>NC_083108.1:83820029-84131847 GCF_949774975.1 Lagenorhynchus albirostris
GGGGAAAACCTCGGCTGCTTCAATACTGTTCGCGAAATGGAAGTAGCTCGTGTCAGGAGACGGTTCGGTCAGCGACCCCGCTCGGAAAGGTCCGGTCTTGATCCGAGATTCCGCGAGCTCCCACGGACGCCTGTGCTGCTGGGATCCCCCACATCTTGGAGCTTCTGTTCTGCTCAGACAGGGGTGCTGGGAGGGACTTGCTCCTTAAAGGAAAGCGGATGCACGATGGTCTTGAAGCCGATGCCTTCCGGGACTCCTGGAGGGTGACTTAACGGGGCGTCTGAAGCCCTGTGGCCTCGACCTCTCTCCATTTCAAGTGTGAGCCCCCCAGGAAGGCGGGCCTTCAACTGTGGGGAGACAGCGCGTGTCTACACCGCCAGACCTGGAGAGGGTCTACACCACCCGCAACCCGTGGGTCCGCATCGCCGTACCCGGTGTGGGCCTACACCTTCCACACCTCGCGGGCCGGATTATTCCTCCGCGTGAACGCCAGGTGGCCCACGCGTCGTCATGTCATTTCACAATCCACAGCCTGAGAGTCCACGTCCTGAGGGTGCCCAAGACTGCAGGGTGCCGGTGTCGAACACGCATATATTCATGACAAGGGGGGCAGAGTCACCCGAAGTCCTAGGACTGGGCGGCAGCTCTGGGGCCCTGATCCCGCGGCCCCACCAAGTGGCTGGAGTGGCCCCGCCCCTCGGCCCCTCGGCCCCGCCCCTGCCACCTCCCGAGGTCGGAGCCGCAGGGAGGACAGGGGCGCAGGCGCAGAGCAGCTGTGGCGGGCTTGGCGGGGCGGGGCCGAACGGCTTCTAAGCGCAGGCGCAGTAGTAGGGCCGAGGGTGGGTGAGGGCATGGTAGCAGTGCCGGCAGGTTTGCAGAGAGGGTGGGATGGATCAGGACAATGTTTTAAAAGTCTCTTTGAATAACAGGGTCTTGTTGTATAGCTCAGGGAACTATAGTCAGTATCCTGTGATAAACCATAATGGAAAAGAATGTATGTATGTGTATAACTGAATCACTTTGCTATAGAGCAGAAATTAACACAGCGTTGTAAACCAACTATACTTCAATAAAAATTTTTTTTAAGTTTCTTTGAACATATATGGATGTAGCATTTTTAAGAATCACATTCTGGGAAGAAAGAATTCCCCTTTCAAAGTGAAATATCACTGTTTTCCACTGTGGCAAGGCTGAGTTTGTGGAAGGGGGAAGGGTTGCAGAGAAAGGGGCAAATTGGCACTTTTCCCTTATTTTTTCTGATATTTTCAAGTAATTATTGATTAAGTCTGGGTCAGCCCCATTTTTACCTTTTTGGTCACATTTAACTACTCGTCCCCAGTACAGAACGTTCCTAGTTTTGGGGGAGTTTTGGAATATAAGTGAAAACAAAATCCTCTCCCAACCCAGAAAAACCTCTCCACAAACATAGTAGAGAAAGAAAACAGACTTATTACTGAATAACCTTTAAAACAGAATGTAATGTGCATCACAGGGTAGTGCCTAACAGCTAAGAGATTGGGAAAACAATAATCTCACCCTCGTATAAAGCCAACCCATTATATGCGTGTCCTCAAGTGAGAGGACTTTGCAACACCATTTCTCACACAGCTTTGGTCCTAACTTTACCTGATCATTGGGTTAGCTAATTGGCTTTCTCCAGAGGAAAAACAAACTTCACATCTTTATGACAGGGGGTGGTCTTGGGAGGGAAGCACCTGCCAAAGTTGAACGACTCCCATCCCACAGAAACTGGGAGATAAGGGTGCTGTCTTCCTTGAGGTGTACATTCCAGAGATGAGAACTGCTCTAACGAAGCATTGGAAGGCGGTACCATTGGTACACATTTTACAGATGAAGACACAGAGGTTAAGTTACCTGCCTGAGTTTCATGCATGGTAAATGAGAGATCCAGGACCTCTCTCAGAATATGTATTTTATCTTTTCTACCACATTTCTCCATGAGTCCCAGAAGGATTGACACATAGCTTCCTGCCTGGGGGGAGTGGGGAGGTTGCTGAGCCCCATACAGGAGACATTGTTACTGAACCGAACTTGGGTCCACTCGCCAATGCACAGTAAAGCCAATCTACTGACACTGGGTTGTGATGAAGGAAAGTGCAGCATTGATTGCAGGCACCAAACAAGGATCCCTAGTGCTCAAAACACCCAAACTCCCTGATGGGTTTCAGCAAAGCATTTTTAAAGACCAGGTGAGGGAGGGGCATCCCAGGACAGGTGATCAGCTCATGCAAAATTCTCTGATTCGTTGATGGTGAGGTAACAGGGTGGTGTCACAGTGGTTAACACTATCAATCCTTAAGTGCCAGTAGGTCTTGGGGGCTATGTGCTCATGGTCATCGAGTAGTTAATTTCTTCCATTTGGTGTGGTTTTAGCATCTGTAAAACAACTCAGGAATGTGCATCAGATACTATTATCAGGGTACTTCAGAGAGGAACTACAGCAGAGGATATGGGGGAGGGGTCTTCTGTCCCCGGGAAGGTCCCATAGGGTTCTGCTTGGTTATGACAACATGATTCTCACCCAACCAGGAACAAAATGAACAGTGCTGTCATCAGTGCACCTTGGTGCCCCCTTCTGAGTCCCCCTGTCTCTGGGAATTTTTGTTATTATACTAGTAATAGTTCCAAGAACTCCTGTGGCTAGATTTCCTGTTGTTGAGAAAAGGAGAGTTCAGCGTATTTACCAAGATGCTCTCAACCGCCCTAGTGATTCAAGTCTTTGTACTACTGTGGTCCTATTCCACAGGTGATAAAACTGAGGCCCAGGGTGGCTTCAATATCCAGAGGAGGACTTGAATGACTTCAGCTCTCAGATAGGAGGAAGGGGAGGGTGAATGAGTTAGGTCACTGCCCTTTGCTATAAATGGATCTGGGTGAGATTCCAGGCTCTGCCACCTCCATGCTTTGCGACCTTGGGCAATGGCTTAACTTCCTGGAGTTTCATTTCCTGATCTTCAAAAAGAGGGTTATAACTCCTGCCACAGGGGGCTGTTGTAGAAACTAAATGAGATAAACGGGGTTGTTGGCCAGGGGGATGCCAGAGTCCATGGGTCAGTCACTGCACTACATCCATCATTGGTCTTAACTGCAGGAGGTGAGGTGGGCCAAGTTTCTGAAGTCATTGCACATATTCCATCGCATCTATTTCCAAATACCATCACGTTAGTGTTTAGGGCTTAAAGATATGAATTGGTGGGCGGGGTGGGGGCGGGGGGGGCGGACACAAACATTCAATCACTAATAGCATGCTCATGCCCAGAAGGAAAGACAAAATAGGTCCAAAAAGTCCTGAAGACTTACACATTTGTACAAAACAACTGTGCTAAGGATGGTGCTCTTGCTTCCAGAGAAGAGCCTCCGTATCCAACTCTTGCCCTGTCTTGGAAGGTGAGCTTGTTATTGAAGACCGGTAGCTCATGTTGGAGGAGCAGCAAGTGTTACCGAACGCAAGGTGGTGTGCCTGACGCACACTGAGGCCAAACAAACTGAAACGTCGGCGTTGGGAGTGGAGAAAGGTTCCTTGCAGGGCTAAGCGAGGAGAATGGGTGGCTTGTGCTCAAAAAAGATTGAACTCTCTGTTGGTTTTCAGGGAGAAGTTTTTATAGGCAAAATTTGGGGTAAGGGTTGCAGGGTGTATGACCTTCTTTGGATTGGTTGGTGGTGAGGTAACAGGGTGGTGCTCCAAGAATCTTGAGCTCAGGCTGAAGTTACCATCCTCCACCTGGGTGAGGGTCTTAGTTCCTGCAGAAGAACTCAAAGATATTGTTCTGTGTATCCCTTGAGGGGGAACCAGGACCCTGCCCCCAGGCGGCACTATTGTCTCCTGACTGCTCCTCCCTTGTCTCTGCGTCCCCTCCCTCCCCTGATGAGCAACTGTTTGAATCTGCCCTTTGGAACTCAGGGGAGGTCAAGGAAGCTGAATGAAGCCTATTTCCTACAGACAAGAAACAGGGGACACAGAAAGGATTTGTACCGGGGGTGGGAGGTGGGCACTGGGTCCTGCTTGGCTTCACTATCACAACCTGGAACCAAGGGGCCACTTCCAAGGTTTAATCTCAGGGATTCTGGACCTGCCATCCATGTAGCTGCAATTTACCCATATGATCACACCAATCTGATATCCAATAGAAGATACTGAAAATAGCCTCACAAGTGCTGGTCCACAAAGCCAGCAGCTGTGAGGGTCAGAAGAAAAGGCTTGCATGGGTTAGAGAAAGGGGCCAAGGCCCCTACAGTGGAGAATGACGGACATGGCTTGGGGATGGTCACTATAGAGCTTGAAATACCAATTAGAGAGCATCTGGCATCTGTGCTTTACAGAGACAAACTTTTAAGCTACATTGATGAGCAAGAAACAAAATGCTCTATCAGCTAAACAGAGCCATTACTCGTGAAGTGAATGCAAATGTGACATTATCCTCTTTCATCACCATCTGATGTCATACTAATTAGTAGTAAAGATTCTATAAACCGGACCTGATGCTCCACTCTAAAATTAAATGGAAAAAAAAATGGGGAACATGATAATTTTGTCTGTATCTTGGGAATAAGAGATTATGCAGGATTATACTTCTGATTCTGACACCAGGTAAAGTTCTGGTACCAATTCCTGTGTGTGTGTGTGTGTGTGTGTGTGTGTGTGTGGTTTTCCCACACCACCAAGCAACCCTCCAATTGCTGGATGTGCTACAATTCAATTCAATTCTGACATTATTCACCTGGAATTAGCATCTGATCCCACAAGACTGCACACCCGCCACCTTTAGGAGCCAGCCACAGTTCCAGGTTGTTACCTGTGCCTCCGATAGATTCGCTATAGATGGAAGATTCCAAAGACTCCCTTCTTGGGTTTAGTTACTTTGCTAAAGCAGTTCTTGGAACACAGAGGAGCATTTCATTGACTAGATTACCAGTTATTATGAAAGGCTATAACTCAGGAGCAGCTGGATGGAAGAGATGCACAGGGCAAAGTATAGGGAAAAGGGGCAGAGCTTCCATGCCCTCTCCAACTGCTACGCTCCTCAAGTGTCCACGTGTTCACCAACCCAGAAACCTTCAAACCCCGTCCTTTTGTGTTTTTTGTGGAGGCCTCATTGTTAGGGGAACCACTGACCAAAACTGCCTGCCCTGGACTGGCATGATAGTAGCCACATGCATGAGTTATCTTACAACAGGAGGTCCTGGTAAGGAACATGGAACTAACAAGCTACCACCAACCGGGAGAACTCGGGAAAGGTCAAAAGGAGAGAGGATACAGACACCAGTCCGTATGTCCTACCAACCTCCCAGAATCCTCTTCACTGGAATCCACCCTGGCTGAGCAATGCACATGCCACCAGGAAGGACCCTGAGTCAGAATGATCGGCCAGAGACAACCTGGAAACTGACCCCATCACCATAAAACCCGAGACCGCGAGCCACGTGGCAGAGCAGTTCTCCTGGGTTCCCTCACCCTGCTGCCCTCCGCCCCGGCGCCCCTTCCCAATCAAGTCTCTTGCTTTGTCCGCACATGTGTCTCCTCGGACAATTCATTTCCGAGTGTTAGAAAGAGCCCACTCTCGGGCCCTGGAAGGGGTCCCCCTTCTTTCAACATCACCACGTAGGCACGATTGATTGAATCATTGGCCATTTATCCCCATTTGTGCTCACTCTGCAGGGTGCTGTGAAGGCTCAGCTATGCCCCACTCACCCCAAAGCTTCCCCAGCTGCCTTTCCACTCACCCCAAAGAAGACTGAGACCCACTGTTACTTATTAGTATTTTTTTCACTCTATCCCTTAGTTCCGTTAAAGAAGGCTCTCTTACCCCTGTCATCCCAGAGCTTAGCACAAGGCGGACCCACAGGGAGCAGTGCTTAGATATTGAATACATTGCCATCTATTGTTAGGTCCAAGTAGCATGGGAGAGCTCTGGAAGAAATGAAGAATTCAGAAATAAAATCCCGCCCTCGGGGAGCCTAATAGATCTGCATGTTTGCTGAGGGATGGAGAATGTGGGGGTATTATTCAAGGAAACCTCAAGCATATAAGATTCTTCTTGTCCTCACCTTGTGCTTTGGGGTAATTGAGAAGAAACCTATGAATATAATTTAAATTTTTATACAATTTTTGAAAGTTTTTTTTGTTTGTTTGTTTTGCGGTACGCGGGCCTCTCACTGTTGTGGCCTCTCCCGTTGTGGAGCACAGGCTCCGGACGCGCAGGCTCAGCGGCCATGGCTCACGGGTCCATCCGCTCTGCGGCATGTGGGATCTTCCCGGACCGGGGAACGAACCCATGTCCCCTGCATCGGCAGGCAGACTCTCAACCACTGTGCCACCAGGGAAGCCCCCAAAATTTTATACAATTTTTAAAGGTTATTTCCATTTCCATTTATTACACAATTATTGGCTATATTCTCTGTGTAGTAAAATACATCCTTGAGCCCATCTTACACCAAATAGCTTGTACCTCTCACTCTCCCACCCCTAAGAGTAATTTCAATGGTGAACTAAACCTTCTGAACAACAAAGAATGGAGACCTATTTCCATAGACAGCTACAGATAGGAGTGTCAAAGCATTACTTCTGCAAAAATTATTTTGTCTGAATTTGTTTATTAACTAAAAAGATGTCTGAGCAGAAATAAGACAATGGTTAGGAAAAAGGTAATGGAAATCATACGTGCTTTCATTTACTGACCTTTCCCTTCTTCGTCGTAAAGAATTTCAATTGCAAAAGCCAATTAAAAATTCCTCTCCTTCTCTCATGAGATAAGATAAAATATGGACTATAACATACAAATAAACTAAAACCCTGATGTAAGATCAGGAACACAATTATTTGCTCAAAAAACATCCTTTGCTTTCCATTCTGATCGCTAAGTGAGAAAGCATTTCGAAGTTTTTGAGATAGTAAAACAGGCTCTCTGAAGATTGTTGGAATTTCCAATTTGAGAGGAAGTTTTCTCAGACATCGATGATATAGAGATGAAAACTTCAACCTCCCTAACCACCATGAAATGAGCTCTTTCCCCAACCAAGCATTTCAATCTCCTCTCAGGAATGCAAGGCAAGGGTTCATTCTGTTGTGAAGATCGCTCCCCGCACAGGTAAGGCAGGCAGGTGATGGGGAACCCGGCCAAGGTTGCCGCCCCCAGGGCTGTGCCTGCCCTTCCAGCATCAGAGGTCTCTACACAAAACTCTGACAGTCCTTTTGCTGGGAGGGCCCGCAGTAGGACACAGCAATGAAGTCTCCCTTTAAATATGGCAATGATTCCTAAAATGTCTTTGTTGACAGCTGGCAAGGCACAGAATAAACACAGGCCTCTTTGCAAGCAAGCAGGAATTAGCATAACCGGCAGCTGCTGCGTTACCCACAGACACAGAACCATAAAGAACCTCGTTCCTTCTGAAACAAAGTTAAAGAAGAGACACGCGTGGAATCGTGAGTTACCACCTGCCAATGTCCAGAGAACCAAAGCAAAGAAAAAGAAAAAAGCCATTGTTTCCAGCCTAAGCGCTCTCCAGAGTTCATTTTTCTAATTAAAATCGGAACTAATCTTACAATAAAAATATGGCAGTCCAGCGATTAAATGCCCTTGTAGATAATACAAAAATATATTGAATTCTTTCTCCATTATCCAAAAGGCAGCAGATCACTATCAGAGTCAGCTCTGGAAAGTGTTCAGTAAAAGCCTCCTCTGTTTTGTCATCCCAGATGATGATCAAAATGCAAGAGCACATAAGAGGGAATCTGAGAAAGTAATGGTTTTGTATTCTGTTCTGGATGAGTGTCAGCCTGTGTGCCCTCCGAGACCATGATATCCAAAGCTCGGGAAAGTCGGTCTCGGCGGCTATAATTAGAAATGGAACACCACCCTATGTGACCATCGGATTTTCTTCACAGCCCAGCTCCCTTCTGGTGCCTGAGTGACTGACAACAAAATTATTTGCACACTCAGGTCAAATGTGTACTTTCCTCTTAGCAGAGCTGGGGATGATTCTTAGGAAAATGGCTTTTTATTGCTCAAAAAATCTGTGACACATGGAGGGCAGAGAGAGCTCTAATTAATCGGTGTCTTTCTGTCTTCTTCAAAAATACCGTTTCCTGATGGATACGCCGGTGACTGCCTTTTGGCTGCAAATTTCTGTGTTTTGAAGTCTACCTTGAAGGCGTTGTTTTATTCAGACCAAACCTTTTTGAAACAGACTTCTATTTTCTCACGCCCGGTTACAATAAGGGATCTTCCCTGAAAGACTTTCTCTCTCTCAACCCACTGCTGTTAAGACGGTGCTGAATCCCCAGTCATGTTTCATAGTCCCCATTGGCTGTGAGGTACCTTTATACCTTCACAAAGCTCTAAAGGCAGCTGCCGTCAGGGCACGACATTTTTGTGCACCTGCAAAATCAGCGCCATGGCCTTTCTCTCCGACGCTGCAGAGGCAGGCTGCCCCCGATGGTTTTTTTTTCCACTTCAGTCATCGAAAGTAGGTCAATTTTAAAAATAAACACCAGTGCGTGGCCCCAATCCCAGAATGTGTAGAGCAGGCCTAGGGATGGTTCTGAAGTAAGAAAGAGACCGGTTTTAGTGTGACTGAGTGGCTTTATTTCCAAATTCTCTGCACATTTCAGATGGAAGAGAATGAAAATCCAATGTAATCACTCAACCCACAGCGCTTGGTCACGTAGCATCACCCAGCCCCCAAGGCCTCAGTAGTAGGGCTGCAAATTGGTGCAAAATACACGAATTTCAGGACTATTGCAGGAATTATCAGAGAAACATATTTTTTTTAACTTCAGACACTGAAAGGCATATGGATAATTAGAGCCTGGAACCGTGGGGCGGATCAGAAAAGGAAACCGTCGTCACCGAGGGCAGAGCTAAGAGGAACTGGAGATTGATGACTTGCTTGAATCCCTGGATCCCAGCAGAGCCAGCGATGCTCTTAAACATTGTATTTGAGTCAGACTACATTGAGCCACTTTTTGCTGAATCCAGCAAAAAGTGGGTTTTCTGATAGCTGCAAGCAGGAAGAGAGCCACTGGGGCAGGGCTTCTGGAGGAAGCTACCAACCTGTCCTACCCTGGGGGAGGGACATGAGGAGAGGAAAGACCATCAGCAGGTGAGCACACATCCCTGGGGAGTCCTTGGAAAATCGACAGGCTGTAGGGCAGCCCTGGTGGTAAGCTCTGATATCAGGCAGGGCCCAGCAGCATGTGGCCGGTTTTCCTACCCCACCCTGTGTGGCAGCCTGAGGAAGAGGTTGGCCACGTGGTCTGTGCAACCTGGAGGGAGGCCAAACAGGAGACCAGATACAGACAGCTGAACGCGACTGCAGTGGAACCACCATGCGCGAGGAGGACGCATCACAGAGGCAAAACTGCCCTTTCAGGACCACCTAGAACCCTGGATCCTCTTCTATCTCCCAGACCTTTGAAGTCCCAGACATTTATCCTGATCCGCACCTTCCAAGTGTGTTCACTCCTTCATGGATGAGTCAACAGAACACACACATGTACGTGTGTGCACACACACATGCACGCACACACATGACGTGGGTTATACAAATTAATTAATAAAATGGAAAGAATGCACCCTCTGAATACAGAGGAAAGAGCTTCTTTTTAATAAAGATTTACTAAAGGAAATAAACATAAATTTTAGGGCTTCCCTGGTGGTGCAGTGGTTAAGAATCTGCCTGCCAATGCAGGGAACACGGGTTCGAGCCCTGGTCTGGGAAGATCCCACATGCCGTGGAGCAGCTAAGCCCATGCGCCACAACTACTGAGCCTGCGCGTCTGGAGTCTGTGCTCCGCAACAAGTGAGGCCGCGACAGAGAGGTCCGCGCACCGCGATGAAGAGTGGCGCCCGCTTGCCACAACTAGAGAAAGCCCTCGCACAGAAACGAAGACCCAACACAGCCATAAATTAAAAAAAAAAAAAAAATTTTTAGACAGTCTGGGCCCACAAACAAGGCTAGTCCTGGCAGGCAAAAGTGAGAGAGACTTATAATTCTTGTCATATTGCTGTAAATATTGCCTCTGGCTGTCATCTACCTTGAGAAACTGAAGGAATTAAGTACAGGAAACTGAGGAAAGTGGGAAAGAGGTGCAGCCAGCAGAGGGAGGAACTGTCTTCCATGTATCTGATTTCCCAGGTTTAAAAGAGTAGAAGGGGAGGATGGGTGTGATCTCTGTTGGGACAGGTCTGTAAGGCTCTCCTGCACGCCCCCGCAGACCCTCCTTTCACCAGCAAATATGCTTCTCTAAGGTCCTCACACATTCTTTAAACGGATTTTTCCCAATGCAGGGTGATCGCGCCGTGCGGCTAAACGAGGAATCAAGCGGCCTGTCTGCTCACAGAGGAGCAGATTTAGGGCAACCCCATAAGGAAGGAACACGACCCTGGGGACGCCCAGCGTGGCACCAGGGAAGGAAATTGGGAAGCATCATGAGTGAAGAACTCTGGGCAGAACTGAAGTCAAGTAGCCATTTGCTTCCCTTCCCATAATTGTATCTCTTATTTTAGAGAAACAACAGAAAATAGAAATTTTGTAGGAATCTAAGGCCAAAGTCGATCTCAGCGTCTTGCTCAGCCATGTCCCATTGTTGGCGAGGACAGGTTTATTTATTCATGACCCCGTGAATATTTGGGATGGAAAAGCAAGACACCAAAGGGAAGCCCTCAACCTTGGGTATGGCTAGTGAGCTCGCTCTTAGACTTCTTCTAGTGAGGCGATTTCTTTAGTCATCGTGGAGAAACTAAACGAACTTCGGAAACGAATTGTAAAAGAAGGCTATGTATATGTAATTTAGTAAATGTCAATGTATACATGCAAATATATTTAAATATACATTATGCATTACATATGTGTTCTACACTTAGTAGTACCGTTTATTAAATATAACATGTATAGCACATGTGTCATAGATACACTTTACCAAAAATTGTGAAATACACTGTATATCGTGTTTTATATGTAGAGTTTCAATATTATATATATTTTTTTTCTTTTTTTTTTTTTACTGTTTGAACGTCTGCTTTAATCAATGTGATAAACTCTGGGGTCCAAGGAGAGTGGGCAGCGGGAGGGAACTGAAAGGCGAAACGATTGACAGACCCCTGGGTTCACCCAGTAAGCTGTGTGCAGCAGCGAAAGGCTTCTTTGAGCTGTGCCGTGGGCAGCCATGTGACACCAGCTTTCTGGGACAGTCTCAACTTCTGAGACGGAAGACACTGGCCCTTGGTCAGGCCACCCATCAGACAGATTTTTCTTGTGACAGATGTTCTTGTGACAGATGTTATCTCCTCAGGAATGACCTTACCCAGGCTGTGAAGCGACCCGGATCTCCAGAGTCCCTGCACTGGTCGGGGTATGCCCGATTCCTCCTCTTCCCTTATAATGCAAGTCTTCTGGTAATAATGACCTGCATCTGTAGGACCTTAAAGAATTTTTGATACAGCAAGACAGAAATTTGTTATCTACCTTTTTTCAGTTTAGGGGGCAAACCTCTTCTTGGGTGATTAAAAAACAAAAATCAAAGATGAAAAGAAAATGGAACATGCAATGGAGACCAATTCTAGAAAAAAAATGATTTGTGCCGGTCCCAGCTGAGGCACAAATCTGGAAAGACTTACCCTTTTTACAGAAATAATCTTCACCTTACCAGAGATTCGTGCTCGCACTTATATTGTTTTATTTTCATTAGTTCTATAGTTGCATAAATATTTCACAAAGTAATGTAAAAAGTGACATAATATATAGCACAGACATACATATTGTATGTCCGATAAGGATCACATATATACATATTATATATCCAAAATGTGCCACAAAAAATAATGGATGACAGGGGTCCGTTTCTGATTACCCAGATGGCTTTTTCCTGTACTTTCTGCCAAGGGCACCCTCACCTGCTTTATTATTATCATCATTTCTTTTTTCCCCTCTCCTCAGCCACTGGTACAGAACTCCATAGTCATTAGGAACCTGTCTGTGACATTTTTCTATCGTTAGACATGCAAGCTCTTCCAACCGCTTTGAAGTCCAATTTTAATTTCCATGCAAACTACTCCCGTAGTACTAATAGTCTAAGAAGAACCTGAGGCAGACTGTGATTATCCAGGGCTGGCCTTCGCCATCTATTAGAATGTCATTTCCTCTCTTCCTGCCAAACAGCACCCTTGAGCCTCCTGTTCACCCAGCCCGGGCCGCTACCCCCTGGAACACCTGTTTATCACATGAGGTTCCTCACGTTTCATTGGCTCTTTGTTTATTTAGATGTCTGGGAGCAACAAAGTCTGAATTAAGGCAAGGCATTTATATGCATAGATATTTATAAAGAGATTTATGATGAAATTGGCTCATGCAATTACAGAGGAGGCAAAATCCAAGACCTGCAGGATGAATCGGAAGCTGGGGACCCAGGAGGAGTGACGGGGTAGCTCTAGTCTGAGTCCAGAGGCCTGAACCAGGAGAGCTGAGGCTGTGCTTCCAGTCCAAAGGCCACACAGAGCCCCACACGTGGGCAGAGCCTCGCTGATGTGAGACGTTGTTCTCATTCACAACAATCATCAAACTCTTCCATTAATTTAAAAAAGAGGAAAAAAAAAGAGGACTTCCCTGGCGGTCCAGTTGTTAAGACTCTGCGCTTCCATTACAGGGGGCACGGGTTCAATCCCTGGTCAGGGAACTAAGATCCCACAAGCCACACGGCGAGACCAATGAATGAATGAATGAATGAATGAATAAATAAATAAATAAAGCCACATATAGTTGGGTCTGGGTTAAAAAAAAAGTGTATCATCAGATGCCCCCTCTCATCACGGTGGAGAAGGCCCTTGGTAGTGGCGGCTCACGTGACTCTCCTGCTTCCCCCGTCCCTCCTCTGCTCCCCAAACCCACGTGTCAGCTGCCCCAGTACACCCTGCTCTTTCTTGTCGCCATCACTTTGCAACTGGGACGCATAGCCCCCCCTCAGGCATGATCTCTGCTGGGAGTCTCTTTCTTTCTTCCTTCCTTCCTTTCTTTCTTTCTTTCTTTCCATGTTTATTTATTTATCTTTTTGGCTGCACCGGTCTCAGATGTGTCATGCATGCGGGATCTAGTTCCCTGACCAGGGATCAAACCCGGGTTCCCTGCATTGGGAGTTCAAAGTCTTAACCGCTAGACCACCAGGGAAGTCCCTGCTGGGAGTCCTTTCTGATCTCCCCTCCCCAGGGCACAGTTCATCACTCCCTCTCCTGACCTGCTGCGATGCCTCCCATTTCTCCCTGTCTTGCTCTTACCTGGGTGATTCTGAGTGTTGGGTAAGAGGCCTGCACTCATCAGAGCCTGCACACTCGGAGGAGAAGTTTCACATCTTGGTCTTTCTTGACGTCTTAGCATATGATGGTGCCGGCAGATAGTCCAGTGCTTGTGGAATGCATTAGCCAAGGTTCTGCTTGATTTTTTCCCATCTCGTTACCCCATATTCCATTCTTCCCTTTCCTTGTCTCTTTTCTTTTCAATAGTTTTCTCACAATATAATTTATACACTCTAAGATTCATCCGTTAAAGTCAATGCCATGATTTTTAGTCTATTCGCAAAGTTGTACCACCATCACTACCATCAATTTTAGGACTTTTTCATCATCCCATTAGCAGTGGCTTCCCCATTCCCTTCTCCCTCAAGCCCTAGGGAAATGCCAATCTACTTTCTGTCTCTACAGATGTGCCTGTTACGAAGGTTTCACATAAATGGAATCATACAATATGGGACCTTCTGTGTCTGGCTTCTTTCACTCAGCAACACGTTTTCAAGGTTCATCCACACTGTGGCATGTGTCGGAACTCCGTTACTTTATACGGCTGAATCGCATTCAATTAGATGGGTGTGCTCTATCTTATAGATCACTTCATGTGTTAATGGACATTTGGAACGTTTCCATTTTTTGTCTATTATGAATGATGCTGGTATGAAACGTTCATGCTTAGGTTTCTGTGTAGACGGCTGTTTTCAGTTCTCTTGGGTATATACCTAGGGTTGAAAACGGTTAGATTTCATTTTCACTTTATTCGGTCTACTCAGAAAGCTTGGCTTCCCCTGCTTTCATGGGAAGATAGCCACTCCTGCCTGCCCTTAGCCAAAAGGGACACATGGCCTTATTGCGACCAATCATATGAGTATGACACCCAGGCCAGGCCTCTCTGAGTCCTTCTCTTGAGAATTTACAGTTGCAACTGGAGAAGCAGCTGTAACTCTGATGTCTCGGGGCTGGAAGAAGGAGGTTGGGACTTCTGGCGCTGGCTTCCCCCTCATGGTAAAGGCCTGTCTGCTCTGGGAGAGAGTAGAGGCCATCTCAGCAGGGATGGACTTGACCTGCAGAGAGAGGACAGCTTTGCATCCTCTCCGCACCCCAAGGTGCTGGCTCCGCGGCTGTCCCCTCTTCCCTCCAAGTCCATGAGATGCCCCCACCAGACACACGTGCTCAAACCACCACTTCGATTCATAGCTGTGTCTGGCTGTGTTTATGTCACTTGCAACTGTTGCTGAAAAACGCGGCCTCTGTTCACCAGTGCAGAATAGAAACACAGAGACAGAGCTTTGGAGGAGTAGAAAGGAGTAGATTTATTACTTTGCCAGGCAAAGGAGGCCACAACAGGCTAATGCTCTCAAGACTGTGCCCCGGTTCCTGGGAAACAGGAAGGGGTCTTATAGTTTCAGTGTGGAAAATAAGGTTGCAGATAAGGACGTGGGCTGATGTAGTCTTGCATCCTTCTTTCCGCCCTGAAACACTGAGATCATAAGGTCTGGCATCAGGTGGTTCTAGATCAGGTTCTGGTGGTGCTCGAGGTTATTGTTCCATGACCTTCTTTCTGGAATGAACAGTGCTCACAAGGGAAAGGAGTGTTATCTTGGAGGACTAAACATCTGGGGCGTAGCTCAATTTTAGCTAGGGGGCAATCATTTTCAGGGTGTGATCGAGCAAGAAGGAGGGGGGAAAAAGCTCAGTAGGAGATCGGTTAAATGGGCGGAAAGAATAAGGGCTGAATAAGGGCTAACATAATGGGGGTGTCTCAACTAAGTTTCTGCTACTGCACAACTGGATACATCTTGCAAAATAGAATGAAATTCAACCAATATCTTCTGAACGTCGATCATTTTCAAAGCTGTGTGTAAGGCAATTTTGATGATCAGAAGAGAGACATGACCCTGAGCTCTGGGAGCATCTTAGGAACTGTACCAGTCTTTTATTTATTTTTTTTTAAAGATTTATTTATCTTTGGCTAAACCGGGTCTCAGTTGCAGCACGTGTGATCTTCGATGCGGCATTCGGACTTCTTAGTTGAAACATAAGGACTTCTTAGTTGCGGCATGCATGCGGGATCTAGTTCCCTGACCAGGGATCAAACCCGGGCCCCCTGCGTTGGGAGCGAGGAGTTTTAGCCACTGGACCACCAGGGAAGTCCCTGTACCAGGCTTATAGCCGAAATTCGGCCTCTGTACCCCGGTACCGAATTGAATCTCAGAAACAAGAGTTTTGGGTGAAGTAGAAAAGAATAGCTTTATTGCTATTCCTGTATGTAATCAAGCCTATGTTTCATAGGAAACATTTCTATTCAAAAGAAAAATCAAAACGACTAAAAGGGAGCATTTGAGGTAATGTTTTGAACTTTCAAAGAAAGATGTTAAGCTGAGATTTCTCATAATTGTACTCCCTCCGTAGAATGATTGCTCCATTAATTTAAAAGTCTCTTCCGAAAGGAGGAGGAGGAGTGAAGGAAGGAAAAAACACCTGAGCAGCAGTTCTGTTGGCGGAACAGCCCCTGGGACGTGATCAAAACACTTTTTAAAAATGTGTTTAGCGGATAATCCTCCCTCTACCTGGTTGAAAACTTTCTCTATTCCACCACTAAGTAAAAAATAGTCCAGTGGTCCTGCCTAAACGAAAAGAGCCCATCTGAGCTATTAATCAAAATTCTAAACGTGATGGAACGTCAACGCTGGTCTCAGCCTGGAGGACTGCAGGGAAAAGGGTTTCTCTCTTTCTGCACCCACCTCAGCCCCAGCCATCTGTGAGCCAGGAAGCAGACCCTCAGCTGCCATCCAACCTGCTCGTGCCTTGACCTTGGACTACCCCAGCCTCCAGAACTGGGAGAAATAGACACCTGTTGTTTATAAGCCACGCCGTCTGTGGAACTTGGTTCTAGCCGTCACTTTGGACAGCGTCATCAGGAAAGACACAAGAAGTGAGAGAGATCAGGGTAAGGAGGAGATGAACTGCAGGCAGAGGGGAGGGGGACGCATGTCCTCAGGGAGGGAAGGAGGGGTGTGCTAGGCATGCATCTTCATGCTGCCATCACACCAGGTCGCTCTGGTTCCTGCCCTTCAAAACGTGCATTTCCATCTGAAAAAATAGTGATGATTTATTGGTTTGTTGTCTCACTTGCTAAAATGTTAGTTGCCTGAACATACAGATGGGGCCAGTTGCTGCTTCAGGACCTAGAAAACGGCGTGACAGATGAGATGTTCGGCCAGGTTTGTGGGATGAGTGAGGTAATGAGGTGAGGCTCCCTGTTGCCCCCAGTCCAGATCCCACACCGAGAGCCTATTGTGTTGCTCATTAACCTCATGGGGTCCTCTCTGCCCAGAAGCACCCTCTTTGCCACTTTTTTGTCATCACCTTGCAAAGCTGAGCTCAGGTATTGGCTTCAACGCAGCCCCCCCTAATTTCCCACTCTGGTGGTCTCCTTTGAAACTCCCCAGGTGGGTGTCTGGTAGGCATCTCTGTTCCCAGTATTTGACTGTGGAACTAACTTCTTAAATTTGAATCCTGATCCTACCACTTTCTAACCTCTACCTGGGGAGTTTGGAACTTGGAGACTCTGTGAACAGTGATGTGAATCCCACCCAGGATGTGTGCGGGTCTCAGAGGGGCCTGGTTACCTGCCCAGGTGAGGTGCTGTCGAGGCTGCTCTGGGGGGAGGGGCTGACACATCCAGAGTGAGTTAAGACCTGGGAGGCTGCATATCCTTATGACCAGGTGTGGGCCAGGCTTAGGCAATCAAGCCGTTTATGTCCAAACAGGGGCACTTTGGAAACCAAGGAGGACCCTGTGGGGCCCTCGCAGGGACAGACCCTCCCCCCAACCCCATGTCTGCTGCCTCTTGTTGGTAGAGAAGCTGTAGCTTCTTAAGCGTTCCCTAGGTTCCAAAGAGCAAATTTAATCAGGGAAGTGAGAAAATGCAGAAACATAGAAAAACCATCAAGCAAGACAAAATAATAAGTTTAGCCATAAAACAAAGTCAAGAACCCTTAGTTCCTCCACAAGGGCTGTAGATAATATCCTGAGCCATGTCCTTAAGTTGTTTAGCAGGTACTGAAACCCCACCAGTTGGAAGAGGTTAACTGCATGCTGACCACAGGCACTTAGACCCCAGACCGCTGGAGCCTGAAGACTGATAATGTTGACCCCCATGACCTCACCTGGTTACCTCACCACCCACCAATCAGAAAATTGTCCAGGAGCTGATCACGTGCCCCATGACCCTTGCCCTTACTTTGTCTTTAAAAAAAAAAGCCATCGGGGAGTTCAGGTCTTTTGGGTATGAGCTGCCTGTTCTCCTTGCTTGGCACCTGCAATAAACACTGTACTTTCCTTCACCACTGTCGCTAGATTGGCTTTGCTGTGTGTCGGGTGAGTGGACCCAACTTTGGTTCAGTAGCACTTTCTTGAGTAAACTAGTCACAATTAACAGCCATGCTGGGGCAACAGGCAGAAACCATGATGTCCCTGGGCAAACAGGGACTTTTGGTGATCCTGCCTATGCAGGACAGGGAACCAGTCCGGAGCCCTGCTGAGGACGGTCCAGGGGCTCCTGCTGCAGGACCAGGGGACCCCAGCCGTGAGAGAGCATGTGGGATGGGTAACAGGTTTAGCAGCTGGGTGGGGTTTAGGAGGGGAAGCAGAAGCAACATGTGCACAGCCCAGCACTTGACCCTTTCTGGGTTGGCTCATGACGCATTAATGCAGCAGCTCATAGAGAATTCTGCACATTTAAACCAGAGCCCCTCGGTCTATACCCCTCAGAGAGAGAAGCCCACAGCCCTTCCACATTTTGTGTTTAAGTGGTCCATGCATTTCGCATTATGATCTTTGGTGCACATTTCCTTGAATATGTTCTCCTAGGTGTATGCTGTCACTTGCTTAAATAGCTCAAATGTTGCTGGCAGAAAAGACGCAGTTCTGACAGATACACAGTGTGGAGCCCTTTAGCGAAATGTGTTAGAGCTACAGAGCCATGAGCAGTCTATGACTCACCCACACAAGGTGCCGTGCTGGGTGGCACATTTGCACTTAGAAGTGGGTATTTAAAGCAAACCAAAAATACCTTATAGCCAGGCAGTCTTCTAAATGTCGCCTCATGGGATCATCCCCCGGGGGCTTCAGGTGTTTCCCAATGGAAGAGATTAAACAGTTTGGTCGGATGGGGGCCTTGGGTTAAGTAACTGCTCAGAAGATTCCAGAGGACTACAGGCAGACCTTAGGGAGATTGTGGGTTCCAGACCGCCACAATAAAGAGAATATCGCAATAAAGTAAGTCACTTGAATTTTCTGGTTTCCCAGTGCCTATAAAAGTTATATTTACACTGTAGTCTATAAAGTGTACACACCTTAATTAAAAGTGTGAAGTGATATCTCATTTTGGTTTTGATTTGCATTTCTCTGATGATTAGTGATGTAGAGCATCTTTTCCTGTGCTTCTGCGGAAAAATGTCTGTTCACGTCTGCCCATTTCTTAATTGGGTTGTTTGTTTTTATTTTGTTATTCAGTTGCATGAGCTGTTTAAGTATTCTGGATATGAACTCCTTATCTGTCATATTATATGCAAATATCTTTTTCCTATTCAGTAGGTTGTCTTTTCATTTTGTCAATGGTTTGCTTTGCTGTGCAAAAGCTTCTAAGTTTAATTAGATCCCATTTGTTTATGTGTGGGACCTTTTTGTTGTGCTTTGGACCTCTGCCATTGGAATTACCCTGCAAGATGATGTCTTCATTGCTTTGAACCACTTTGCAATTCCCTAAGAAGAACCATGTTCCTGGGACTGGCAAGAAAGCAGGTACCACAATATTGTTACCACAGACTCTTTCTTTAACTAGAGTGAGGAATACTTTTTTTCATATATTGCCTTTTTATTGACTCAAATAAAATCCATCCAGAAAACAATTTCCCTCCATTTACCATAAGTATTTGGTGCACAATAAAACGAGTAAGGCATTGCGATGTGGCAGGATGATAGAGGCGATCAAAAAGGATCAACAGGAAATAAGTAACCAGATGTAGGTGCCATGATAAGAACAAATTCACGAGGAGTGTAAGTGAGTAGTCCCAGTTAGATAAGAAGCCTCGAACATCACAGCATCCCCAGAAGAGATCATGGGCTGCACAGCCCAACGCAGCCACTCTGCCTCAAGGGGAAGAATTGCATCTTGCAAGAGTCTACCTCTACCACTCACCTTTAAGGACAAAGGTTGTTAGGGGTGTGCTCTGCTGGGGAAAAATTACTCACCTGTCTTTTCTTCCATAAAATAAAAGGAAAACAGCAGGATGTCTCCCTGAAGAAGAGTCTGGAAGCACCCTCTGAATGGCACTCAGGTCTCCATCAGGGCAACAGTCCAAGACGTACCTTCCCAACTGCTCTGATATGGACACATTCCAAACTCTAGCAAAACACATTTGTTTTAATGGGTGATGGCTCATCCCAGGTTGGATTTGAAGCATCCCAATGGCTAAGAGATTGGGGTTCTTCTTAAATATTATGCCTCTAGAGTGGGAGGAGGCATATCTCACCTAAGTCAGAAGACACCCAAACATAGCAAGGGGCTTCAAATGCAGGAAGGGGCCCAAAACACAGATGTTCCTGTCACTGTGAGGATATGCCCTGGGGTCCTCCACACAACCTCCGAGAAGTTGCGATCTGTTAACTTTGCTTTTTAATTTTCCCTTAGCATTTTCTAACAGGATACTAGTAATGATAATATCTAACACTTAGCACTGATTATGTGAGCTAGCTACAGTTGTCATCATGCCCAGCTTACCAACGAAGAACTAAGTAGCTTGTCTCAGCTCTGGCAGGTAGAATGTGATGGAGTCAGGACTCTAAGCCCTGTGCTATATCCCCTCTACCTTCCATCATCCTGAGGGCATGTAGTCTCACTATGGGTGTCTCCCACACGTAAACCAAAAAGGGGCACTTTTCTCTTTCAGTTCCCTAGTTGCCGTCTCCAGAAATTTCCCTTTGATTTACTATGTCAAAAGGTTATTGATGTCATCAGCTGCATGGTGCATTCTGCATCCCAGTCATAAAAAGCCACATTGCAGTCACGAGCCGTTCATTGAAAATTCACTAATAAAATTTATCAGCACTTCTACCTACTTAATACACAGGATAAAAAGGCATCATAAACTCAGCAAGAGTGGTGAGGGATAGATTACCTTCCTATAAAAATCAGACCAAACTGAAGGATAGAAAGTAAATTGATTTCATTCATCAGATAAAAGTACATGTTCCTTGTTGTAAGAAAGAAACTTGACATAAGCTTTAATGTAGATTTTGAGAACCCGGTCATCCTTCTTTTCTTGCATTTCCACAGTCATAATTCATTGATGTTGTACCATTCCAGTGGTAGGTAGAATAATGGCCTCAAAGATGTCCACGTTCCAATCCCCACAATGTGTGAATACGTTACCTTATGTGGCAAGAGGGGCTTTGCAGATGTGATTCAGTTAAGGGCCCTGAGATGGGGAGATGCTCCTGGGTTATTCCAGGTGGCCCAGTGTGATCACGGCCGTCCTAATAAGTGAAAGAGGGAGGTAGGTCAGAATCAGAGGAGATGTGAGGATGGAAGCAGAAGTTGGAAGGACACTTTCAAGAGGCAAGGAATGTGGGAAGCCTCTAAACCTGGAAAAGGCAAGTAACAGATTCTCCCCTGGAGCCCGCAGAAGGAGCACAGACTGGTCAACACCTCGATTTTAGCACAGTGAGACCCATTTCAGACTTTTGACTTCTAGAACCGCAAGATAATAAATTTGTGTTCTTTTGAGTTACTATGCCTGTGGCGAATTGTTACAACGGATGGGGAACTGATGCATCCCCTCTGAGCGGAAATTCTCTGAGGGCTGGTATCAGACCTCTGTCATTAACTAATGGCCTGGGAGAGCGCCGGGGCCATAATGGACATCATCACACATGTTGAATGAGTAAATAAATGGGTTAATAGGTTAAGACATGTAGCTTCTGGCTAAAAATGTTTTAAGCACCCCTAACCCTATACCCCACTAACAAAAATGGTCTGGCTCTGGTCCAGCGTATGGGCAGCAATATTCCGGCATTTATCTGGGCACTGAGACTCTATCCATGGAAATTGGGGGTCATCTCCATCTCCTTTAATCTAGCAGTGCTGGTGTAATCTCCCACGAGCCTGCCCGTGGCACCGTTTACTGATTCTGTACAAACTTTCAGAATCCACTCTACAAAGACACCAGCTATCAGAATTGATAGGAATTGAATAGGAATCAGAATTGATGGATAGAAAGTATTTGCCAACTCTCTCTAGAGGCATGAGGCACAGCTGGATCTTGGGGAAAGTGCCCAGGTAGAAGGAAGGTCTCCCCAGCATCTGTTATGTTGAGGACACCCACAGGTGGAGGCATTTCTGAAGGTGCAAGTTCTCCTTGTCCCCAAAACAACTTCACACTTCCGGAGGGTAAACCACATCCCTCAGGTCTAATGCGTGAGCGGCAAAAGCTGCCCCTAACTGACAATTATAGATCGTTTCTTTACGCTCAAGAGGAAAGCATCTTTGCTTTTTCCCCTTAGATGACCGCTTTATGAATTCAAACAGAGACCACCCCAGAAAACAAACATCCGCGTTAAACTAAACATAAGAATGCAGTACACATAGGACGAGCGACGCATTAACACGTAGCACGCTGTTCAAGGTAAACAAACGTGCAAACTAGGAAATCATTACTCAGAAGCAGCTGTCATCAAGAGAGCAAATTCCCAGGGAGCAGAGCGATAGATTGGAGCGAAGTGGGAAGCCCTTCACACAGCAGCAGCAGGTGGGCAGGAGGCCACGGGCCCCGGGGCCCGAGGCAAGATGTACCAGCCCTGCCTGGGAGCGAAGAATCACCTTTTGCAAAGTGTATCTTTATACATCAGCTTTAAAGAAGAAGTGCGTTAGCAGTGCATTCTGTCGGGAATACATAGTTGGCTGTCAATTCTTTTCTTCACTGAAAAACAAAGGGAGACGCAGAAGTTTGTTCCAATCTCGTATACGTGCTTTCTGCGCCTCCAAAGCCCTTTCTAAGGAGAGGGGCCACTAGCGTGACCTGTGGCGTCCTGGACCGCTCTCAGCCGCAGCAGTGGCAGAGTTGGGGGCGTGAACTCCCGAGACACAGGCGAGCTTCTGTGCACCCCTCAGCCCTTCTCCCCATGATGTCACCGTGGCTCAGGGATGCTGTCTAAGAATGAGAATTCTTTTTTTTTTAATTTTTATTGGGGCAGAGTTGATTTACAATGTTGTGTTAGTTTCAGGTGAACAGCAAAGTGAATCAGTTATACATATACATATATCCACTCTTTTTTAGATTCTTTTCCCATATAGGTCATTACAGGGTATTGAGAAGAGTTCCCTGTGCTATACAGTAGGTGTTTATTAGTTATCTATTTTATATAGAGTAGTGTGTATATGTCCATCCCAATCTCCCAATTTATCCCTTCCCACCCCCTGCTTTCCCCCTGGTAACCATAAGTTTGCTTTCTACATCTGTGACTCTATTTCTGTTTTGTAAATAAGGTCATTTGTACCATTTTTTTAGATTCCACATATAAGCAATATCATATGATATTTGTCTTTCTCCGTCTGACTGACTTCACTTAGTGTGATAACCTCTAGGTCTACCCATGTTGCTGCAAATGGCATTATCTCATTTCTTTTTTTATGGCTGAGTAATATTCTATTGTGTATATATACCAATTTCATTCCTTTTTTTAAACATTTTTATTGGAGTATAACTTCTTTACAACGGTCCATTAGTTTCTGCTTTATAACAAAGTGAATCAGCTATACATATACATATATCCCCACCCCTCTAGGTGGTCATAAAGCACCGAGCTGATCTCCCTGTGCTATGCGGCTGCTTCCCACTAGCTATCTATTTTACATTTGGTAGTGTATATATGTCCATGCCACTCTCTCACTTCGTCCCGGCTTACCCTTCCCCCTTCCCGTGTCCTCAAGTCCATTCTCTAGTAGGTCTGCATCTTTATTCCCATCTTGCCCCTAGGTTCTTCATGAACACTTTTTGTTTGTTTGTTTTTTAGATTCCATATATATGTGTTAGCATACGGTATTTGTTTTTCTCTTTCTGACTTACTTCACTCTGTATGAAAGACTCTAGGTCCATCCACCTCACTACAAATAACTCAATTTCGTTTCTTTTTATGGCTGAGTAATATTCCATTGTATGTATGTGCCACATCTTCTTTATCCATTCCTCTGTTGATGGACATTCAGGTTGCTTCCATGTCCTGGTTATTGTAAATAGTGCTGTTATGGACATTGGGGTGCATGTCTCTTTTCTAATTATGGTTTTCTTTAGATATATGTGCAAGGTAGAATGAGAATTCTTTTTTTTTTTTTTTGCAGTACATGGGCCTCTCACTGTTGTGGCCTCTCACGTTGCGGAGCACAGGCTCCGGACGCACAGGCTCAGCGGCCATGGCTCACAGGCCCAGCCGCTCCGCGGCATGTGGAATCTTCCCTGACCGGGGCACGAACCCGTGTTCCCTGCATCGGCAGGCAGACTCTCAACCACTGCGCCACCAGGGAAGCCCAGAATGAGAATTCTTGAAGCAACTTTATTAATAGTTTAAATCTCCAGTTGCATCACCTGCTAAATTTTGTTGATTCTTCTCTTTGCCTGTGTATTTAATCCTTTCTTTGCATCACGGGTTCAGCTGATGAGAAGATGAATCAGAAACCCACAGTCCAGGAGATCAGGCCACCGCCCCATGTCAATGGCTACCATTAGAGTGGAGGATAAAATTCAAAGTTGTTGCCATGATTTGACTCTGCCTCGCTCTCCAGCTCCATCACTGTCCATTCTCGGGCCACACTGACCTTCCTTATGCTGCTCAGAGATGTGAGTTTTTCTCCCTCCTGAGGTCTTTGAGCCCAGAGTTTTCTCTTCCCCATCAGCCCTTGCACCGTAGCCTCCTAAAACCACCTCCTTCTCTCCACTTGGGTCTCAGCACTAATATCCCTGCTAAGATACTGGATCATCCCCTGGGGCTAGGACCACCATCTTGGAACTCCAAGTCCCAGTACAAAGACTCGATGGCCACATTTCCTACCTCCTGGCCCAGGTTCTTAACCACATACCAGGCTTCCCCTCTGCTTTCTGCAATGAGAATCCTTTAAAAGATGAAAAGCTTCTGAAATTTGAACCTCTCCATGTATTCCCTGAATATAAAATTCTAATTGCCCACGGAGCACAGTAAACCTCAACAGATTCTTTCTTTAAAAAGTAAGAGTAACTCACACACACAGTCTTTCAGTGTACCAGCACCCTTCCAAGTCCTTTATATATCATAACTAGCTTAATCCTCATAAGAACCCTGCAGGGCAGGAACGATTCACATTCCAGTGTTACCTATGACAGAGCTGAGGCACAAGAGGTGAAGTCGCTCGCCCAAGGTCAACAGCTAGTAACAGAGCTAGGATTCAGACGCAGGCTAGGGTTTGGGTCCAGACGGCTGTGCCACGGAAGAGATTAGTGTCTTCTGACAACACAGTTCCGAGAGCAGAGGCACGGAATCGGCCTCATCCCTTTTAGAAAGAACCATATATCCAAGCCGAGTAAATTATATCTTGTAGTCTATACATTTCCCCAAACCACAAATGAAAGAAAAATAAAAAGTTTAATTGAAATGAGCACGACTATTTTGGACAACTGTTTGGCGGAATCCACTAAATCTGAACAAATATATAACTTTCGATATTCCTAAGTTATATACCCAATGGATAGGTGTGAATACATCACTGAAAGAAAGGTGCTAGAATGTTCTAGCTGCACTGTTTGCACAAGTCAGAAAGTGGCAACTTCCCAAATGTTTATCAGGAGTAGAATGGAGAATGAACTAATAAATTATACTATACAGCAGTGAAAATGAACAATATACAGCCACCCACTGCAGTGGAAACAATTCTCACAAGTATAATGTTGACTTGTATGAGCCCAAGTTACCAAGGGATCCCATTTCTTTAAGGCAGAAAAACAGGCAATGCTAATCCATGCTGTTGAAGGTGGTTGCCCTTGCGGGGGACATGGCTGGAGGGGGACAAGGGAGCTTCTGCTGTGCAGGTGATACCCTATCCTGCTGTGCAATCATATATTCGCTTTCCATGTGTGCGCATTTCAATGAAAAGTTTTTACAAATTTAATGGATTGACTTTATTTCAATACGTCCTGCTCTTCCTCTTCTTCAACTTCGTTTAGCACTTTTATTTTTTTTTTTGGTTGCATTGGGTCTTCGTTGCTGCGCACGGGCTTTCTCTAGTTACGGCGAGCGGGGGCTACTCTTCGTTGCGGTGCGCGGGATTCTCATTGCGGTGGCTTCTCTTGTTGCGGAGCACGAGCTCTAGGTGTGCAGGCTTCAATTGTGGCACGTGTGCTCAGTGGGTGTGGCTTGCGGGCTCTAGAGCGCAGGCTCAGTAGTTGTGGCGCACGGGCTCCGTTGTTCCACGGCATGTGGGATCTTCCCGGACCAGGGCTCGAACCCGTGTCCCCTGCATTGGCAGGTGGATTCTTAACCACTGTGCCACCAGGGAAGTCTCCTTTTAGTACTTATTTTTTGTTTCCCTTCTTGGAAATTCAGTGATGTCTAAAATAATTATATTTTATTTGTTGTTCATGTTTTCCCCCAATAACGTTTTCTTCCTGTGGTGGTAGAGAGATTCTCACCTTGGAGCGACTCATGGCTGTTTCATTACAGTGAACCCAGGTGGCCCAGAGAAGGGAAAGCTCTGCGGAGATGGAAGATGGAGAGAGTTCTCTCCTGTCTTCAAGCCTTCCTGGTGTTCAGGTGAGTTTCATCATCCATCCGGCAGGTCCCCCTCCTGCAGCTGAGGGCAGGACTGACTTCTAACAAGTGCCCCCTGGGGACTCCTTCTCACGGGTCCTCAGACCTGAGGCAGATTTGGGGAGTCCAGCCTGTGGAGTTTAGCACATGCTCATTTGTAATCAAGGCAGCAGCTGGAGAGAAAACTTCTGGCCAGGTATATTCATGGTGGAGGATGACAACACCCCAGACGGTGTGACCCCAGTTTCTCATAAACACGTGCACAACCTCCTGCAATGGGGGAAACGGCCAGTGTTCATTGCAAGCCTTATGCCTCTTGCAAAGTTCTACTTCTAGCAAATTCTCCTGGAAAATAATTAGAAAAGCAATGAATCATGGTATCAAAAAGGATTTGTAATGGCGACATGTATGACACAGTTTAAATATCCAGGGACAGGGGACTGCTTGTATAGAATCTAGCCACACACTGAAATACACCGAAAGCATTTAAAAAATGATGCTGCAAAAGAAAATTGTGCTTAATGACATGGGAAAATGACAATTATGTACAGCGAAAATTAAATCCAGCAGCATGCACTGTATGCTATTTTAAGAAAATCTATAGCAACTTTAATATTTTTGAGTGAAATAGAGAATATTCTTCATACATCATATTAATTCATACTTTAATCTTAAAATTGCCCTGGAACGGGATAATGGTTTTAGAAAAAAGAATGAAAAACTATATATCATTTCTTAGTAGAACAAGGTTACTGCTTTATTCTTCTAAAAAATTGTTTTAAAATAATTACAGATTCACAGAAAGTTACAAAGAAACACACAGGGAGATCCCATGCGGTCTTCACCCAACCTGTCCCCAAATTAACATCTTGTATAACTGTAATATCAAACATCAAAAATATTGCAAAACTGTGAGGTCAAAATCGAGAAATTAATGACACTGGTCCAATCTATAGAGTTTATTCAGATTTTACTGGTTATACAGACGGTTCTCTGTATTTGCGATTTCAAATCAATCCACGGTTGGTTGAATCCGCGAGTGCAGAACTTGCTGGTATGGAAGACCGACCCTATCAGTTATTTTACATAAGGGACTTGAGCATCTGCGGGTCTTGGTATTCATGGGGAGTCTTGGAACCAGTCCCTGCGGATACTGAGGGATGACTGTACATGCATTCCTGTGTGTATGTCTGAAGTTTTATCACACGTGTACTTTCGTGTAGCTACCACCCCAAGCCAGGTATGTAACTCTCCCTGTCACAAAGCGCCTTAATGCTGCCCCTTTATGCCCTCCCAAAGTCCTGGCAGCCACGATCCTGTTCTCATTGCTATAACTGTGTTATTTCACAAATCTTATATGAATGGCATCTTCAGCATGTATCCTTCTGAGACGGGCTCTTCCACTCAAAATAATGTCCTTGAGGTTCACCCAGGGCACCCTGTGCGTCAGTGGTCCATTCTTTTGTTTGCTGAGCCGTATTCCTCAGTAAGCCTGGGCCACCGTTTATCTAACTGCTCATCTGTGAAAGATATCCAGGTATCTTTCTGTTTGGGGCTACTGCCTGAACATTAGTGTACATTTTCTACATAGAAATCAGTTCACATTTCTTTGGAATAAATGCCCAAGAATTACTGGGTCATGTGTTAAGTCCACTTTTAGTTTTAAAGTGAACTGCCAAACTGTTTTCCAGAGAGGCCGTACCATTTTATATTCCCAGGTGTGAAGAGAGCTTTTGTCAATGTGTCTGTTTTCTTTTTTTTATTATTACTATTATTTATTAATTTTTTTTTTCTCAGCTGCACTGCGCGGCTTACAGGGTCTTAGTGCCCCGACCAGGGATTGAACCCACTCCCTTGGCAGTGAGAGTGCAGAGTCCTAACCACTGGACCACCAGGGAGTTCCCTCAATGTGTCTGTTTTTTTAAGGAAAAAAACAAAAAGACTGAAATGACATACACTAAGTACGGTTAACCACCATGGGTGGTAGAATTGATAAGACTGCAAATGATTTTCCTTTTTTCCCCCTGAATTTTCTACCTTGAATATATGTTGCTTTTGAAGTCCGAAAAAAAAGTTACCGCTTTATTCAAGAAAGTGTTAGGATACTCTTGAGCTGGGATCAGACGTAATAAAGGATCTTACAGACTGCAAAGTGCTGGTTTCTAAGGGCTTATGTGGCAAGGATCCTCCCCAGCTGATGTGTCTGGATGAAATAATATTGAGTTTGCTCCCTATTAATTATATCCCTGTTTTACTGCTGTTGTGGGTAACCATAACTGGAATTTAACCAATATTTGAGTCAAACACAGTACAAGCTGGATTGACATGCCTTGGGGATCACAAGTGAGTGAAGATAAAAGATGCTTTGAGAACCACAGTTTTTAGTTGGCAGATGAAGGGAAAATCATTAGCTGGTGGCGTATCGGGGACAAGGTTTCTGAAGGAATGAATCTGTTCATTTTCGTTCCGAATTCAGGGATCTAGCTGTATTTATTGTTCCTTCCAAAAACCAATTTAACCCAAAAGGGACACATACAGAGATTGTATTTGATGCTAGTTTTGTCACCAAAGCTTAATATTTGAATCTCCAAAATAGATTTTTTAAAATAAATTTAACCAGAAGCAGAGATTATAAATTGCACTGTTTATTATGTTTCACTGTACCCAGTGGAAGTCATTTTAAACTAAATCCTTTTTTTCCCTTAGTTGTCAGGGTAAAATTAATTAGAACTGTGGACTGATTATGTTGGTTCATATGTATTTCCAGAACTCCTGGAAGTTTGTTGTTGCTGCGTGAGGCAAGCCGAACTATAAAAACCCTGCAAAATCAAACAACACCTGTGAGTCTGGAATTTTCTTCCCATTTTTCTGAATCCCTAAAGCAGCGCTTTGCTTATTTTAGGACCTCACAAGAGACATCTGGACAAAAACTTTCAGGCTGGAGGTTCCCGCCGGTAGCCTTTATAGCAGTGTTGGTGCAAAATGAATGAACACGTGACACCTGAAATTCTCACCCCTGCCACCAGAAGACAAGGGGAAAATGGCAAACATCCTAATTGCACTTTAAAGTTTTTTTGCCCAGAGTTCAACTGACCTGTTGTTTTTCTACACGGAAAGTTGGATGAGAGATGCACGGATGCCTCTGCTACTTGGAGATTTCTCTGTGAAGTGTCATCTTGCCCATGGCAGCCAGGAGAGAGGATATTATTTCCTTAAGCCCTGTGGCCTCTGCTACTTTGTAAGACAGACTCAGGTTTTCACATCCTTGGCAATTCAAGCCGCAGAAATCCATGAGAGGGAAAATGTTGGCCCTGACCACATGCATCTCCCTCCCCTGGTCTCCTGACCTATTTTGTTATGTGGATAGGAGAAGAGTGGTTAGGTGTGCTAAAAATTGTTGAGACCCTTTGAGAACAGGTCATCCATGGGCTCCCAGAGGGGACATGGAGGTGGAAGGAAAAACGGATCAAGAGGGAGCATGCACGGGAGGGGGGTGGGGAAGGAGGCAGCTCACCACGGGGACACTGTGAGCTGGGTGCAGAGAGAGGGGAGGATGGATGGACAGAGCTCAGACTTCGGAGCCAGGCTGCCTGGGTCTGATCCCAGCTGTGCTGCCCCCCTCCATATGGACCCTGGCAGGAAGGATCTCAGCCCCTCCGTGCTTCAGTTTTCTTGTTTGTAAAATGAAGATGGTGCTAGCTCCTGGAGCAGTGCCTGACACTCATACCCAATGGGATAAATCACCTAAATATGTACCCTAAAAAAAATGTATAACTTCTGAATGGAGTGTGTTTAATATGTACATAGATGCAAACAGCAAGGTCCTACTGCACAGCACGGGGAACTATATTCTATATCCTGTAACGGACCATAATGGTAAGGAATATGACAAGGACTATATACATATAAATATATATATATGTTTGTGTATCTATCTACCTATCTATATATAAAAAACGGAATCACTTTGCTGTACAGCAGAAACTAATACAACATTGTAAATCAACTACACTTCAATAAAATAAAATTTCAAAAAATGTACATGGATGCTTGTGGACAGTTCTTCATGCAAAGATGATATTTAATCATTTTTTAGATGATGCCTAGTAATCCCATGATCCTTTTCTCCCACCTCCTCAAACACACACACACAAACACACACACAAACACATACACACACACCCCTCCTTCTATTTTCTCTCTCTGGCTGTTTTAGGTAATATAATTCCCAATGTCTCCCGTTGGTCCTACTTTACGGTGAATTGTGCTGAAACATTCTCGGGATGGGTTTGTGTCTTCTGGATGAGGCTGGAGGAGTGTCTGATTAAATGTAGCTCATATGAGACCCACCGTGAGGCCCAAGAGCTTCAGCACGGGGAACAAAGACCCTGCTGCAGGGAAGAAGTGTTGCTGAAATCCGGCCTCTGTACCCCGCTACCAGACGAAATCTTGGAGGCAGCGCTTTGGGTGAAGAAGAAAGAAATAGGTTTATTGCTTTGCCAGGCAAAGGGGGCCACAGCAGGCTAATGCCCTCAGGGCTGTGTGTCCCGACCTGGAGGCAGTAGTGAGGAGTTTTATAGCAATGGCTCAAAGAGGGCGTGGTCAGCTCGTGGACCTTCTTCTGATTGGTTGGTGGGGAGGTAACTGGGAGTTGGCATCATCAACCTTCTGGTTCCTATTGGTCTGGGGTCTCCGTGCTTGTGGGCAGCCGACAGTTAACTTCTCCCACCTGATGGGGGTTTCAGTATCTGCAAAACGGCTCAAAGATATTGTTCTGTGTATCCCTTGAGGGGGAGCCAGGACCCTGCCCCAAGGCTGCACTCTTGTCTCCTGACTGCTCCTCCCTTGTCTCTGCATCCCATCTCTTCCCTTACTAACAACTGCTTGAACCTGCCCGTTGGAACTCAGGGAAGGTCACGGAGGCTGAATGAAGCCAATTTCCTGTACGCAGGAAATGAGGGACACGGAAAGGCTTTTGTGCCCAGGAGCCCTACAGGGTCCTGCTCAGTTTCAATCGGACTGAATTTTATGTGTGTGAGGCCAGATATAAGAGTTCAAATAAAGCACAGTGAGACTTCCAACACAGGGAGATCTGTCACAGCCCCTGCATCTGGCTGTGATGAGCCGGAAGCATCCAAAACTTGATTGACGTCATCACTGAAATCGAGAAGGAGATGTCGTGTTGTATTGTTGTTACCTGGCTCCGTCCTTGGGTTACCTTGACATTCCCCACCCCAGCCTTACTTTTAAGTTAAACTTGCTGCTATTTGGAGGTTGTCCTTACTTGGACATCAAAGAGCAAAACTCCCCCCCCATGTTCTCCCTGATTTCAGCCGAGGATCCGACTCCTCGAAGACAAGGCTGCTGGGACCACCTCCGCCATGCGGGTTGTGCTGGGGGCTCAGCGGAAGGCGGGTCTGCCTGGTCTCCATCTGCAGGGGCTCCATGCCTCCTTTATCCTCCCGTGTGCCACACACGGATGTAGTCCTTGGGGCATTCTGGTCACCTTGACAAGTTGAGTCCCCGCCCTCATGGTGCTCACACACAATGGGACGGTTCAGACAATGCGCATGAAAACGAATAAACACACAATTTCTAGGTGGGAAGAAACTACTAGGTAGGAAGTAAACGGGGTGATTTGATGGAGAGAGACTGGAATGGAGGGATGGAGCAGCTGTAGTCAGAGAGGTCCAGGAAGGGTTCTGTAGGGGATGGACAAGCATGCTGTCCTCCAGGAGGGGGCAGGCAAAGGAGCCAGACCTCGGCAGGAGCTCCAGGCAGAGGACAGACAGGGGCAACATCTGGGGCAGGAACCGGCTCAGCTTGTTCTAGAAACAGAAACAGGCCTGGGGTCCCGAGGATGTGACTGTTGACCACTTGACCACGTGTCAACCAGACCACCTAGGAGACAGCTTTTGAGGACAGCGATTCCAGATCTGTCAAGGAAAGAGGACGGTCTTTGGAAATGCTTTGGTTTGTTGTTCTTTTCCAACTATCTCTTACCCAGATCGCAGCAGGATGTGAGCTGGTTCATTTAAACAATCTGTGCCCCACTCGCATCAAGGACGCATGGAAGGCACTGTGTCCAGACAGGATTCTCTAAGAATCCCCAGGTGCGGACGCCATGTTCGTAACTCTTGTGGCAGAACAGAATCAGAGCTGTCACATGCTGTATGACATGTGCCATTCGTGTCGGCACATCAATGGCATTGTCTCGTGATAGTGGGATAGGGGGACGTTTCCCTAGAAATTACATAGGTTAAGACAACCCTATTGTGCACTGTTGTTCCCCTGCGGTTGTAATTCTTACCTTTGTTATACTAGCTGGAAGCTTCATGCTTACTTTTATTATGACAAAAGCTGATTTTCTTTCAATCAGTGCTTTAATTTTCCACTAGGATGGTAAGAAAACTCATCTTTGAGAACAAACTAAGCCGTGTTTTGTCGGTTGAACGGTTTAGGGAACCAGCAGCCGTGGGCAGTTTGGCGAAGGTGAATCTAATGACAGGATTTGCTACTTTTCATGGAACCAAAGTGGAAGAAAAGGCTGACATCCTAATCTATGGAAATAAAACAAAATCACACATGCTATAGCGGGGATTTAAAAACAGGTTCGTACGTTGGAGAAGACCTGAATGCTTATGAGGGCCTGGATGATTTAAATGACTGTGCATCATTTTAGGTGTGACACGGTATTGTGATCGTGTTTAAAAAATGGTTGTTATCCTTCAGAAAAGTGTACTCAAATATTTACAGATTAGATGTAAAAGAATCTATCTCTGAAGGGATTTTCAAAGGTGGCAGAAACATGTGGACACAGACAAGGTCCAAGATTTTGCTTATGCTGACCTGACCATGTGAATACTTGGAAATCGACTCAGTGTTTTGACCCCATGACCACACAGTCCACTGCCATCTATGTTGTCTCCAGACTTTGGGCCTTCTTTTTTTTTTTTTTGCGGTACGCGGGCCTCTCACTGTTGCGGCCCCTCCCGTTGCGGAGCACAGGCTCCGGACGCGCAGGCTCAGCGGCCATGGCTCACGGGCCCAGCTGCTCCGCGGCATGTGGGATCTTCCCGGACCGGGGCACGAACCCATGTCCCCTGCATCGGCAGGCAGATTCTCAACCACTGCGCCACCAGGGAAGCCCTGGGCCTTCTTTTTATTAGGTCCAGACCCATCTTTAGAGCCTTTGTTCACAATTTTTCTTCCGAATATGCAGTGATGAATCCGTTCAGAGCTGGTTCTAACTTCCACACACCACAGAAGCTTCCAAATGCGTTTTGGCCATGGTGAGAATCCCTTACTGAAAAGTCCTCTGAATGGAATAATTGCATAGACATAATTCCAGGGCTCTGTGCTATGTGAAATTGTAAATAGCGCTGACAATGTAATTTGCATTCATTTATGACACAGTAGCTCATTATGGCTCCAAGTTTCATCCCCTCCATTAACAAGCTCATCTGTTTCTCTGATAGAAGCTTGTTTTGTGTGAGATGTGGCTCTTTGCTCATAGAGATGCCTGGGAGTGTGGACTGATGAGAAGTGAGCATTTGTGGTGCTGATGGTGGGAACATGGCAGAGTGGTACCCCAAAGTGTGTTTTCATGGCAGCTAGAGAGCAGTGGGTATTGTGAGATTGGGTGAATCGTTATTTTTTTTTAATTTTTAAATTAATTTATTATTAATTTATTTATTTTTGGCTGCGTTGGGTCTTCGTTGCTGCGCACGGGCTTTCTCTAGCTGCAGCGAGTGGGGGCTACTCTGCGGCGCGTGGGTTTCTCATCGCCGTGGCTTCTCTTGTTGCGGAGCACGGGCTCTAGGAGCGCAGGCTTCAGTAGCTGTGGCTCGCGGGCTTCAGTAGGTGTGTGTCTCATGGACTCTAGAGCGCAGGCTCCGTAGTTGTGGCGCACGAGCTTAGTTGCTCCGCGGTATGTGCGATCTTCCCAGATCAGGGCTCGAACCCGTGTGCCCTGTATTGGCAGGCAGATTCTTAACCACTGTGCCACCAGGGAAGCCCCTGAATCTTTATTTAAACATGTGCATTTTGCTTGCTTGGATCCCAGGAATTCTTACATTAAATAAATGATTAAAGTAGACTCCCTCCACCACCAATAAAATAATAATAATAATAAGGAAGGGGGGAAGAGGGGGAGAAACGTACAGCCAAGTACCATATTGCTTGTGGACCTGTTCATGGATCAATTTCTTTGTGATTACTCAGGATCCTCTGCTCTACCAGTTATTCCGCTAATTTTTTTTTTTTTTTTTTTTTTTTTTTTTTTGCAGTAGGCGGGCCTCTCACTGTTGTGGCCTCTCCCGTTGCGGAGCACAGGCTCCGGACGCGCAGGCTCAGCGGCCATGGCTCACCGGCCCAGCCGCTCCGCGGCATGTGGGATCTTCCCGGACCGGGGCACGAACCCGTGTCCCCTGCATCGGCAGGCGGACTCTCAACCACTGCGCCACCAGGGAAGCCCTACTCTGCTATTTTAAAACTCGGATCCCAGGTGTTGTTCATCTTTCTAAAAACATCGCGTCTGCTCTTCGTCTGCCAGCCAGCATCCGCAGCCTATTCCTGCTGGACCGTGAGATAGGCGCTTCCCTCCCCCAGGGACTGTTGGGATGGAACTGCCCCTCCTCTCCTGCATTCCCGTGGGAGTCCTCTTTTGATGGAGGTTGGTTAAGACAAAGTTCTGCCTTTCTGGTGCCTCTTTATAAGATAAACTTCTCCCTGCTCCATGTCAGGCAGTACGGGGAGCCGCCTGCTGTGTTAGCCCAGGAAGTGGACAGCCCCCCGCCCCTAGCTGCCGGCCTGGGGGGCAGCTTTATCGGTCGTGGCTCTTTGGGAAGAAGAGGATGCTGAGACTGCTGACACCTACACTCGACGGGACAAATTTGCACCACCTGGTCTGAAAGAACGAGGCTGCTTCTTTCGGATGCTCACCCTTTCCGCTTGATCAGGCCAAGAGGAGTCACGCTTAGGGTGCTACTTTCTTACTGGTCCGGTTGACCAATTCTGTAACGCTATCATTTATTCACAAATTAGTTTTGATTAAAAAACAACAACAACAAAACCAAGTAAACAAAAAACTCTGAAATATTTGCAGAGACTCTCTGATCTGTCTCTGTGGCCCCAGTACCAACACAATGCCTGGAACACAGTGAACACGAGATAAATTCTGTGATGAAAACCAAAAAAAAAAAAATCGAATGAGAAAGATCTGCCCCCAGATTAATTCTAACTGGGCTTTTGATCCTGCTCTAAATATAGCATCAGTCAAGAGCTTAAATAGAATAAGATCAGATGGAAACACACAGGCCCACGGAAACCTGGGGAATAAAGTTATCAGTTAATTTCCACCTCTCTGTGTCCTTTTTTTCTTTCCACATAAAAGTGTGGCAGGAAAGAAACCCTTTAGGATATAAAATAATCAACCTCTCACTGCTAAGAGAGGAGCATTAAAAAATATTCTGCGTAAGAAGGAGTTTCCTGTTCCTGTCCAGGCATGTTCTGTAAATGTCAACCTATAGATGACATTTAAGATCCATTGATGTCCACAGTTTTTTAAAAGGAAAACTTAACTTCTATTACACTTATTCTAATGTTCTTGTCTCTATTGCATTAGTTCCCTAGGGTTATTTCATTCTATTCTAACGACGTGAAATGTAACGCTCCTTTTTTATGGAAAATTTCAAAATACATCAATATAAAAAATGGAGCAATATGTAAATGGACTTCCAAATACTCATTACGAAGTTTTAACAGTTATTACTATTTTGCTAATCTTGTTTCTTTGCATTCACTCCACCTGGAATATTTTTTAAAGCATTCCAGATATCAAAGCATTTCATTAGTAAGTACTTTGGGCTGCATCTCTAAAAAGGACTTGAAGGAAAGCATAACTATAGCAACATTATTACAAAATTAACAATGATTCCTTAGCGTCTTCTGATAAGTCAGTCAGTGTTCAATTCCCTGATTGTTTCAATGAATGTTTTACCCTTTGGCACATTTGAATCAGGTTTCCAGGAGGATCTTTACAGGATCCTTCTCAATCTCGAAGGTCATCAGGGAAACTCATTAAAAGAAAATGAAATAAATATATTTACCTAGATTGGCAGGAAAAATAAACGTAGTAATGTCCAGGTTTAGAGTAATCATATTGGTGAAAATGTGTACAGTTATAACTTTACGCAAAGTAATTTGAGGGTTGCAATTGAGATATCCTTATATCTGGTCATTATGTTTTAACAGATCTAAGCCAGTGAGCAGACTGCCATGTACAGTTGTGCAGGTTGTACAGTGCACAACTGGACTATATATGAGAGAAACTAGTCACAGTTGTATGTTATTTATTCAGATTCTTTTCCAGCAGACAGTAGGAAAAAGTTCCAGTCTTACAAAATCAGCATAATATGAAAATTTATTGACAGAAGCATGGAAAAAGTGACACTTTCTAAATTTGTACACCGTGTTGTATGAGCTAGTGGTAGTCCTGCATTTGTGCACAAAGAGTATTATTCAAGAGGTGGTGGCATTATTTAAAATAGCAAAAGGATGGTGATGATGATGTCAAGCTCCTGATATGTAATGGCACAATTTTCTAGATGTATTGGGCAAATTTTGAGGTCATGAGAACAATATTTGAGCAACTCTGTCTGGATTTAAATACCTATTCTGTCACTTATTAACTCTGTGATCCTAACGCATGTTACCTAACTACTCTTTGCTTCAGTTTCCTCATCTGTAACCTAGAGATTAAAGAGTTCCTTTCTCATGGGAACTTTCTCATGGGATTGTTGCAAGGATTAAATGAGTTATTATATAAAGAACTCAGAGCATAGCAAAGAGCCTGGGACATTGTAAGAGATTCATGTACTTCTTATGTTGTTTTCATTATTGTTATTCATATTATTATTTTCTCACACCAGTGATGAATAATTTGAAAATGTTAATATTTCTAGCCAATAGTTAGCAATAATTTTTTTATAATTCTTACTTTATAGGAAAAAGACAAATTATTATTATTTTAAATACGATTTTAACTAAGACTGATTCTAGTATAAGTTTGTTCAGTATATTTAATTCTTCTGTGGATTCTCTTGTGAGTCCTCTGCCCACATGTTAATCACAGTTAAACAAATATGAAAGTACATTTTATTTCTAAAGATTTTGCGAAAAAAATGTTTACATGATCATGAGCTTCTTAGGCTAATTCACATACCAAGGTGCTTACTAAAGAATAACTAAGTAACATATTCTCTATCAGAAATAAAGTTTTAAAAACTGAAATCATTTTAAAAATAAAAATATTGAGCAAAATCCGAATGTAATTTATGTATAGTAAAATATCATAAAATTTCAGTCCTATTCCCAGAATCAGGAGTTTATGTAAAACTCCCTTTGCAAGACGTTTCCACAAATTATAAAGGGAACACAAATAACTTAGAAGGTAAACTATAGAAACAGCTGGTGCAATAAAAGTCTTGAAATCGTGACATGCCAAAGGCTAAAGTTTATCACACACACTCATGATTGATTTATTCCGCGTGCAGGACTTCAGACTCCAAAATTGCATTTCAAGGCTAAACTGTTGGTCCAGCCGTGTGGGACAGAGAGTTCCTAGAAGAGTCTGCAGAAGATAGCGTTCAACGCTCTTCAAACTCACACTCTCTGCAGACCTCCCATCTCTGATTTCTTTTTCTTTTTTAAAAAAAATTTATTGGAGTATAGTTGATTTACAATGTTGTGTTAGTTTCAGGTGTACAGCACAGTGAATCAGTTATACATATACATATATCCACTCTTTTTTAGGTTCTTTTCCCATATAGGTCATTACAGAGTACTGAGTAGAGTTCCCTGTGCTATACAGTAGCACAGTATATCTATTTTATATAGAGTAGCGTGTATATGTCAATACCAATCTCCCAATTTATCCCTCCTCCCCCATCCCCTGGTAACCATAAGTTTGTTGTCTACATCCATGACTCTACTTCTGTTTTGTAAATAAGTTCATTTGTACCCCTTTTTTTAGGTTCCACATGTAAGCGATACCACATGATATTTGTGTGTCTGAGGTACTTCACTCAGTATGACAATCTCTAGGTCCATCCGTGTTGCTGCAAATGGTATTATTTTGTTCTTTCTTATGGCTGAGTAATATTCCATTGTATATACGGACCACATCTTCTTTATCCATTCCTCTGTTGATGGACACTCAGGTTGCTTCCATGTCCTGGCTATTGTAAATAGTGCTGCAGTGGACTTTCTGCGGCACTATTTACTGTTCTTCCTGTTCTACTTTCTGTTCTTTCCCTGGATATATGCCCAGCAGTGGGACTGCTGGTTTTCATTGTTCTCCCCTACTTTTCAAGGACCTGTGGGCATGGGGGTCTACCTCCTCCCCCATCACTGGAATGATGGATTCATGCTGGGAATCTTCCAGCAGGAACAGGCTTGGCAGTGTAACTGCCACCCCCCAGCCCTCCCCCCGTGTAGTTGCTGCGTGTCCCCTGAGCTGATGCCTTCTTCCCCTTGGGGAGGGTGACAGGATGGGGTCTTTGTCCTTGTAGCTGGGAGCTGGTAGCTGGGGGCTCTTCAACCCCAAGTAGGGGGTCCTTTACTGGGGAAGGAGGGATTGGGGTGCTGAAAGGACCAGGTCTGAGTTTCAGTGCTGCAGGGAAACTCATCACAGGCAAATAGACAGGGAACACCTTGTCTCTGCCCTGGTTGACAGGTGGATTCCCAGGAAAACAAGGTGATGCCCACCTGCAAGTCCAGGAGATGTGCCAAGGGTTCAAGGTCAGGGTGAGGAAAGGAAGACACACAGCAAGCAACAGGGGCATAGAGGCACTTGAGAAGTGATCCTGTGAGTATTTCACCCATCTGTGAACCCGGGGGGGAGGGAAGATCCCCCGGTGTCATGATTCCTGGGTTATCACCTGCCAGGTGGGGGAGAGAACCCATCCAGGAGGACCCCGGAGTGTTTGTTTTTGCACAAGTTCAAGGAGGATGCAGCTCCTTGAATACAGAGCTGGCTCCAGAGATACCGCTGAGTGAGCAAATAGGATGCTTCAAAGCACAGATGATTCCGGTGGGATGGAAATGTGGTGTAGCGATTCAGAAAGATCTGGAGAGTTTGCTCATTTGATAACGAGCATTTTATGTTATTTCTCTTTTTCATAAATTTGCCATTGAAGCAATCTCTTTGGGTTTTTATTTTTTGGCCATTTTCTACTTTCTGTTCTTTCTAGTCAACATTATTCATACTTTTGATAAGCATTTCCTTCTTGATATTCACTACTTGTCAGTTAAAACTGGCTATTTCAGGGAGTGTTAGTAATTCTTTCAAGGGCTGAAGGGAACATGGGAGCCATCATCCAGGCAGGTAGACTCAAGGGTTAAGGCTTCTCCAAAAACAAGGCATAATTTTTTTCTTTTTTATCGAACAATAAAACAAACAAAAAAAATCTAATGCCAAGATCTCTTTTTAGGTGTGACTGGAACTTGAAGTAAAGGACAGTATCAAACGAATGCATATAATAGAAATCTTTAATGATCCACAAATCATGTGGTCTCTGGACCACACCTTATGGGGGTTGGTTACCAAGGGAACCAACCAAGATTTAGAGGGTTGGAACTTTCAGTCCCACCCCCTGATTTCCTGGGAGAGTAGGGGGGCTGGAGGTTGAATCAACTACAAACGACCAAGGATTTAATCAATAACGTCTATGTAATAAAGCCTTTTTAAAAACCCAAAAGGAGGGGTTTGGTAGAACTTCCTGGCTGGGGAACACATGGAGATAAGGACATGTTGATAATGAAATGTTGTGAATTTTTATTGCCATAGAAACATGTCCTAAATGCTTCCTGTAGATTAAGTTCATTTAATTTTCACAGAAATCCCACGAAGAAGTAACTATCACTGGGCCCATTTGTAGATGGGGAAACAAAAGCACCGGGAGATTAAGAAACACATCCAGCCCGGCAATTGCACCCCTAGGAATATACCTGATAGAAATGAAAATATATTTTCACACAAAAGCGTATACAGGAACGTTCATAGCAGCATTATTCATCAGAGCCAGAAGTGAAAACAACCCGGGTGTCCATCCACTGATGAATGGATAAATACCACGTGGTACACCTGTCCTCTGGAATATTATTCAGCCATGAAATCAATGAAGTTCGGACGCATGCTACCCCAGGATGAACCTTGAAAACACGATGCTAAGTGAAAGAAACCAGACACAAAAGGACAAATATTGTATGATTCCACTTATATGAACCCTCCAGTGGTGCAGCCACTACAGGGAACCATATGGAGGTTCCTCCACTTATATAACCTTCCACTTAAATGAAATCTCCCGAAGGGAGATTAGTAGCTGCAGGCTGGGGAAGGGAATGGGGAGTCACCGCTGCTGGGCATGGAGTTTCTTCGGGAAGTTCCAGAAATGATTAGCAACCATCATCACTGGGATTAGTGATGAAGGTTGCACCACTCTGTGAATGTCCTAAAAGAACCACTGAATTGTGTACTTTAAGAGGGAACTCTTTTTGGTATTCAGTTTATACCTCAATGAAGATGTTACTCTAAAAAGAAAAAAAGATGTCCAAAGTCACAGGAAGAAGTGACAGCTCTTAGAGCTGGAGTAGAATCAGGCTGCCGCGTGTGTGCTCCTAGTTTCTCTACTATGGGCCATTTATTCTTAACGATAATTGAAGAGAGACAAAATTTTTCACTCTATGGAGAAAACGAATCCCTGCTCTGAAGATTAAAACCACTGTAATCCATGGATGTTTTCAAAATTCATTTCAGTTGCTGCAGCTGTTTGGAGACCCATGGAGGATAGTGTGTGCTGACCTCATTTACTATTAGCATCAGGGAGCTGATTTTATAGTTTTCTACATAAACAGGTATGATAAACTCAAATTAGAAAACAAATTACAGAAAAAAATGAAAGAAAACAAATTACAGTTGACCCTTGAACAATAATGGGGACTTACAGGTGCTGACCCTCCTTGCAGTGGAAAATCTGTTTTTAATTTTTTTAATGTAAATTTATTTGTCTTATTCATTTTATTTTTGGCTGCGTTGGGTCTTCGTTGCTACGTGTGGGCTTTCTCTAGTTGTGGCGAGCGGGGGCTACTCTCTGTTGCGGTGTGCGGGCTTCTCACTGCGGTAGCTTCTCTTGTTGCGGAGCACGGGCTCTAGGCACACGGGCTTCAGTAGTTGTGGCTCACAGGCTCTAGAGCGCAGGCTCAGTAGTTGTGGCGCACAGGCTTAGTTGCTCCGCGGCATGTGGGATCTTCCCAGACCAGGGCTCGAACCCGTGTCCCCTGCACTGGCAGGCGGACTCTTAACCACTGCGCCACCAGGGAAGCCCCCGTTTTTAATATTTGACTTCTCCAAAACTTAACTATTAACAACCTACCATTGACTGGAAGCCTTACTGGTAACATAAACAATTGATGAACATATACTGTGTATGCTATATGTATTATATACTGTATTCTTATAATAAAGTAAGCTAGAAATTATTAAAGAAATGCAAATCAAAACTACAGTGAGGTCCCACCTCACATCCATCAGGATGGCCATCATTAAAAGTCTACAAGTAACAAATGCTGGAGAGGGTGTTTTGAAAAGGGAACCCTCCTAACAAATGCTGGAGAGGGTGTTTTGAAAAGGGAACCCTCCTACACTATCAGTGGGAATGTAAATTGGTGCAGCCACTATGGGAAACCATATGGAGGTTCCTCAGAAAACTAAAAATAGAGTTGTCATATGAGCTGGCAATCCCACTCCTGGACATATATCTGGAGAAAACCATAATTCAAATGGATACATGCACCCTTATGTTCAGAACAGCACTATTCACAATAGCCAGGACGTGGAAACAACCTCAATGTCCATCAACAGATGAATGGATAAAGAAGGTGTTATGTACATATATAATGGAATATTACTCAGTCATAAAAAGAACAAAATAATGTCGTTTGCAGCAACATAGATGCAACTAGAGATTATCATACTAAGTGAAGTAAGTCAGACAGAGAAAGACAAAGACCATATGATATCACTTATACATGGAATCTAAAATATGACACAAATGAACTTATCTACGGAACAAAAACAGACTCACAGACATAGAGAACAGACTTGTGGTTGCCAATTGGGAGAGGGTTGGGGGAGGGATGGGCTGGCATTTTGGGGGTTAGCAGATGTTAGCTATTATATATAGAATGGATAAACAACAAGGTCCTACTGTAGAGCACAGGGAACTATATCGCACTAATAAAAAGCAGTTGGGTCAGAGGGACCTGGAATTTTTTCCTGGATCTTCCATCAAAATGTCTTTGATTTTTGGCAAATAAACTCTCCATAACCTCGGTTTTGTCATGGGTAAATCTAGATGATTCATTAACTGGTTACTCAAAACAATGGCTTGAAATGATCATGTATTACCCGTCTTGGGTCTGGTTGTTGCCTGCGGGTTCTCAGGCATCTCTTCTACGACTGCTGTCAGTTACGGCTGCCGCCCTCTGAAGGGCGTCCTCTGTGGCGCAGACATGGCCGTGAGGTTGACCCCCTGCATCCACTCCTGCTTTGCTCCCTAGTTCTAAAGTCTAAGTGTTCGATCTGGGGGCACATTAACTTCTTGTTACCTCAGTCACCTCATTGGTAAAGTTAGTAAAAGTCATGAGTTAATAAGTACCAAGGGCGATAAGTAAGTAGTAAGTAGCGGCCCGGTAGGGCTGCCCAGAGTGTTCAATGACACGCCCCGTGCGCTGTTTGTTAAAGCCGTGTCTGAAGGTGGCAAGCGCTTTATCAATTAGCTGCTAATATTTTGAGGATGCTGATGAGGGGCTATGGAAATGATCCCTCCCTGAACCTCACACTTGAATCTGAGCAACACATTTTGGTCATGATAGAGGCTTTTATGTGGGACACAGACACTCACATGTGGTTCTGTGAAGACAAGCTGTACGGCCCATTGTCGTCGCTCTTTTGCTTTCATAAAAGAAGGTTAATAGAAAAGGTGTACCTGGCCCTGAAGCCACTATGGGCTGGAATTTATTGAGGATAAAGTAATTCTATTAGTGTCCCAAAATTCACCTCCTGACGATGGAATAAAAGGATAGGCGGATTTATCCTTCTGCGTGTCTCCCTGCCCTTGAGGTATGTCTTTTGAAAGCTGCAGGTACCTTCTCTTCTTGAAACATTTAAATGTGTCCCCTTTATATCAGTAATAGTTGAATTAATGGAGGTGTTCGGGGCAGGCAGGGGACAGGCTGCATGGCATGAGTCCTCGCCTCCTTCAGTGGGTGTCAGTCTATAAAAACACCACGTCATTGGTTGAATGTCAAGTGGATTAACATGTCAGACCTGGGAACAGTTGCCTTGTAGCCTTGTAGCATTTAGAGAATGGAATACCATCCTAGCTTAGCATCTCGCTTATGGTTAAAATATCAGGATTTACATCTTTCTTTGCCACAAGATGATTTTTCAACAGCTTTAAAATCCTAACAATATGACAATGTCTTCTAGACCTTGTCCGCAGAATTCTTGAAGCAGACCGGCGCCCGGTAACAGACGTATTTAGCCGGATTCATATGTATGTGACTGAGCAAAGACGAATAGCTCTCCAGTGGAGCATGAAATGACTTCAATCTGTAAAGCTCGGTGTGGTCTTACCTGCCTGGCCCTGCCTGGGCTTCATCCCGCGACGTCGATTTGGAGAAGTCTCAGGGGTCAGAACCTGAGAATAGGTAAGATTCCCCGCCCCATTACATATAACACACTCTTTAACTTTTCCTTTGGAGCACGGACTACAGATGGAATGAGATAATTATTTGTGCAGTTGCTTTGTCTTTTCAAAGTCGTACCCCTCCATATAATACTAGCTGGAAAGGTGAATTCAATAAAAGAGCAGTCAATGGGGAACTATCCTGTGCGCCCCCAACTAAAGAGAACGGCCATCACTCACCTCCAGTCAGCCGTCTCCATGCAAGAAACGGGCCCCTAATTAATTACTCTTCCATATTTTAGTGGGAAAAAGGAGGTGCTATTTTTACCTGCAACATTCTGATATTTAAGAGTGGATGATTCATTTAACTAAAGGACACACACCATGCCAGGCAAACAGATGGCCCCTGGGCTGTCACTTTGCAGAAGACAAATGTCTGTCTTACTACTGGTCCCCTAGATCAAAAGGAGAAAGACCTACAGCATCTCCAGACACTAGACGGATCACAGAAAAGAGGTTCAACCTGTATTTATTCAGTGACTGTATCTGACAAACTAGAAACCACCATGCAAAGCGTTGGCATCCTTGGGCAGGGAATGCTATTTACTTGAGTCGAGAAGTGTAGGAAATGCCATTTATTTCTAACTATGGCTCGCTTAGAGTTATTTCTAAGTTCCTCTGAGTTTGTTTTCAATTTCTTATTATGAGACAAGGGCATATAGTTTGTGGATGGAGTACCGTTTCAGGAAGGACAACTCAGTTTTCAAAAGCCACCCAGGTGGAGAGAGCACCGTTTCAGGGTTCTTTGTCGATCTTTGGGATTTCAAGGTTAGAGAAAAAGGGTCATTGGCTTCTTTTGGTTTCCATTCATCAGACATTTTGAAAAAGCCTTTCACTCATGCCCCCTCATGGATGAGTGTGTCACGAATCAAAAGCTGCACAAAAACAACGTTGAAGGAACAAGAATGTCATTAATAACATTAGTGTGAATGTCATTAATATCATTAGTGTGAATGTCATTAATATCATTAGTGTGAATGTCATTAATATCATTAGTGTGAATGTCATGTCATTAATATCATTTGTGTAAATGTCAGTGCTTTTGTTCCGTTGAACATCATTTATTGTTTGGAAAAGGAGATCAAAGGAAGGCTGAGAAACACACAACCAAAGCCCAGAAATGGGGATGTGGCCTGAATCCATCAATGACGAGCTCCCAGAGAGGTTCCGCTGGAAGACACACTGCGATTGGCTGCTCTCTCTGTCCATTTCGATCCCCCAACCCCTGCCCAAACCCAGACCTGGTTTTGCAACGGGACTGCTGTTGCCAGCCTGCTCCCAGGTCACCATCCCTCTGTCTCCTTGTGAATCCCGTGCCAACAGAGACAAATTGTCCAGCAAGATCGTCAGTGTTTTTTCGACCTATAACCTGACGCGGTGGCATCACCTTTACTGTCATTTTTATCCTTCCCCTGCTGAGATGTCAGCCTTCTCCTCCGGAATCTTGTCGCTGTGGGGCTGATCCTTCACGGGCTTGTGAGTGAAAACTGGAGCTGGTGGTGGTGGACCACAGGGATTAAGCCACAGAAGTTGCTTCTTCCTCCCATCCTCCATCCCTCCTTCCTTCTCTCAGAGGGCATATCCAGGTCCTAGCATCTGACTGTACGTTGCTGGCTCGGTGACCTTGGGCTGGCCTCCCTGAGGCTCCGTTTCCCCACCAAATCATGGGGACCGTCCCATTCCCCTCGAATTGTGGCTGGGAGTTTATAAAGATGATCAGACAGGATGACCACACGTTCAGTTGTTCAAGGAATATTTGCTGATGGCTGACTGTACAAGATGGGGGAAGGCGAAATACAGGTTTTTCTTAACTCCACTCATTTAAGCAGCACCTTCATGATTTGGGGGTCTCTGCAGCCCAGTTCTTAAGGAGACCATTGGATGGGAGAAGGCAGCCCTGCCTCTGGATGGTTTGTTCATACTGGGAAGGGCCTGGGGAAAGGGCTCCCGGTGGGGAGAGGGTGGGCTCTGCCTGTCGCCTAGGGCTGGGATGCTAGGTCCACACAGCTCTGCCCCACGTACTTGGATGGCTGAGCCGGTCGGACATACCTCTTTGAGACAGTTACCAAGAGATGGGAGTGGCCAAGAGAAAGGGGTGTGCCCCTCAAGCACCTTGGGGACAGTGACCAGTGATGGGGCACCCCTTTTTTGTGGCCTCTCCCCAGACCTGGGCTGGACTGGCAATAGCTCCTTGGGGGCAGGGTCTTGTCGGGGAGGGAACACCTCCTCATTGCTGCTTGGTGGTGCCGGGCAGGCTGGTCCTCAGGCCTCCAATTCCCAGGCTCCTGCAGGGAAGGGTGGGCACCCGCACTGTGCACCTGTGAAAATAAATATAGGAAAGCTCATTTTAAATGGAGTCAGGACTCCCTGAAGGGGAAACTCACCCGTACAACTTGTTGCAGCCTGTATAACCGGCAGGAAGAAAGGACATAAGAATGTTACTTTTCTATTGGTACAAAGGAAGACATTTTTCACATAGGAATTTTATCTCCTGCTTTAAAAAAAAAAAAAAGGGAGGGGGCTTCCCTGGTGGCGCAGTGGTTGAGAGTCCGCCTGCCGATGTAGGGGACACGGGTTCGTGCCCCGGTCCGGGAAGATCCCACATGCCGCGGAGCGGATGGACCCGTGAGCCATGGCCGCTGAGCCTGCGCGTCCGGAGCCTGTGCTCCGCAACGGGAGAGGCCACGGCGGTGAGAAGCCCGCGTACCGCAAAAAAAAAAAAAAAAAAAGGGAGGAAGATCCCTTCCTGCCCCAGCAACAAGGCACTAGCCCCCGATTGCAGCCAATGAGGGACCGCCACAGCCTTGAACTCTTGTTCTTCTCTTTTTCAAGACAACCCTCCCCAATTTCCTCCTAAAACCTAATAAAAGCAAGCCCACCTCCTTCGTTCTCCAGACCCACCTACAACTCACCATAGCTGGCCGGTCCTGAGTTGCAGTTCTCTGCTATTCCTCAATAAACCCATTTTGCTGCTGAAAAGAGCTGCCTATTTTATTTTTAGGGCTGGCCCAGTTTTTTTGGTGCTGGGTGGGGCCCACTGACCAGGCTGCACCCAGGCTGGCGGCGCTGGGTGGGCACAGGGACCCGCAGCACGACCGTGCTGGCTCTTTCTTGCTGCTGGGTGGCGCTGGTGGACAGGGCTGGACCCCAGGATCTCCTTGGCTACATGCAGTGCCAGTTAGGGAAGGGGACTTCTCCCCACTTTGTCTTCACAAAAGCCTGATTAGACTGTCAATGAAAAGATGTTGCCCTTGCATCAGCAAACAGAGGGTGTTGTAGCCATCAAGCCATCGCATGACAGCTGCCCCTACAGTGAGTCCTAAGGAAACTCAGGGTAGAAGCAGGATGGCCCGTCATCAAGCCATCAGCCACTTCAGCCAGCACCCCCAAAGCAGTGCACCCTGAGGAGACTCAGGATGGAAAAACACAGCATACTGGCCCTGGATAGCTAAGGTGCGTATCAAAGGAACGATTCCAATGAGCCTAGACTTTTGCAACGTCCCATATATAGAAATGCACTATGGGACTTCCCTGGTGGTGAAGTGGTTAAGAATCTGCCTGCCAATGCAGGGGACAGGGTTCGAGCCCTGGTACGGGAAGATCCCACATGCCACGGAGCAACTAAGCCCGTGAGCCACAACGACTGAGTCTGCCCTCTAGAGCCCATGAGCCACAACTACTGAAGCCCGTGCGCCTAGAGCCTGTGCTCTGCAACAAGAGAAGCCACCTGAGTGAGATGCCCACACACCGTGACAAAGAGTAGCCCCCCTCGCCACAACTAAAGAAAGCCTGCATGCAGCAATGAAGACCCAACACAGCCAAAAATAAATAAATAAATTTTTAAAAATGCACTAAATCCTTTAATTTGAGGTGTCTGGTTTTCTTTAATTAACAGTCATCTTTTGATGTTCTGACTACCTGGTTTCATTGCAAAAACCCCTATATATCCTGGCTCATCCCTTACCTCTTCAGAGCAGTCCCTCAGAGCTATCTGAGAGTCCTGTCTGCCACCCAGGCTTGAAGTTCTCAGAAAGTCCGCCAAATAAAACATAACTCTCAACTTCTGTGTTGTGCACTAGTTTTAGTCAACAACCCCTAAACGTTAGGTGCCTGGGGATTTTATCGCTCTGCCTACGGCCCGCTTGTCCCAAAGTGACCATCCGCAGTGTTCTACCACCATGAATCCCGAGGATGTTATGATCCTTCCCACAGTGAGAGCTAAGGAGGAGGAGGAAACATCGACATTGCATCATTGTCGCTTTTCATATCTTCTGAAATCATGGGGGAAAACAGGTTCATATCAGAAAATTACCTCCTTCCATCCAGCCTCTTCTGGAAAATGGATGGTAGAGCCCATGACTGTTAGTGTTGTACCTTTTGTTTCCTAGAGCTCTTAGGGAAGGGCTAACCAAACTTATATCAGAAACGTCGATATCTTCTTAGCAAAGGGGCCATGGAACAGAGGGCATTAGCCCACCGTGGCCCCCTTTGCCTGGCAAACCAATAAAGCGATTCTTTTCTACTTCACCCAGAACTCTGCCTCTGAGATTTAATTCGGTGCTGGGGTGCAGAGGTTGGATTTGGCTTCAGCAGGAGGAATTTACATGATCATCTGATGTCCTGAGACAGTCCTAACAGGGACCAAGTGGTTGCCTTGTAGTGGCTGATATCCTTTCAGTGAGACCCAAACGGGTAAGAATACTCCTGGGTTAGGTGCATCCTGGCAGATATTTTACTAGCTTTGTCAGGGAGCAAAGTCTTCTCCATAGAACAGTCACGTTGTCAGAAAATCGCAGTGATGATTACCCTCTAAATGGCACTGCTAGAAACTGGTGGAGAGGGCTAGAAGGAAATGTGCCTCACCATTGAGCAAGGGGTCCAGATGCATCCGGTTATAAGGAGAAGAATGTCTGCAGTTTGATTATTGGGACCTGTGTCATCCTTGACCACTTCCTAACTGCAGGCCCAATTTTTCTATCTGTAAAAAGGGACGCTGTATCTAAAGGTCAGGATCAATTGCAAAAAAGGCTTTGAATGCACGTAGGCAAATGACACCCAGGCAGGCTATTGATCTGTAAACTTGCCTTTGCTGGATTTTCTGAGTAGACATTTACAAGTGGGTCCTCCTGACATTTGTTCTAAAACCTGCTCCCTTCATAGAATCTATCTTCCTTTTAACCCTCTAGATAGTTTCCTTTTAATATTTTGACCTTATGGATGAAGCAAAACCCCAGATAAATCAACATTAGGACTTGTTAGCTACTTCAATAGTTTGGTGACAGAAGAGTATTAAGTATATAGCTTGAGCTTTGAAACGAAATAGGTTTCATTTGAATTTGCTGTATTAATATTCTCCTAACAGCCACGATGAAAATTAACTTTTCTGTGTAATTCACTTGGAAGATAAGCAGCATTGTCCACACCCAGCAACCAAAGCAGAGGAATGACCGATATTTAAGAAGCTTGTATCCTTTTCTAAAAGGAGCTTAGACTTATGTTTCATAATCAACATTTCCTGACATGGCCCAAATAATTTTGTTGTATTTGCACTCATTCAGAGATGAAAAAGAAGGGGTTAAAATAGTTCGGGAGTTGTTCATTCTAAATTGGTATCGTATCAAAAAGGCAATTCTCAAAAGAAGAGATAAAAAAATCATTATAAGCACATGAAAAAAAATTCATCATTGACCGAAGAATCAATGAAAATAAATAAAAGAATAATGAAAAGTTTTACTTTCAGTCATGGCAAGTTAGGTAATTCTGTGATCATTCTAAGGTAATGAACCCTTTCTTTGAGGACAACAAAAAAGAGTGAATGCAAATGATAGCCAAAGTTTATTAACAAAGAATTCCCAAGCTAGTATCTAGAGTTTTACAGAGACCCGGGGTCAGGGGGGATGGTGATCCAGGATTCTGAGACCTCCTTACCTCTCTGGAGGCCAATTTCAGAGGAATTATTGGATGTACTGGCCTGAGAGGTTCATTTCACAGCTGTGTGATGAGGGGGAAAAGGAATAGGGTTTGGGAATACCTGGATGGGGCCTTGACGATCCCCCCTACATTGTATCTGGGTCAGGAGGGGAGCATCTTAGGAGAAAATGTGACCCAGACTTAGGTTTTCCTTCCCAAGGACAGCATCTCAAGCCCAATCCCCTTTCATTAACTTTTCCTTTTCCTAGATATATAGAAACAGATCTAGACTTAGGTAAGGAGAGACTTTATGCCAAGTGATTACTGAAACAGGGGAGAAGAACCACTGTGATAGGGGAAGGAACTATTGTAATGGGGAGAATGTTCCAATCTGAGATCAGCAAACCTCTCAAAGTGCAGGCAGAAAAGGGACTTTTCTTTTATAGGGAGGAGTCCACAAGGCTAGGAAGGATCTGGTGTCAGAAGTGGAAGAAGCCCAGGGATTGATCAGACAGTTGATCAGGACTGGTTTTCCCAGAGGTCAGCTGATTGTCAGAGGTGGTTGTTAGGAGGGGCTATTCCTTGTTCTAATGCTCAAGTGTGGGACAAGTTTTAGGGGCTCGGGGAAAGGAGAGGAGCCGGATTCAGGTTTGCTCAAGTCAAACTAGTGGGAATTTTGGCCAGATTGGTTGGTGGGAACAAACAGTTCTGCTAATCGTTCACCAGACAGTGAATGGGAATTTGGAGGGCCTGTGTCTGGCCTGTCCTAGGTAGACACGGTGCCATCTTTGGGTCTTATCTAAGTCATATGGGAAAGAGTGATTTCTAATTTTTGCAGTGATGCATAAGAGTAGGGAATATTTCTTGACCATCACTGTTTTCCAGGAGCACAGGTCTCACATAAAATCCAACACTGTCAAGATCCAGACAGGCAGACACACATGCACGTGGGATTGCAAACCATCATGAGAAAACAGAAAGTTTGGGAAATCACGTGACAAATGTTAAGAGTGGTCTTTCTGGGTGCTGCCTGTACAGATTCTTTTTCTTTCTTCTTGTGTATCTGTATATATATATATATATATATATATATATATATATATATATATTTATATTTATATTTATATTTATATTTATTATTGGTCTATTTTGGGTTGTTACAGGGTCAAGGGAGAAAATTCGTATAACTAGAATCACAAAGCCTAGCACAAAATAAGTGCTCAAATTTACTTGTGGTTAATCGTCATCACAGTCATGGAATTAAAATAATGTGGAAAAGCTACTTTTCAAAGAACAGAAGAGAAAAACTAGTATCTTACGAGACTTTCTATTTCTGCCAAAGTTTCCTCATAGGAGCAAAGCATGCCCAGACCTCGACTGTTACTCCTCTAGCCTAACGATTGTGCAGAAATTTGTCATAAATCCCCCCTTGGACCTTTGGAGCACCTCTGAGGAAAGGCGGTGGAAGACAGGAAAGTATTCCCACAAGTTATTATTGCCGTTACTCAGTGGGGTGAGATTCCTTACACTGGCAGATCCAGGCTTGTCTGTGCCACAACCATGAGTACCTTCTATCCAGAGCCACCTGGAGAAGACTGGACTGTGTCGCAGTGCCATCTCGCCACCTGTGGATGTTTCGCTGAGGCTGCGGACTTGATGCCAATGCTTTTTTCTTCTGCCTGGAAGCTCTGGAAGCATCTTAGAGGCTGTGTTTAGGATCCCCTTTTCTTAAATGTTCTGGATTTTGTTTTCTCTCAGTTTGTCCTAAAAATGAGACAGGGAGGGAAATATTTCAGACAACTTGATTTTGTGATTCTCACTGGGTAATTGCATCTGGTAACTCAGGGCTCTGTTTGGAAGCCCGGCATGTGGGTGGTGTGACAACTCCTGACACGCCTGGGAAGATGAAGGGGACTGGCCATGTCACTTCAAGTTGAAGGTGAGCCTGGTCACTTGGGACAGTGTCTTCACTCAAGGCTGAGAAAGTTCACAGGGCAACTTGGCCCCTGAAGCTGGTGAATCCCGGAGCTGACACTCAAGTCAAATTAGAAAGTAAGAAAGGGGGCCACTCATATATCCAGAGGAAACTCTAATTCGAAAAGAAACATGCACCCCAGTGTTCATTGAAGCACTCTTTACAACAGCCAAGATGTGGAAGCAATCTAAGTGTCCATCAACAGGTGAATGGATAAAGAATTCTGCGGTACATATATACAACGGAATATTACTGAGCCATAAAAAAGAATGAATTAATGCCATTTGCAGCAACATGGATGCAACTAGAGATTATCATACTCAATGAAGTAAGTCTGACAGAGAAAGACAAATATCATATGATATGACGTATATGCGGAATCTTAAAAATGATACAAATGAACTTATTTACAAAACAGAAAAAGACTCACAGGCATAGAAAACAAACTTATGGTTACCAAAGGGGAAATGGGGGGAGGGATGAATTAGGAGTTTGGGATTATACTACTATGTATAATATAGATAAACAACAAGGACCAAATACATAGAATAGGGAACTATACTCAATACCTTGTAATAACCTATAATGGAAAAGATCTGAAAATGAGTATATATACATACGTATAACTGAATTACTTTGCTGTACACTTGAAACTAACACAACATTGTAAATTAACTATACTTCAAAAAAAAAAAAAGAAATTGTGCCACTGAGTAGAAAACCAGGTTATGGGCATGGGCTTTGAAGTGCATCCAAGTTTATTCAAGTGGAATAACATCTGTGGGCCTTCGTTTCTAGTTTCTTGTTTGTAAAATACATCTATTACTAGAACCTACTTCACCAGCCTCTGGTGAGGATTAAATGAATTAAGATGTACAGAACCTTAGAACAGTGCCCTGCCCATAGCAAGCCCTCATTAGGTGTTGGTCATTATTAAATTTCAGCCTGTGAGCCAAAGCCAGCCAATCGAGTTATTGTAAAGGATGTTATTTTCTGTACAATATTATGTGTTTCTCATATGCATACACGAAACATGCAGAATGATGAACAGTGGCTGTTTCATTTAGTATTCTTTGTGTCTTTTAACTCCTTAGTACTGCATGTGAACAGCAGATAGCCTTTATATATCTATATCCATATCTGTACCTATAACTGTATCATCTATAACTATGTATCTTCCTGTGTTTATTCTAAAACACGGCATAGTGAAGTACGTTTTTATTCCTACTAACGTAAACATGAGCTTTCATAATCCACTCTGTGTCTACACCGTTCCTGCTCCTGCCCCATTTTGCATCATCCGGAAAACAGACCACTGGACCCTGGACACTGACAGCACATTAACAAGCACATATCAGATGTGACAAAGGGGCTTTTCTACTGGCTTCATTGGAAATATCACTGGGTGATTAGTGAACACCAGTTAATGACTTTGAGTAAGCATTTCTTACAATTAGTAGTGACTAATGAAAAATAAATAGGGCAGTAAATCCCACTGCTGACATTACGGTAGGGAAATTCACTGGCCTGAATAGCCCTCAGTTTAGAACTTGGAAGCAGCACCAATGAGAGGTCCCTAGATTAGGACAGTATTGCACACGGGATAGAGCTTTTATTGTGTGCAGCCAAAGGGCCTGGGGTCATGCCTCTACTTTGTCATTTACTAGCTGAGGGACCTTGGGTCAATTACTTAATCTCCCTGGGCCTCAACTCTCTCATGCATAAAATACGGTTCCTGATAATAGTATGACCCTCGCACGTAGGGTCACGCACGTGCTGTTAGTATCGTTAGGTAGAGTGTATCAGTCAGGTTCTTGGCAGGAGACAAATAGCACATTCAAAGGGAGAAACTGGAGTAAGCTAATACAGGAAATACTTGAAGAAGGGTGGGCAAAGTTAAAGGAGCTAATAAGAGATGGCATAGCGCCTGGGAATATGCACAAGCATAGTCATTTCCACCTCCAGCCTCGAAGGGAAGAAAAGTAAGTGTTTACCAGACCCAGTGAGAACTGTGGCCATGGGAAAAGGACCCACCAATGGAGGCACACTCTTCCCTGGAGTAACAGAGACACCACCGAACCATGGCAGGAGGAGAGAGAGGGGAGCAAATACCCCGACCTCTCTCTGCCCTCGTCCTTGGCACACCTGCCCATGCCTCTATCGGCTACAGAAGTCAGAGGGAAGGGAGTTTAGGGGACGTGGTACAGAGAGGCCAGTCTCCTGAGCTCAGAACAGGGCAGGGACGGGAAGGATGGGCAGTGCATCCGGAGGGGTGAATGGGAACTACCCGACCCAGAGGACAGTCATCTTCAAGGTCAGCTGCTGTAGACCCTCAAGGCAAAGAAATGGAGGAAATATCGCCTATACAGTGATGCCTCTCTTTGCTAAGAGCTGATCAAGGGACAGATATTGCTGTCACCATCACTCCCTTTTTAAATCACTTTCCTGTGGTTTAGCTAGAATCCGAACTGGCGACCATCCTCTCAAGAACTGGAGACTAGAAACAGCAGCGAGCGTTTCTGTAATGCTTTATAATTTACAAATCGCTGTCGTATATCGAGTCACTCTTGAGCCTCATAATGAGACTGTTTCAGTTCAATATTCAGAAACACTTATAAATGAAGAAATTGAAGCATGGAGAGTTTCTTTGGCTAGGGCTAAGACTCGTGTAATTTAGAGATATTGAGGTAAAATTATTATAACATAGAATGAACCATTTTAAAGTGGATACTTCAGTGGCATGAAACGCGTTCACAATGATGTGCAACCATCACCTCTGATGAGCTCTGAAACCTTCTCATCAGCCCCAAAGGAAACTTCGTACACATTAAATTGTCATTTCTTCATTCTTCGCCCATCTCCGGAAACCACCAAACTGCCTTCTGTCTCACTAGATGTGCTTATTCCGGCATCTCATGTAAATGCAATCACGCAATATGTGGTCTTCTGCATCTGGCTTCTTGCACTCAGCATCATATTTCTGAGTTTCACGCATGTTGTAGCAGGTGTCAGGGCTTCATTTTTTTTTTTTTTTTTGCTGCGCCATTCGGCTTGCAGGATCTTAATTCCCCAACCTGGGATTGAACCGGGGCCCCTGGCATGAAAGCCCTGAGTCCTAACCACTGGACTGCCAGGGAATTCCCAGTGCTTCGTTGCTTTTTACGGCTGAATAATAGTCCACTGTATGGGTATGACCCACTTTGTTTATCCATTCATCCATTCATGGACATTGGGTTGTTTCCATCTTGCGGCCATCGTGAATAATAGTACTACCATGACTTATTGTGTAATTTTAACCTATGTCTTTTTAGAAAATTCATGGAGATGATTTGAAGACCTAGCTTTAGAGCACAAGATCTCGAGTTTACGCCTCCCCTTCCTTGCCTCAGCGACATGCTTGGAGGGCTTTTAGTGGGGAGCAGGCTCTGTCCTAGTCGCTGGGACACAGCAGTGAACAAAGTAAATTCCATCTCTCGGGGCACCATCCAGTGACTTAGGTGATGAACACAATGGTTCCACAGAGACACACCGGCTGATGGTAAGAGCTGCGGAGAAGCCGGGCAAGGGAGGTGAGAAGCACCATGGATTGGAACAGATGGCCATTCCATACTGAAGACTCCAGAGGACGTTCTCTGATAAGGTAACATTTCAGCAGAAGCTTCATGGAAGTGAGGGCAGCAGCGTTTCAAGGGAAGAGTGCTTTAGGCAAAATCAAACCCAGATTCAAATCCCAGCTCTGCCAAAAGACAGCTGTGCTCCCTTGAGCAAGTGATACAGGCTCTCTGAGGTTCAGTTTCCTCCTTTGTATAATAGGATAAACAATGCCTGTCTCATAAGGCTGTCTTCTCGGTACCTTGAGAATGCTGTATACGGCTCTGCTTTTCAGCTGTTGGTTGTTTCGATGCAGAGAGCTCTCCACGGTGCATTTAAGGGTCTGGCAAATGCTTTGAGAACAAAACTGAAGGGTGGCATTTACTTCTCTGCGCTTCTTTCTCTTCAAGATCATGGCCCCTCCAGTGCCGGCTTTTTTTTTTTTTTTTTTTTTTGGGCCACTGTGAACACAATTTTTGCCTCTCCATGCACATGGGATTGCTAAAAGCTGTACTGGATTCTTATGATATTTAGTTCAAAATACTCTCTAAACACACGTCTGATGGAACCAAAACTAATCGGGCAGGTACTTCTCCAGGTGGGGATGCCAGAAGATCAAAGACAGTAGGCAATTTCAGGTAATCGGAAACAGCAGCAGAATTCTGTGTATATCATGGCCCTTATAACATTTAACAGCTTTTGTTAAAGGGCCATCTCTTCCTTTCACTCTTAAAACGTTTTCCAGATTTTGCTTTAAGTTGAGATGCCGGAAAATCCACATCTACGTAAGGAAAAGCAGCCTTCCCCGCTCAGGTAGACGTTTATCTAGTGGCTGCCAGGGAGTTTACCGCTGAATCCCCTGAGTGGTAAGTTGTGTGAACAGAGATGCTTGGGAATATCCAGCCTTCAAAGAACCGAGGAGTGAGAAAAAAAAGCTGGAGGTAGAAAAAACAATCTGGTGCAATTCTTCCATATTATCTGCTCTCGGGTCATTTCAGATACTCCACGAGCTGCTCGGCACTTCTGAACTGTGATTTCTCTGAACCCATCTGCTTCTCTCAGTGCTGCCAAAGTATCCTCTTATCAAGTTGTCGGGGCAGTGATGGCCTTTGTGAATTACCTCCCCAAAGCCCACGCTGAACAGGAAGTCACCAAGAGAGGGACGTGTACAGGATAAGGGCTGCCCTCTCGTGTCCCAGCATCACGTATCGGTCTTGTCTGTTCTGGGTTTCAGGGGGTTCAATGGTTCTCTTATGAAGCTTTGCCATTTGGAAGAGTGTGGCTGCCTCGATAAGAGACATCAAACCTTACAAGTTTTGAGATAGGACTCAAACGCCTCTCCGTCCAGTGGGGATGTCTTGTTTTACAAGCCGTCGTAACTCTGAGCCCCCAGTCCTTCTTCCCTTGCTGTGCTAAATTTGGATATCAACCCCTCTTTCATTCTCCAATAACAGGCTCTTTGCTACCCAAGACCGTTATGGAAGGTATTGGAACTGGTGGACTTCACGGGAGTGGCCAGCTGTGGAATAAGGATGTCCAAAGTTGATGATGAGGAGGAGAAACTGACCAGGCAATGGACCAGAAGATGGCTGGATAGGTGTGGGCGGTTACACGTCTAAATTCAGCACTGGCCTCCATCACTTAGGAGACAATCAATGAACCTCACCGTGCCTCAGATGCTATGGCTACAGTAAAGTGCTAGGAACACCGACGGCAGAGCCTTGCTGGAAGCATTCGGTGAGAAAATGCGTGCAAAGCTCAGTGCTTGGCCCAATCCACACCGACCTCTCCTCTCTTTAGGAAACATGCCACGCCAGGAACAAATCTATGTCTTCTGTTAGCTATCTACTGATGCCGCTTGATCAAACCAGAGTTACTTACTGTAACCCTACTCTGTGCAAGGCATGTTCTAGGAGGACTGACAACTTGAGAAATATATTTCAATATGATTAAAGACAATTTTTTTAAATGTATTTGCTCTGATGGATGAGCTCATGAGCAGTCAAGAAACCCTGAGGTTTCCAATCTCCCACGTGGTCCCCTGTCCTTAAAAATCCAAACCCTGAGAGGGTCCCTTCACATAAAACACAGTGTGACGGTTGCCCCCAGAGTCATATAACTGAGTGGTGACCTCACTGCGTCTACAATTCAGAATTCTTTCTGCTACTCCTGAACTTTCCTGAGCAGGGAAGGAGTGGAGGAAGCTGGGGTGACCAGGGAAAGTAGACGAGGTGTTCCCATTTCTGCCATTTGCCTTTCCTTTTTCCACCCAACATCTGGTCTGTCTGGGACAGAGAGAAGGGACCAGACATTTCACAAGTGGCTTTGCAGACAAATTCCTTTACGGATTCTGTCACCTGCAGTCTTCTCCCCATTGCTTGAATTCAACAGAAACAGATTTTACTGTTCTAACCTCGGGACATTTTGGAATATAGAAAGCAGGTGGTGCCCCAAATCAGGGGTGATCTGGATAAGAGACTAATGAGATAAAGTCACTTTATCTCAGACTCCTAAAATAGTCATAAAAATACAGAGTTGCAGGTGCTGGGTTTCTAGGCTCTTCCCGGTTGCCCGGAAGCCAACTTTCATAGCTGAAAAGCTCAAAAGCCACAAAACAGGCCATTGCTATGAGGGTGTGCAGGAAAGGAGGCACAATCTGAATTGATTGAAAATCTCCCTGTTTTTTTTATGTTGGTGACAAATTTAATTTAGTTTTTAACATTGTGCAGGTCCACACTGAAAGAAGCAAGGGAGGCTCAGAACAGACCTTTGAGAAGCAATGTAGCCTGCAGACATCAGGGTAAGACCCCTAGCATCGAATTTGGTTTGAGATTTGAGCTGCAAGGAGTTTTTTCAGATGAGTGGTCTGGACGCTGTGAGCACAGCCGGATGAACCCAGGGTCTGTGGGTTCTGAGTGGCTCCCTCCTAACTCAAGGCCATGGAGACGGGCTCCAGCTACTTAAGGCATGGACTTCACATCTGAGCCCGGAGGCACAGAGCACAAAGCCTCCCAGCATATTAAGGGCATTATCAGTTGAAGATGGATGGATGTCTTTCCATCCTCTGCTAATGTCTCAGCTCTGCGAGGAATTTAAACCTCAGCTTTGCATTACAAATTTAGGAAGGGAACCAGTGATAGGAGCAAAGTCGGTATAAACCTTTCTCCTGAGAAACGCTGGAAGCCATGATCCAGTAATTATGCATGGATGTGTTTCCCATTAAGCCAATGAAACATAGACGCAAACAGAGTCCATGAATACACAAGTTGTCTGTGTGTTAGGTTAAGGATATTTTTAATGTTTCATGTGATGTCTTGTCATCCTAAATAGATGCAAGAAGTTTGTTTAGTGATAAAATAAGGAGAAAACCACATTGTACTTCAAGATCTATTGATCCTCCAAGGACAGAAATGAGGCCAGTCTTTTTCGAATTCCAGATGCTACTAGAATCTGCTGGTTCCAGATGCTAACATGTTCAGAGAAAGAACGATCTCTATTTCATGGTGGAGGGACTGAGCCCAATTGACCCAAGTTCAATTCCTAGCTCTGCCATGGACAAACTATGTTGTATCCAGCATGTATCTTAGATTCTTTTTTATCAGTGAGGATGATATCAATTTTTATATGTTTCCATAATTTCAAATAAAGTATATAATCCTGACTCAGGTTGTCTTAAGCAAAAAGCAAGTTTCTCTTATGCAACAGCAGGAAGCCCAGCTGGCAACAGGCTACAGAGTTGATGGATTCAGAAGCTCAGGGATGTCATCCAGGATCCAGGCTCTTTCTGTCTCTCTGGTCTACCATCCCGGGCCTTCCCTTCATCCTCAAGCAGGGAGAAAGACTGCTGTAGCAGCATCTAGACATAACAGCATCTAGACATAATATTCACTCGGAAAAGAGAAAACTTTTCTTTCCAATGGCTTTTTATGGAATCAATGCATTTTTTCTTCACCAAGGACTTCCCAGTAGAACTTCCTTCTTCTTGGAAAATGTCAAGTCACATGTCAATGGATGAACCGATCAATGCCAATGAAACCATTTACCATGACACCAATTAGTTGTACCCACGGAGCTAGGGAAGGATGAACTTATGGCTCTGCGCAGGAGTTGTGTCATCTGGACGAGATTGGGACTCCACTCCGTCAAGAAAGAGTGATGATGGTTGGGAAGGCGACCAACAAAGTTCACCCCAGAGACTTTCACTCCTGTCACTGTAAAGTACCCTGCACATGTGAGCTAGGATTATATCGTAGGTTTGGGGACCTGTGGACACTCATACTACTCATAGTAATAGCATGAGTACCCATACCGCTCACCTACTCATATCATATTAAATGATGAAAAACCGAATACTTCCCTCCGGCATCAGATACAAGAGATGTATTGGGGGGTCCTTAAGTCCACCCCCAGGTTTCATGATTCACTAGGAGGACTCACATGATTCAGCATATAACCATACTTATGGCTGTGATTTATTACAAAAAAACAATAGAAAGCAAAATCGGCAAAGGGAAAAGATACATGGAAGTATCTGGAGGAAACTGGGCTCAAGCTTCCAGAGTCCTCTCCCAGGGGAGTCACACAGGATGTGCTTAATTCTTCCAGTAGCAATTTATGACAGCACGAGTGAGATGTTGACTACTGGCGAAGCTCGTTGGGTGCTCAGCACCTGGGGTATTTAGTGGGGGCTGGTCACATAGGCACCTTCTGCCTGACACGTACCGGAATTCCAGACCCCTAGAAGGAAAGCAGTGTTCAACGTAAATCATATGATTTGCAGTTTAGTAGGCATAGGGAAATACCTTTACCAGACACCAACCAAGAGCTTCTAAGCAGTGTGGTCTCAGGTCTGCTATGTTTTCTCTTCACACAGGAGAGAATGTTGCACTGGACCTTACACCATCTCAGAGAGATAAAGAAAATGTTGGCGAGGGACTTCCCTGGAGGTCCAGTGGTTAAGACACTGTGTTTCCACTGCAGGGGGCGTGGGTTCGATCCCTATGCGGGGAACTAAGATCCCACGTCGCATGCCGAGCACCATGGCCAAAAAATAGGAAAGAAAATCTACCCACAAATAAAAAGCTTCCAATAAAAAAAAGTTGGTGCATATTTATACAACAGCTACCATAAAATTTAGATTATACCTACACCTGGTCTATATCCCACCAACATAAAATTGAATTGTTCTCTAAGGTTGCTTACTCAAAAGGGCAGGTACATTCTTTGAATAGTAAAAAGTTTGTTTAAGTAGGTCTAGATCTGCTGATCTGTAATATTAAGGTCATAAATGTTTGTGGGAAAAAATGCATTTAAGATGATTGCTATAGAAAAATGTGATAGGTGTGCTATGGTGTAAACCAGCCGTTTCATTATTAACCTGCTCTGTATCTCCCTGACTTCATGTTTAAACTTCACTACTACGCGAATGACCTGCCTTTAACCAGAAAAAGGAAATCTCCTTTGTCCTGGACTTTTCTCTTTATAGACCTGTGTGTAAATCCTTGTGATGCTGACAGACGCTTTCCTAAAAATCAGTGCAAATTACTGCCTTCCCCCGCCACACCCTTTACACAGAAAGACAAACCTCTTCCTTCACCTGCAAGTTTTCACATCACCCACATCTTTCTTGGTGAGTCTTTTGCACAATGTGGTGCTCTGGAAAGAATAAAGTCAAAGAGATGGGATTAACCCTAAATGATTTTCTCACGTGGAGGGAAATTGGATACCTTGTTACATTTTCCTCCCTCCAGTTCCACGCATATGCAGTGTGTGTTGTAAGATGCTACAGCGGAACCTTTCGCCTCCACAGGGTCTTTTGTGCATCATGAATATCTCTGAACAACCCTCCCTGCTTTCTCCCCTGGTGCTTTCTCTAGCCAAGCTCACTGGGATGTGCTGGTGGAGGGGAGAGTTTAAGTACATTGCCTCCAGCCCAATGACTGCGAAGAAACCTACAAAAGAGTTCCGTAGAGCCCATTTTCCTTGACACAATTTTTACATTTTCTTGCACACTATTTCTGCAAGGCTGTTGCTTTCATTACTTGTTTCCCAGTACAAGCCAGAAAGTAAAGATCTAGAACAAAGACTTTCGTGCATTCTGTCTTGAGGTGTTTCTGTATTCGCCATCATCCTGACCCCCTTACCCCATCATTTTGGTCACAAGGGCATTCTCCAGCAACATTGGCCGGTAATAAATAAAGAGGTTTGGAAAAAGTACCTGATATGCATGTGGCATTATTCTATTGTCACACATTCAATTTATTGGGTGGACCTTGGGGCAGAACATCATTTTAATGAAACACTTTGCAAGTCTTAGCTGAAGAGATGTGATCAGCATTACTGTTCTGCACACAGTCATGATTTACTAAACCATGATTACGTTTATATAACAAAACTTTGCATGAATAAAAAGGAATAAATATAATTAGTATTTGGAAGGGCAAGAACGGCCGAATGAAAATGTTCATTTTTTATTAATTGCATACATTTTGCATGAGGAGATTACTTTGCCTGGTTTGGGCTAACATCACAGAATTATTGTATATAATTGTGGAAACAGCTAGCCTGTGACAATTTAATGATATTTTGCAAAACCTTTGTTTTGAAGGCTGCTCGTTATCAGCTGACTCCCCAAGTTGATTTCTTAATCACAGAAAATTTCTGAGGACAATTGACGCAGCTATAGCGGTTCGCATGCCACTGTTACGTGCTGCCAGCTCCTGTAGCATAATCTCCCTCTATCCAATTTCCACTGAGATGCTTCAAGGGGACGGACAAAGGCCAATAGCAGTGGGTGATGGGCCCTGGGTTTACCCTTAGTGTTTTGACCCTGGGAATCTGTTCATCTCACATCCAGCTTCGTATCTCCTCGGCTGGTGCATTAGTTTCTGAGATCCATTGTGAGAAAGCACCACAGATGCTTAAACCACAGAAATGTCTTCTCTCACAGTTCTGGAGGCTAGAAGTCCAAGGTCAAGGTGTGGGCAGGGTTGGTTTCCTGTGGAGGCTCCGAGGGAGAGTCTGTTCCAGGCCTCTCCTCCAGAGGCTGGTTTGCTAGTCATCACTTGCATTCCTTAGCTTGTAGAATCATCACCCCAACCCCAGCCTTCACCTTCACATGGCATTCTGTGTGTGTGTATCTCCAAATTTCCACTTCTTATAAGAACACCAGTCATATTGGATTAGGGCCCACCCTAATGACCTCATCTTAAGTAATTGCATCTGCAATGAACCTATTTCCCAATATGGTCACGTTTTGAGGCACTGGGTGTTACGACTTCAACCTATGGATTCGGGGGGAACACAATTCAGCCCATAACAGCTGGTCACATATGAAAGCTTCTTGCACGTGGACGTCTGAAGACCTGAAGGACAGAACTGCAGACTGTCCTTGCAATGGACTCACCTGCAAGGGAATCAGAGAAGACACTCTCTTTTGACAACTGCATATGGCAATAAAACTCTCTTTTTACTCTGCCTCTAAAGAACTGCACGATTGCTGGTGCAAATTTCCTTTAGCAATCTAAATGGTATTTTCCTCCAGCAAGGTTTCTGTTTTCCAGGCCTCTCCAGATCTGAGGAGTAGACAGAGCACCTATTCTTTGGGCTTCTCACCATCTTGTTTCCCATCCTCTTTTCCCTTTGTATCAATACCATGGAGGTATTCAAGGCCTCCTCCCACATCCCCCTCAGTCTTTGTAGCCTGGGTGGGGGGAGCTAAGCCATGAAGAGACAGAAAAAGAACATTTTCTATCCCTTGGGCCCAGGATCCAGCCATGCCTGAAGCAATGACTTTCTCTGAAGCACTTCTTTCATTCGGCACATGAACCAAGGCTTTCCCTTTTTGCTGAAACACATCTGAGACGGGCTTGTCACTCTCAACAAAAGACCTGATGGGGACTTCCCTGGTGGCACAGTGGTTAAGACTCCGTGCTCCCAATGCAGGGGGCCCAGGTTCAAACCCTGGTCAGGGAACTAGATCCCACATGCATTCTGCAACTAAGAGTTTGCATGCCACAACTAAGGAGCCCTCGAGCTGCCACTAAGGAGCCCGCCTGCCGCAACTAAGACCCGGTGCGAGACAATAAATACATAAAAATTTTTTTAAAAAGTAATCTTAAAAAACAAAAGATCTGATGAGTATAATTCACTTAGGAAAACATAAAAATGCAGAAAATAATTGAAGTCCATTCCAGAACAGGTGTTTTTCATTAGACTTGTCTCCTGAAACTTTTTGAGTCAAGGCGCCATAAATACCCAAAGGGGAAATGACGGCAAGCTCTTCTCCTAGTAATTGCAGGAAAACAAGAGAGTGGGGCTGCTTCCGGGAGCTTCATCCCAGCTCGGGGGACGCTGCTTCTCCTGTCCACGTTCCATCCGCCAAAGCAAGTCACACGGCCAAACTTGGCATCAGTAAGGTGGAGAAATATGGTCCTCCTCTAGTAGGGGGGACTTCAAAGCCACAAGGCAAAGGATGAGAGTGTACATAATAAATAGACAGAGGGAGGCATTTGGATAATGATCCAGTCAGCTGCCTGTGTTATTCTCTCTAGCTCCATGAGCCCTCTCTGTAAGCAACAGCCTGCAGTGGCAGGAGGTCACCTTGGATTTTAATATGGGCCAGGCACTGTGCAAAGCACGTTGCATGACAGTTATCTCGGGGTATCCTCGCAGCCAACCTGGGAGCTAGGTACAAGGTATACACCACTTATACATGAGAAACCGGAGCTTCAGAGAGTTGACGCAAATTCCCAGGGTTGCACAGACCTGGCAAGTGGAGTTGGCAAGGGGACCCAGCAGCCCGACTCCAGAGCCTATACCTGTCTCCCTCTTCTGCATTTGTTGTGCTCAACAGAGGTAATGCGTGAACGTCTGCCTTCTTGCGCATTTTGACAAGTCTTTTATCCGGCCTTATCTTCTTGCAATGAATCTGTTCTGGGTGACAGAGGCAATCATGAACACAGCATATAAGATCACTGCCCAGGGTTTCTCTGGTGGCGCAGTGGTTAAGAATCCGCGTGCCAATGCCAGGGACACAGGTTCGACCCCTGGTCCGGGAAGATCCCACATGCTGCGGAGCAACTAAGCCTGTGCGACACAACTACTGAACCTGCACTCTAGAGCCCGCGAACCACAACTACCGAGCCCGTGTGTCACAACTACTGAAGCCCGCGCTCCAGCAACAAAAGAAGCCACAGCAATGAGAAGCCTGCGCACCGCAACGAAGAGTAGCCCCCGCTCGCCGCAACTGGAGAAAAGCCCATGCGCGGCAACGAAGACCCAACACAGCCAAAAAAAAAAACGATCCCTGCCCATAGGAGCACATGTTCCAATGTTGTGGGTACATGGTGATAAACACATAAATAATTTTAACGAATGATGTACTGTTCCAACAAGAAGGCAGAGTGATGGAACAGAGCGTCTCTAGGGCATCAGGAGTGAGTGAAGGATATGTGATTTTATGAAGATGGGGGTCAGGGAGGTCCTCAGGAGGAGGTGATATTTTATTTTAAACTCAAGGGCTGAGAAAGACCAAGGTATGCAAAATCTGGGGAAACCCTGATCCAGGCAGAAGCAAATGCAAAGCAAGTAGCATATTTGAGAACCAAGGATACATTGACTGCGGTTAGAAACTATCGATGCTTAATTTCTCATTGCCCTGATCTTTTCACCTGCAAAACAAGCATTAAAATCCCTGCTTCTGGGGCTTCCCTGGTGGCGCAGTGGTTGGGAGTCCGCCTGCCGATGCAGGGGACACGGGTTCGTGCCCCGGTCCGGGAAGATCCCACGTGCCGCAGAGCGGCTGGGCCCGTGAGCCATGGCCGCTGAGCCTGCGCGTCCGGAGCCTGTGCTCCGCAGCGGGAGAGGCCACAACAGTGAGAGGCCCGCGTACTGCAAAAAAAAAAAAAAAATCCCTGCTTCTATACCTTGGCAAATGTATTTATAATCGTGTGTCTAAAAGCTCATAGTACATTTTGAAGCCACATAGACATATAAGTGATTATGGTTGCATACATATAAATGGAACTTATTATAAAATTGAAATGACTTTTGACAATGGATTTTCCTGTTGATTTCCCCTACTCGGCTTTCAGGCATCACTGTGGGATGCCTGGTGTCTGCGGCGATGTTAGTTAAAGGTCGGGCTATGATCAGCCTCTTAGAGGGCTTAGTGCTGTATTTCTTAGCTCTCTATTGCTGCTGGGCAAAATCACTGCAAATTTAATGGCTTAAAACATATGACAGATGCTATAGATTGCATACATGATCTCACTTAGAGGCACAAGGGAATTAGATGGCAGGGCATATGTCTTAGAAATTTCACATGTGAAACAGGAATGCCCATTAGTCATGTGGCAATCCTTCAGCTCAGTACAAGAGTGTCCAAGTACAAGGTCTTCAGCTAAACATTCTTCTGCCCTTGAGTTTATGTTTGTGAGAGAAAATATATTCAGTTCGCTGAAGTGGGACTTATGAATAATATATTGGAACAAATCTCAAATTATGATTCTCTGGTAGTGAGAGCACTTACAGTTTATCCTCGTTAACCACAGCTTAACATAAAGCGTGGTGACGTTTATTGTAGGAAATGTAACGAGGGTTTTGAGGTTCCTGTGGGTAGGTTGGGGTCATTTTCTTTTTCTCAACCTTGCATTCACTTCCTTGTCCACTTTCCCCTGTTCTTTTCCTGTCCATTACTTTTGTAATCTCTTCACCTCATGTCTTTTCCACTCACTAAGGGGATATGATGCGGAGGATTGTGGTAGTTCATAAAAGACAACCGTGTAAAAAAAGAATCCCTGCCGCCATTCATTCTGCCCACTGATTTAGGCACCAGTCCTTACAGGTTTATGTTTACATATTTATCCCAACACAGGACGGTTGTCACTGAGGCCTGCCTACGTCTGTGATGTTATCCCATTGACGTGACGGATTACACACCTCTTGGAGGGTCTGCACAATAACTTTCCCCTTCCGGGTAACATTGATCACCTTCCCTACTAAGGGAAAAGAATAATGATGCTATAGGAATTGCAAAATTACAAAGCTCTAATGTTTGCATATGGACTGATTCTTACACTCCGATTTTTGAGTAATTTAGAAGGGAATCAGAACAAATGGATACCAGAGGGGAAAGGGGGGTGGGAGGAATTGGGAGATTGGGACTGACACACATAGACTATTGATACTATATATAAAACAGATAACTGATGAGAACCTACTGTATAGCACAGGGAACTCTACGCAATACTCTGTGGTGACCTAAATGGGAAGGAAATCCAAAAAAGAGGGGATATATGTATATGCATAGCTGATTCATTTTGCTGTACAGTAGAAACTAACACAACATTGTAAAGTAACTATACTCCAATAAAATTAATTTTAAAAAAAAGAATTTGGAAACATATGAAGCTGTTTATAGCATGAACAAAATACAGATGATTAAACGTAATCCTTGACTTTTCCACAGCCTATCAAGCATGTATCTCCTTCAATCCCATCTGTGAAATGGGTATAGTAATAGCGCCCACCTCCTCGGATGCTATGAAGGTTCCATAAATGGAAAGACATAAAGTACTTAGAATAGTAACACACACACACACACACACACTCTCTCTCTCTCTCTCTCTCTCTCTCTCTCTCTCTCATACTGGCTAGCTGCTATTACGTTTATAATATGGCAATCATAGTAGCACCTCCCTTTGGACCCAAGGTCATGGTCACAGTGAAAATGCCCAGTGTCTGCCCCATAGAAAGTGATCACATATTGGACTCTTTACTGATACTGTCAGCATGGTGACTCCATGTCTAAGTATACACATATCAAGGTGACTCTGACCCTGGCGGAATCAGTTTCAAGTTGTCACCCAGCTGTAAGTGATGTGGTCTCCAATGCGGAGTGTCTCGCAGGAAAAGGGTCCTCTCCACAAGGAAACCCTGCGAATCCAAAGAGCTCAGCTGGTTTCATTGTTCAAGCCCTTCCACCAGGCCAAGAAGAATAGGACCTTGTTACAGCTTGGGATCCGCTCTGCAATGTTATGGAGGGCACGTCAGCAGCTATTACTAAGATCAGTGTGAGGAAATCACTCGGTGGGGGGATCTAAGAAAATCTGTGGATAGCATCGTGGAGATGGTAGCAGGTAGAGAGAATTAGGCCTTTGGTCTTGGTCCGAGACAAGGGAGTGAGGTAAGACTTTTTATTTCTCCTCCTGGCAGCAATGAAGCTTGAGCAATTTGCTGAGACCAATCACATGACAAGTTTAACTCAATGACGGTGGCCGGGGTCAGACTGGGGCCAGCAAGCAAGTCCTCAGGGTGCGATTTCTTCTTCTGTTTTGTTTGTCTTTAATTAATGCTTATTGGAGTGCAGTTGCTTCACAGTGTGGTGTTAGTTTCTGCTGTACAGCAAAGCGAATCAGCTCTACGGATACATATATCCCCTCTCTTTTGGATTTCCTTCCCATTTAGGTCCCCACAGAGCACTGAGTAGAGCTCCCTGTGCTACACAGTAGGTTCTCATTAGTTACCTGTTTTATACATAGTAGTGTATATATGTCAATCCCATTCTCCCAATTCATCCCACACACCCCCTCCCCCACCCCCCACCCAGTATCCATACGTCCATTCTCTATGTCTGTGCCTCTATTTCTGCTTTGCGAAGAAGTTCATCTGTATCATTTTTCTAGATTCCACATATAAGCGATATTATACGGTATTTGTCTTTCTCTTTCTGCCTTACTTCACTCTGTATGACAGTCTCTAGATCCATCCACGTCTCTGCAAATGGTACCATTTCGTTCCTTTTTATGGCTGAGCAATATTCCATTGAATATATGTACTACCTCTTCTTTAGCCATTCTTTTGATGGGCATTTAGGTTGCTTCCATGTCCTGGCTATTGTAAATAGTGCTGCAATGAATATTGGGGCACACGTATCTTTTTGAATTATGGTTTTCTCAGGGTATAGGCCCAGGAGTGAGATTGTTGGGTCATATGGTAGTTCTATTTTTAGTTTTTAAAGTAACCTCCATACTGTTCTCCATAGTGGCTGTATCAATGTACATTCCCACCAACAGTGTAAGAGGTTCCCTTTTCTCCACACACCAGGGTGCAAAATTTAAGGAGTCCCTTGCTTTCAGGCTGGGCAGGTGCAGGCAGGCCACTGAGCACTGGGTGCCTCCTTAAGTTTTTGTTTTGTTTTGTTTTTTGCGGTACGCGGGCCTCTCACTGCTGTGGCCCCTCCCGTTGCGGAGCACAGGCTCCGGACGCGCAGGCTCAGCGGCCATGGCTCACGGGCCCAGCCGCTCCGCGGCATGTGGGATCTTCCCGGACCGGGGCACGAACCCGTGTCCCCTGCATCGGCAGGCGGACTCCCAACCCCTGCGCCACCAGGGAAGCCCCCTCCTTAAGTTTTGAGTCCTGGGTGCCTCACCCTTGTCCTGACCCTGGAAGGTGGTTCATATTATGTAGAAGTTCCAGAAACTAAGGGTGACGTCACTCCATATGTTTCCTCAACCTTAAATTGTGCCCTCCTTTAACAAAAAAATCTGTCTGTAACGAATTACTGTGAATTAATCCTTTACCCCCCTAGCCTACTTCATTTGGAGCTGAAAGGCCTCTGGGCAGCTAAAGACAAGTTCTTGATCACACCTAACCTGCATGCAGTGTCAGGCAAAGAAAGGGCAGAAGTAACCAGTGGCTTTCCGAACTATAGAAGAAATATTTGGACAGCTGTTAACTCCCTGTCCCCCCTTATCTGAGGGTGGCTGCAAGGCCTGGTCCTACATTTCTGCGTGTTTCACCTGTCCCTGCTGGCCCAGGGTAGTCCACAGTGACTGACAGCCACTGAGCCCCTACTCCAGGCTCCAAGTGTTAGGTCGGGAACCTACTTAAATTCCCCGGCCACCCTAAGCAGGAGGAATGCTGCGACCCAGTTTACAGGTGGCAAAGCTGAGGCCCAGAGGTGCAGAGGCACATCCTTAGTGTCCCTTGGCAGGTGTGGGAGCTCCACAGCATTCCCACGGGACCTACCATTGGCAGGAGCCTCTGTAATGTTCTGCAGGTGCTGGGTATGGTCACTCCAAGGTGAAGTGCACGACGATGAGGCTTCCTTCCCTGGGCGCCCACCCTGTTCTGGGCGTGGATTCATCTAATGTTCACAGCCATGGTCTCAGGCTAGCGTTACTATTAGATTCCCTTTATCCTCACATCTTCCATGGTGGGTCCGACCCTCCCTTCCAGCAGAGAGGATGGAGCCCAGGGAAGGTATATAACCTGTTGTGAGCTTTCTAAGCTCAGCTTAGCAGAGAGGCTAACCGGGCATCCTTGGGTCATCCCATAATTGCTGTGTACTTCAGCAATCTTATCTGTAAAATGGCAGGAACTTGTTCCTATCCTATGGGATCGCGGTCAGGAATACTTGAGTTCGCTTTGGTTAAGCATTTAAGGAAATAGCAGGTGGGTAGGGCGTGTTTTCTGAGACTAGTTATGGTTATGATGATGGCCCTGGGTGGTGGGAAAGGTTCACAGGTGCTGTTGAGCTCACCGCCCTGCCCCCGCGATGGAAGGCCCTATCCCAGCAGGTTTTGCTGACCCCATAAGGCCGCTCCCGGATCTCCCACACACCCAGCTGTTCATGGGAACGATGTGGATGTCGTCTTTGATCTTCTCTCTCTCTCCTCGCTTCTCTATCTGATCATGAAGTCTAGTCAATTCCACCTCCTAGCCGTGTTTCTCTCATCACCACGCTCGCGGCCCTAACGTTAATCCAGGCTCCATTGTTTGTCACCTGGCCTATTACAATGGCCCCAGAGAACGGGAAGGGGCTTTCGGTCCATTTCAAACTGGAACGTGACTGCACCATTGCCCTGTGTAAGATGGGCTGCGTGACTTCACTGCTGTTAGGACAAAAATCCGGATTTCATGTGAGCCTCCGGGATCTAGCCCCACTACGTTTCCAGATTCCATTAGTCTAAGGCCATTTTCCCTCCCGAACGTGTGTGCCGTGTGCTCCCAGATCAGTCTAACAGTACTCGGCACTGCTGAGGTTCATTTTTGTCTTCCCCTCTGTGAAGGTGGGTGCCTGTCCTGTTCACCCCTCTCTCCTCAGCAACCCAGATGCCTGACACGTGGTGTGTGGCCCAACACCAGTGGGAAAGATGGATAAATGCAAGATTCCAGAGCCCATGCTATTTCCTCTACGCTGCATTAAATTTCTAGCTGATCCAATGAATATGTCTGTGGTTTTAAAACAATCTATTAAAGCATTTCAGTTTGGAGGCTAAAAATATCAGTTTACCAGATTCAGCTGACTGGTATTAATTTAACCGATTGATGAGTTTGTTCAAGAGCTCATTTGGTTTTTTGCCAGATAGTTATATAACTTTTTATATAACGGTCTTTACTAAATCTAGAAAAATCACAAACTAAAAATATATTTTTCTCTATCAGGGGATCAAATATAGATTTGGCTACAGTAATATCCTCCAGGAGAACTATGCTAAGAAGAAAGTGGATCATATGTTTAATAATTCCCTTTAAAATTGGACCCCTATAGGGAAAGGTTGGGAAGATTCTGCACCAGAAGATAAAGAATGAAAACCTCTAGGGGTGGAATTGTGAGAAAAGGGACGATTTCGTATTTTCATTAGAAATATTTCAGTGTGAAGATATTTAAAAAAATAAAAATAAAATATTTATGGCTAGTTTATAATATTAGTAAAATATCTTCTAAAACATTGAATGGGAAAAAGGACACAAAATTATCAGCAAATAGAAGAGAAAAATTTAGGGGTCTTCCCTGGTGGTCCAATGGTTAAGACTCCCAGCTTCCCCTGCAGGGGGCATGGGTTCAATCCCTGGTCAGGGAACTAAGATCCCACATGCCATGCAGTACGGCCAAAAAGGAAAAATAAAAATAAAAAGAGAGAGAGAGTTTTATAATTATCTTAATAGATGCAGAAAAATCTGACAAATTTCTGCATTTCCATGACGTAAAAAGGAAACATGTAAAACCATAGATAGGAGGAAAGTATACTGACCTGTGATAGAATGTCCACAAAATATAACCTACAGCAAGTCATACCTAATGGCAAAATATTGAAAGCTATCTTTCTGTGTCTGAAAATGAGAAAAAGGTGCCCAGTATGACCACTTGTATTAACCATTGTGCAGAAGTCCTAGCCAATCTAATGAATAAATAAAAAGAAAAAAATATATTTAAGATTGAATGAAGAAATGAAACTGTTATTATTTGCAGATGACATGATTGTATATGCAGAATAGCTAAAAGAATATAGAGATTTTAAAAAATCAATAAGTAGGGTCTTCCCTTATGGCGCAGTGGTCAAGAATCCGCCTGCCAATGCAGGGGACACAGGTTCGAGCCCTGGTCCGGGAAGATCCCACATGCCGCGGAGCAACTAAGCCCATGCGCCACAACTACTGAGCCTGCGCTCTAGAGCCTGTGAGACACAACTACTGAGCCCGCGAGCCACAACTACTGAAGCCCACACGCCTAGAGCCCGTGCTCCGCAACAAGAGAAGCCACCAAAGTGAGAAGCCCACACACTGCAATGAAGAGTAGTCCCTGCTCACCACAACTAGAGAAAGCCCGTGGGCAGCAATGAAGACCCAACACAGCCAAAAAGAAAGAAAATCAATAAGTAAATTTAGTCAGGTAACTTGCATACCAAATCAATATAAAAAAAATCAATCATGTTTTTGTATCACAGTAACAGACACTTAGAAAATAAAATTAAATGTTTCCATTTAAAATAGAATAAAGAGAGAAGATAATGAAGACTAAATCTAATGAAAGATATTCAAGACTTCTACGATGGAAACTATAAAGCATCATTCAGATAAATTAAAGAAGGGATGTCCAATGGGATATACCATGGTTCATGGATTGAAGTCTTAATATTGCAAACATGTTAATGCAGTTATATATAATGTCAATCAAAATCCCAGAGGGTATTTAACCAGCTGATCCTAAAATTTATGTGAGGGGACTTCCCTGGTGGCACAGTGGGTAAGACTCTGCACTCCCAGTGCAAGGGGCCCAGGTTCGATCCCTGGTCAGGGAACTAGATCCCACATGCATGCTGCAATTAAGAGTTCACATACTGCAACTGAAGAGCTCACCTGCTGCAACTAAGGAGCTGGTGCAACCAAATAAATAAATAAAAATTTTTTAAATGAAAAGAAAATTATGTGAAACTACAAGGAACCTGGAATAGGCAAGAAAATCTTTAAGAAAACAGGTGACTTTGGAGAAACTACTCTATCAGATTTAATAAAATGCTTTAGTTATTGCATCAGAACAGTATTGGTGCAGGGAAAGATAAACAGACCAATGAAACAGAATAGAGCTCCTGGAAACAGATCTGCACCTTTAGGGACCCTTGACTGGTGGCAAACGTGACCCTGCAGTGTGGTGGGAAAAGGGACTCTTTTCAGTAAATGGTGTTGGGTTCTTCAGATAGCATCTAGAAAAAAAATCATGATCATTCCCTCACACCATATACAAAAATCAGTCTCATGTGAATTGTAGAGCTGTAGGCAAAAGGTAAGACACAGGATTTCTATAAGAAAACCTGCTGTTTGTATAAGCAATGATTTCTTAAGCCAGACATAATAAGCAATACACACAAGCATTGATGATTTAGACGACATGAAAACTGGGAACTTCTAGTTATTAAAAGACCACATTCAGAACGTGGAAAGTTAAACCACAGAGTGAGAGAAAATATTTGCACATATAAAATCAACCAAAGGCTCATATCTGAGGCATATAAGATTTCTACAAATCACTAAGCAAAAGACATTTAAAACCTATTAGAAAAATGGCAGAATTCTTAAAAAGGCACTTTTGTTTTTGTTTCTTTTTTTCTTTTTGTTTGTTTGTTTTGTTGTTGTTGTTTCTTTTTTATTTTTTGTTGTTATTTGAAAAGGCACTTTTAAATATTGGGGAGTGGGTGGTTGATATCCACAATCAAAAAATATATCAAAATGTTTTCAACCTCATTTGTCATGACGTACAAGTTAAAACCTATCAACATAGCTGAAGATTTGAAAGCCAGACAAATATTCAGTATTGGTGAGGATTCTGAGTAACGGGTTTTCTCATATTCTATTGGTGGAAATCAAAACTAGTCCAAGCATTGTAGGAAACCATTTGGTGTTATCTAAATGAAACATATTTATAACCTCTAACCCAGCAATTTCACATGTGCACCAAAACACATGTACAAGAATGCTATTAGGGGCTTCCCTGGTGGCGCAGTGGTTGAGAGTCCGCCTGCCGATGCAGGGGATGTGGGTTCGTGCCCCGGTCCGGGAAGATCCCATATGCCGCAGAGCGGCTGGGCCTGTGAGCCACGGCCGCTGAGCCTGCGCGTCCGGAGCCTGTGCTCTGCAGCGGGAGAGGCCACAACAGTGAGAGGCCCGCGTACTGCAAAAAAAAAAAAAAAAAAAGAATGTTATTAGCAGGATGATTAAAATATCCCCAAACCAGACAAACCCAAATGCTCAGTATAATGGGTTAAAATACATTTTGGTATGTTTCAAATATACCAAAGATAAAAGGCGCTGAGTATAAATACATCACGTACAAAGTGAAAACGAACACACCACTGATATACTCTGAAGAGAGATGGCTCTTACCGAGTGAATTCGGAATGAAAGAAGCCAGGCAGTAAAAGAACATATACTGTGATGATTCCATCTATGAAAAGTTCAAAACAGATAGAATTGACCTAGGGTGTTGGGATGTGGGACCTGGGGCAGTGATTGTGGGTAGAAGGACCAGGAAGGCAAACCACAGGGAACTTGGAGACATTTCCAATGTTTTATTTATTGACCCAGGTGAAGGTTGGACATCTGTGTTCCCTATGTAATAATTCATCAAGCTATTCTCTTCTGATTTGTGTACTTTGAAGATCAGTTACAGTTTAATTTTAAAAACTTTCAGAAATTGTATTGCAGGTGTCCAATTTTAAGTGAAAAATCTTGGACCACACTGTGTCATTTATTCAGTGCTCTGTATCTTGCGGCTACTCCGTAAACACTGATGAATTTGCATTAGTTACTGGGAATATCATTATGGTGAGTATTATTTTCCCAGAATGTACGTGAGAGGAAAGAAGTCTCACATCAAATCTCAAATAGCGTGAGCCCCTCTCTTTCCGGAACCCTAGGGGGCAGGCATTCTCTTGTCTACGGAATTGGCATTGTGTTTCTCCTGGTCCCTCAGAACAATGGATGAGGGAGAAGCTGGATCAGGGTAGATATTTTGCTGCAAGCAGAGAGTATTTATAATTATGCTGATTTATCCTTTAGTTTCTTTTCCCTGATGAGATTCTGATCCATGAAGACGAGATGGCTAAAGACCAAATAGATGGGAGGAATAGCACTTTGCTATTGACCCTGAAAAATGCAGGAACACTGGGTTAAAATTATGGATTGAATGTGCTTTAAAGGACTAGATGTGTCTCATTCATTTAGACTCCCAGCATGCTTCATCTTTATAAGATTAGTAAGAGCCATGAGACCCTCCACAGTTGAACTCCTGATTCACATAATTGATTCTGCATCGATAAATATATTCCATTACCCTGGACCAAAAATGGGCAGCCCTTCTCAATTCTTTTGCAGGAAAACATTCTCTTGCTTTATTGGGGGGCGGCAGTGGGGGGAAAGATGATATTTATATAGAAGACTGATCAGCATTAGAATAAAATATTTATCTAATAGTCTGAGCTCTCTCTTTGGAAGAGACTTCTCCATTAGCCAAAAAAGTGCATACATATCAGATTGTCTTAAAGAGATTCACGCACAGCTGTTAGAATTAACTTCTGTTAAGGGAGAACAGTACAGTGAAGCGTGGAGATGATATATGCAAACAATTTCCCATTATAAATACAGATTATTTTTTCTTTCCATAAACTACGGCTGTCACAATAAAAATGATCCACTCTGGTGGGAAGAAAGAAGTGGCAATTGGGAAGCAGAAGGAAGGCATTGATGTTTCGCTTCATCAAATTACGTGCCTTTTTATCTTCTATATAAATGGTATTGTATTTAGTAGCTTTGCATATTTAATTTATTTCCCCAGACTGCGTACAATTTTCCTTGCGCTGAACCAGCTTCCTAAGGCCCAGGGGGAAACCCTGCATCTCGGATTCGTCCTCAAATGTGTTTGGTGTGAAGTGCTGGAAAGCCTGCCCATCCTCACCTGGATACCCTGACTCTCACTGTCCGTCTCCATGTGGACACTTCCTGTCACTCTCGCCACCCAGGTCACTCCACAGGGTTTCGTTCATGTTGAAAGAATGATGCAGGTTATTACGGCTGCAGCCTCACTTACTCAAGGTCCCTCTTTTGAGCAAAGCTGCAATAAAATCTACATGCCGTGTCCCTGAGAATACTTGCACGCTGCCAGCACTCATGTGGACACTGAAATGAGGGTGAATTATTAGTTTTTTTTTTAATTTAAAAAAATGCTCTTTAATTGTGGTCAAAGTCACATGATATAAAACATACTATTTTAACCATATTTAACTGTACATTTCAGTGGCACTAAGTACATTCACATTGTTGTGCAACTCTCACCATCATCCGTCTCCTGAACTCTTCACCCCCCCTAAACTGAAACTCTGTCCCTGCTAAACACTAACTCCCCATTCCCCCTCCCCCCCCAGCCCCTGCCCCCTGGCATCCACCAATGTACTTTCTGACTCTATGAATTTGGCTGTTCTAGGTACCTCGGAGAGTGTCACATAGATGTGGTTCAAGAATGATCTCACAAATGATCAGTCCTGCACTCTTGTTAGGAACCTACTGGACTAAGGTTTCTGCCCAAACAAGGGAGTAAAGCAAGAAAGAGAAACACGCAGGAAATGGGGGTGTCAGCACAGGAGAGGGTAATGAGGATCCCTGGGGTGAGGGGAGACCCAAGCGGCTGTGACCAGGCCTAAGGGCACCCAGGCCACACAAGGCAGGTCAGCAGGTGCCGGAGGCGCTTTCTGGAAGATGATGGTTAGGCTCGTGGTCAGTTTCCTGCTCTGTAAAATGGGTCTAATGTAATGAACTCCCACGGAGTTGTGAGGAGTGAAGACATCGTGTGTAATTGCCAGTCTTGCCCCCTCCCCACTTTCTCTAAGCAACATTTTATTTTACATGTAAAATTTCCAATAAAGATTTCCCAAAAGAGAACTCCAGAAAGCTCTCTTTCCTAAGTAGAATAGGACTTTACTTTTCCTCCAGCAGGGTGAAAAGTTAATGAATGACACAATTTAAAAATTGTCTTATTTTAGTAAAGACATCATATACATAAGAAACCACTAGAACTCACATCCATATTCTGAAATAAAACAATTTCAACGGCTTGTAATTGGTTTCAATGGTAACGTTTGTGGAAAGCATGATATCAGGGAGTATTAAAAAGGCAGGTGGCCAGCTCTCTCTTTATTAAAAGGCCATGGAAGAAACATACATTATCCCAGTTCAAAAGAACCTCAAAAATGTCTTCCCTTGACATTCAGCTTCAGATGATTTAAAATTTACCTCCTATAGCCTGTCCTACTTTTGTATTCTTAGCCGCAGATAAAATAGTGGCTTTCATTGTTAGGCAAACAGCTTTGAGGACCCAGGGTTCAGTCTTGTAGCTATTCTCATGCTTTACTCTACATGTTATCTTTCTTTGTAATCCTATTATGGAAAGAAGAAATGTCTCACAACTTTGATTTAACCTCCAATTCCAAGTTGCAAGCTTTGTTCCAGTGATCAAACATAGCTGATACACCTGCCATGGCAGATATGAAAGCTCACATACGTGTGTTTCCGTGTGTGTGTTTATATCACACAAAACACATCATCATTTTGAAGTCGTCACATATGAACATGAGGGAGGGAGGGAGGACTGCAAAGTGCCCTGTGGTTGTCATCTAAAAGGTATGATGTTTATTTTTAGCAAAATTTCCCTGAGCATTTTCAGGCAAGCCCTTGATGGGCAAAGGGGGTCAGAGATAAACTAAGACACAGCCCCTGCCCTGGAATTTCTTTCGTTCTAGGAGAAGGACACAGTGCACATAGAAACAGCTGCTGTCCAAGGTAGACGCAGGTCAGGAGGGGGATGAGATGCAGGTGTAGGGCCACAGATTCTCTGGGGTGGGAGCCTTGCCCACAAGACATGGGAATGACCTGGGTATCTGGGGACGGTGATGTCTGAATCAGGTCTTGAAGGATGTTTGTGTCAAGAGGAAAGGAAGGGCATTCCTGGTAATAGACAACACAATGGACCAAAACTCTGTTTTGGTGAGATGACTTACGTTCTGAGTATTTAAAATCAGGAAGTGAGATGTTTGAATAAAAAGGATACTTCAGATAAAGGTAAATTGCTGCAGTCACTATGGAAAACAATATGAAGTTTCCTTAAAAAACTAAAGATAAAGTTACCATATGATCCAGCAATCCCACTCCTGGGCATAGATCCAGAAAAGACGAAAACTCTAATTCAAAAAGACACATGCACCCCAAAGTTCACAGCAGCACTATTTACAATAGCCAAGATATGGAAGCAACCTAAGGGCCCACCAACAGATGAATGGATAAAGAAGGTGTGGTATAAATACATACACAATGGAATATATATATATGGATGGATACACACACACACACAATGAATATTACTTAGCCATAAAAAAGAATAAAATAATGCCATTTGCAGCAACATGGGTGGACCTAGAGATTATCATACTAAGTGAAGCAAGTCAGACAGAGAAAGACAAATAGTACATGATATCACTGATATGTGGAATCTAAAAAATAATACAAATGAATCTATTTACAAAGCAGAGACTCATAGACACAGAAAACCAGAAAACAAACTTATGGTTACCAAAGGGGAAAGGGCAGGGAGGGAAAAATTAGGAGTAAGGGATTAGGAGATACACACTACTATATATAAAATAGATAAGCAGGACTTCCCTGGTGGCGCAGTGGTTAAGAATCCACCTGCCAATGCAGGGGACACAGGTTTGATCCCTGGTTCGGGAAGATCGCACATGCCAAGGAGCAGCTAAGCCTGTGCACCACAACTACTGAGTCTGCGCTCTAGAGCCCATGAGCCACAACTACTGAGCCCATGCACCGCAAGTACTGAAGCCCGCGTACTATAGGACCCACGTGCCGCAACTACTGAGCCTGCGTGTTGCAACTACTGAAGCCTGTGCACCTAGAGCCCATGCTCTGCAACAAGAGAAGACACTGCAGTAAGAAGCCTGCGCACCGCAACGAAGAGCAGCCTCTGCTCACCGCAACTAGAGAAAGCCCGCACACAGCAATGAAGACCCAATGCAGCCGAAGAAAATAAATAAATTCAAAAAAAAATTTTTAATAAAACAGATAAGCAAGAAGGATTTACTATATATCACACAGAATAATATTCAGTATCTTGTAATAACATATAATGGAAAATAATCTGAAAAAATATATATAACTGAATCACTTTGCTATACACCTGAAACTAAGGCAATATTGTAAATCAACTATATATCAATTTTCAAAAGGATCCATCAGGATTAGGGAGAAGAGAGAGTAACTCTGAGCTGATCTGAGCCCCCAAAGAAGACTGAATTCGGAACAGATACAAAGTGAGGGGGTCAGTCCTAGCCTAGGCTTGCAATTCAACCATAACTCTCATTTATTCAGGATTCAGGAAATAGTCGGCAAAGATGGTTTTTCAGATACTTACCAGTTTGTGTTCAACTATACATGAGCAGCTTGAAGGTTTTAGAATAAATTACACACAGCATGGATGGGTCATAAACAGGGTTGAGAGGGTAGGACTAGAAACAGAGAGTTAGGGCATGGTGACATATATGTAGATGAAAAATGCCTATTTTCAAAATATCACAACGTATATTACAAGGATATGTGAGTTTTTCTAGACAAATATCAAACATGCTAGGGTGGCGCCTTTGACTAAAACATGAATGGAATTAAAGAATTAAGGTAAAAAAGAAAGAGTAAGGAAATGGACATTTCATGACCCAGTGATGATAATGTGATACAAATCAAGTAGTATGGTCAACTCAACCCTGTACCCTGAGGACATTTTTTAAGCAATAAAAAAATTAATTTATTTTAAAAGAAAATTCCACAAACCGATGAGTGTAAACATGCATCTGAGTCTCTAATTAGATGATTTCTGTTTACAGGGTCAAGTTTAACTGGGCCTAGAAGCCCATAGATTCTGAAGAACTCAGTCTTTTTTGGGATTGAATAGAAAGTATGATGAGACATGGAGTCTCCAGTCCAAATGCCCACAGGAGCCACTATGGAGAACAGCATGGAGGTTCCTCATAAAACTAAAAACAGAGCTACCATATGACCCAGCAATCCCACTCCTGGGCATATATCTGGAGAAAACCATGATTCGAAAATATACATGCACCCCAGTGTTTACAATAGCCAAGACATGGAAACAACCTAAATGTCCATCAACAGATGAATGGATAAAGAAGGTGTGGTACATATATACACAATGGAATATTATTCAGCCATAAAAAAGGACGAAATAATGCCATTTGCAGCAACATGGACGACCTAGAGATTATCATACTAAGTGAAGTAAGTCAGACAAAGACAAATATCATAGGATATCACTCATATGTGGAATCTAATTAAAAAAAATGATACAAATGGGGCTTCCCTGGTGGCGCAGTGGTTGAGAGTCCGCCTGTCGACGCAGGGGACACGGGTTTGTGCCCCGGTCCAGGAAGATCCCACATGCCGCGGAGCGGCTGGGCCCATGAGCCGTGGCCGCTGAGCCTGCGCGTCCGGAGCCTGTGCTCCGCAACGGGAGAGGCCACAACAGTGAGAGGCCTGCATAACGCAAAAAAACCCAAAAACAAACAAAAACAAAAAAATGATACAAATGAACTTATTCACAAAACAGAAACAGACTTAACAGATATCAAAAACAAACTTATGGTTACCAAAGGGGAAGCATGGATGCTGGGCAGGGGAGGGATAAACCAGGAGCTTGGGCTGAACATACACACACTACTATATATAAGATAGATAACCAACAAGGACCTACGGTATAGCACAGGAAACTACTCAATATTCTGTGATAACCTAGATGGAAAAAGAATCTAAAAAAGAATGAATATATGTATATGTATAACTGAATCACTTTGCTGTACACCTGAAACTAACACAACATTGTAAATCAACTCTACCCTGATAAAAACAAACAAACAAATGCCCACAGGAGCCAGGGGCATGTAGTCTCTATGGGGGACATGACCCCCTGGGAGGCAATAGGGAGAGCTGGGGACTGTGGCACCTAAAGCAGGCAGTGTCTGCTTCCTCCCTTCCCGCTAATCACTCCTATGTGGGTATGTGGACTCAGTCATTACATTTTCAGTTATTTTACTGAAATGCAACTATCCTATATTTAATGTAAAATCTTCAAACATGTTAGAACACTGACAAGAACAAAGGGGTCACTTCTGAGAGCCAAATCCAGTGCCTAGGTCACACTTGCAACCTTTGACCCAGATCATGCCACCTGACTTCACCTGTCCCTTCACATCTGACATGCCACGAATCATTCAACTATCTGACACATTTCCAACGAGTGCACACAGATTACAACAAAATCCCCACTCTAACCACAGACCTAAGGTGATCAGCTGCAGCTTTCCACTGAGAGGATCTTCTAAAAGGTTTTTATTGCCAATTTAATTATACATATTTTTTGAGATATAGATAGATATACATTTTAATAGTTTACTTAGGTCTACCTGTGTATCTAAAGCCATATGTAAAATAATATATTCAACTATATGTGCACATTTCATGAATTCAACTAGCATTCTTCATAAACGTCTTTGACATTAATAATGTCTTCATCATCACCCTTGCCCTCATCCAGCTCAGTTTTTTAAGGGCATCACTTTCATATCTAAGTCATTGGAGAAATAGCAGCCCGTGATGCACGGGGATCACGGCCACGGTGCCGCTAACATTCCTTTAGGGCAGTCATCCTTGTTTCTTTGTGCCTGGAGGTGCATAACTGCAAGGGAACCAATCACTGTGATACCGACCAGGGTTCTTGGCTTTCCCCAATCGATAGAAATTGACTAGAGGCCAGGTAAGAAATTCAGGCGAGGCTTTATTGGGGCCCCTGCGGCAGCAGAGGGGAGTGAGAACAAACAACAGCTTCCGCTGCTTCCTCCCTCCCTGAGTGGGGGGCGAGCTGGTTCCCTATATGGGGTGAGGGGAGGGGTGTGTCCAGGGGTCTGGCCAGAGGCGTGGCTTAGGTGGTCTGCCCACCCCCCGGTGGTGTGGTGTGGGAGGGCATGCGCAGTGCCCTGCATTTGCTCCTGACACCTTGTTTTCGCTCCTGACCTTCTGTTTTTGCTCCAGGCTCTTCAAAAGTGGCAGCTGGGTTCCTTGGTCTCTTTGTGTCTTTTGGGTCCAGAGTTTGCCCCAACTGCACACACGCAGTTTTTTTAGTCCGCTCTACCATTTTTTTTTTTTTTTTTTTTGCGGTATGCGGGCCTCTCACTGCCGTGGCCTCTCCCGTTGCAGAGCACAGGCTTCGGATGTGCAGGCTCAGCGGCCATGGCTCACGGGCCCAGCCGCACCGCGGCATGTGGGATCCTCCCGGACCGGGGCACGAACCCGTGTCCCCTGCATCGGCAGGCGAACTCTCAACCACTGCGCCACCAGGGAAGCCCGGGTCTTTGTATCTGTTGCTCAAGGAGAGGTGTGTCCAGGTGCAAGCACTGCAGCAAAGGGTCCCAGGTCCCAGCAAAGGGTCCCAGATCCCAGCCTGTCTCAACTGGACAGAATTTTCAGGGCCTATTGAAATTGCAAGTTCATAGAAAATCCCCAAGGCCGGCAGTTGTGAGGGTGAGACGCCAAGGACGATAGCAAAGTCTCTATTGAATGACTTGCCTCTCTCTTTTCTACCGCTTGGTTCCATTGACCTCATGAATGTCCAAATCCAGCAGCAGCCAAGCTTGATTCCGGATGAAGTGTCTTCCCCAGAGCGTACCTCATTGTTGAAAATAATATCATTGGGACATTGCCTCATGGTACCAGGGGCTTTTCTCAGAGGTAATTACTGGGGAACACACACTTCCACACCGGGTACCAACATGCTTGTTTGTCTTTATAGCACAACTGATGAATTGGACTAAGCCCAACTCTCCTTTCCCTGTTGATCGTATCATGATGAGGCCGAGTCCCATGGTTCTCTGGATCTTGGGGTATCACTCGAACGAAACTTAGGGAAAGAAAATAAAGCCTAGAAAACCTGGATTGTTGGCAAATTCACCTCCAGTGTCAGGAAAAGGCCACTCAGTCACAGGTGCCATATGGCCCCAAAAGGAAGTCACTAGGACATTTTCACCAGCACATGCCTGACCTACTGTGACAGGTGCTGTGTTGCCAGAAGGTACATGGGTGTTTTCCCTTAAAGAGCAGATGTGGGGGGAGGGGATCTGAATGTCCTGGGAACCTCTGAAGCTTGCCTACCTATTTTCCCTTGAAATACATGGCTGCTCACAGCATCTGTCTAACTTTCTGGGGTCCTGCTGGAGAAGAGTGTCTCCTGTGAATTCTGCCTGTTACCTTCTTTCTTCCCCCTGATTCCCCACTCCAGTGACTGGGAATTTGTCCCACCTGGGATGTTTCTGGTGCGCATGCTGTTTGGTGGCTGAAGATACAATAGCAGGTACGGAAATCCCTCTGGATAAACTTCGAAGTAAAGTTTATACTTAAATTACTAGGTAAAATGAGGCAAAAGCCTCTATGAGTTCGTTCTCCTCCCTTCCCGTATCCCAAATCACTGATCACATTAAACTGAATTCTGAAAGTTTCTAAAAAAAGGATACCTGGTTATTGTATGACTCTTGCATTGACTATATAACTTCTGTTGCATATTCCTCTATATGGTAGAGCTCTTAAATCCTTGTTTCCTGCCAAAGCCCCTCTTGGAATGTATCCATCCAGATGGTTCTCTTGTGTTAATGCAGTAGGGGAGTTTTAAATAAAGAACTCTAACACAGACACCATGGGAAAGGGTCCCAGGGTTCAAGGATAATGAGGAAGCTGGTTTCCCTCCTACAAAGACAAAAGTGACATCTTCTTAAAATTGTAAATTCAACTTGAAGGGAGAAATAATTACCTCTCTGGCCACCACGTTGAAATGTCCACGGAGAGGACTTCACCCACATTAACTCCGTGGGTCACAGCCAAAAAATGCATTAGCCGAAAAAGGACATAACTCCGCTAGGTCAAAAGCGTATCCTTGGGCTTCCCTGGTGGCGCAGTGGCTGAGAGTCCGCCTGCTGATGCAGGGGACGCGGGTCCGTGCCCCAGTCTGGGAAGATCCCACGTGCCGCGGAGCAGCTGGGCCCGTGAGCCATGGCCGCTGAGCCTGCGCGTCCGGAGCCTGTGCTCTGCAGCGGGAGAGGCCACAACAGTGAGAGGCCCGCATACTGCAAAAAAAAAAAAAAAAACCAAACCAAAACAAAAGCGTATCCTCGAGAGAATACAGTGTAATTTCGGGGGAGATTCTAGTTAGAATCAGATGGGGACTTCTCTATTTTTAACGAATGTCTCATGTATTGTAGTATAAGCAGGTCCACAGCTGGAAGCTGGGCGAAGCAGGGATTGGGCATCTGAAATGCTTTTCCAAGTTCTCATTGATTCATACCTGTGTTGGCGGCTGGCAGTGGTCCTCGTGGTATTGACCTTGGCAGTCATTCCTAGCATCAGATCCTACCACACAGGACAACTTCATCTTCACTCTGCCCAGGGCGTTCAGACAATGACACCTTCTGTTCATTCGTGGCCATAGATGATGCCTACCCCTTAAAAATACAAAGCGTAATTGATCAAAGTTCCTCCCTCCACAATGGGAAAACAGGCCTGGCCAGGAACGTTCTCTCACCAGCCTTAACGGGTCACTCTAGCTATATCATTTGATATGATTGCTTTCACACATTCAAACTGTCAAAAAGAACTCTGCGTTCTGTAATTAGACAGTAATTCAAGTCAGGAGCATAGAGCGGGGGAGTATTCTATTTTATTTTCCCCAAATGCTAGAAATCAAGCATTCATTTTTGAGGATATACATTTTGGGATGATTGACAGTCATTTTGCTCAAGGAAAAAGCAGGAAGAAGAAATCTAAAGGACTTCATACTGGTTTTAAGGCAGCTTCCTTACAGCATCCAGTGTGCTCTGTTTTGTGCGTATCAGATCTGAAAGTAATGAGTAAGTTGCTGTAAATCAATATATGAAGTGATGCTCAAATGGCAGCCTAGTGCTTGAAGCAGACACTGGGGACGGTGCCCCATTCACCTGGGTATCCCTTGCACACAGCACAGACTTCAGACTTCCTCAGTGGTGGCTGAACAAATGATGCTCACACATCGAGATGTATACGGAACCCGGAGGAAATGATAGAAACATTGGGGCACGTGGAAGAAGGCAGCATGGTGGAGCCTTTGGTCCGGGGGATCTAGTCCTGACTCGCTGACTAACCCCTCCTGACCTCAGAAACATCATGTGACTGCTCTGAGTTTCAGTTAAACCCTTTATCAACCAAAGGGCTTAATTCTAGGGCTGGGAGGCCCTGGCTTCCTGTGTCATGAGGCTCCAGGGCAGAGACAGGCATGTGGGTCTGGGTATCTACGTTTAGGGCTTGAAGCTGATGCTGTGGTTCAAGCAATGTAGCTCTATCCCTGTTCTTTTACCAAAAATCAGGGATTACTTGGATGCAGGTGGTTTCCTCTTCTTATCGATCAGTTCACAGCATCCATTAAGCACTGATCGTATATAATTGCCAGTGGGACCTTGGCTCAGGGATCCAGGGTAATGATGGCAGAGGATTTTTCAATGGAGGATACCCTAGTGAGGACAGCAGATCCAGGCTTCATGGAGATCACAGAGTAGTAAAGTGAGACCCATCCACCTGTCCACCCACCCATCCATCTAAACACCCATCCATCCGTCTCCCCATCCACCTGCCCACCTATCCATCCATTCATCTATTCATCCATCCATTCATTCATACACAAGAACTGATTGAGAATCCACTCTGTACACGGGGATGATGGAAAATTGTCCCTCAGCTCCTAAGTAATGATGACAATAGATTTACACTGGGGGACAATCTAAGGAGGTGTGGTGAATTTGAGCGATTTCCGGGCTGGGCTGAGCAAGGAAAATATTTGACCACAAGGTGGCAGTAGCAGACAATGGGCTTAGTTGGGGGACACTGACAAGTTTGTGGACAGAAGTCACCCACCTCATGAGACTGTCTAGAGGCTGTGGTGTGGCGGCCACTACCCAGAAAGAGAGGAGAACAAGGAAACTCTGGAGAGGGGTCTTATGTGTCCAGGCGATGTATCTTAGGAACATGGCAGTGGCAGTGGGGGGGTCTCTGTGTGAGAAAGTTCCAAAGTCCAGTAGCCAGGAGACAGGTCCTGGAATCCAGGTGACAGATGCTGAGGGCAAGAGGGAAGGTGGCACACAGAGAAGAGAAGAGCTCAGACTGCGAGCTGGTGAGATATTGGGGCTTGGGGTCCTGGGGAGGAAGTTCAAGTTGACCAATGGTTTCTGGGGGACTGAGCATCTATGTCCTCCTGACCGAATATTCCTGTGCCTAGCACAGTGCCCTGCACAGAGCTGGCATTCAATGCCTCCCTGCTGCAACGATCGGTATTTGATGACATCTCAGAACAAATCCAATAAGAGTAGCTGGAAAATAATCATCAGAGAAACGCAAATCAAAACTACAGTGACGTATCGCCTCACACCAGTCAGAACGGCCATCATCAAAAAGTCAATAAATCAAAACAGTAAATGCTGGAGAAGGTGTGGAGAAAAGGAAACCCTCCTACACTGTTAGTGAGAGTGTAAATTGGCGCAGCCACTATGGAGAACAGTATGGAGGTTCCTTTAAAAACTAAAAATAGAACTACCATATGATCCAGCAATCCCATTCCTGGGCATATATCCAGAGAAAACCATAATTCGAAAAGATACATGCACCCCAATGTTCACTGCAGCACTGTTTACAATAGCCAAGACATTGAAGCAATCTAAACATTCATTGGCACATGAATGGATAAAGAAGATGTGAGATAGATACACACACACACACACACGCACACGCACACACACACTCACACACACACACACAATGGAATATTACTCAGCCATAAAAAAGAATGAAATAATGCCATTTGCAGCAACATGGATTGACCTAGAGATTATCATACTAAGCAAAGTAAGTCAGAAAGAGAAAGACAAACACCATGTGATATCAGTTATAAGTGGAATCTAAAATATGACACAAATGAACATATCTACGAAACAGAAACAGACTAACAGGCATAGAGAACAGATTAGTGGTTGCCAAGGGGGCGGGGGGGTGGAGGAGGGATGGAGTGGGAGTTCGGGATTGGCAAGCTAGTATATATAGAATGGATAAACAACAAGGTCCTACTGTATAGCGTGGGGAACTATATTCAATACCCTGTGATAAGCCATAATGGAAAAGAATATGAAAAAAATATATATATATATAACTGAGTCATTTTGCTGTACAGCAGAAATTAACATTGTAAATCAACTAAACTTCAATAAAATTTTTAAAAATCTAGCAGAAAATAACACAGTATTGTAAATCAACTATACTCCAGTAAAAATTAATTTAAAAAATAAATTTTAAAATCTAGATTTTTAGAGTCTCTTGAAACTGGAAGAGCTATTCCCACATGGGAGCAAGTGGCTGGGGCCAGGTGGATGTATGACTTTCAACGTTGCCTACCTTCCCCAGGCCCACAGTTTTCACCTGAAGTCCTTATTTAAATGTCTAGTCTGGCCTCTGCATGCATGTGAATTTGAGAAGCCAGGAAAAGGAGAAGATAGGAAATGGCCTGTTTCGGATCCTTTGATCCCTTCGATTGTCTCAAAGCTCTTGTAAAGCCCAGCCCTGGCTAATGACCCTTGGAATCATCAGACTCAGAGCCTGGCAGGGGCACCCCTTGGATGTGTGAATTCGTAAGTGGGCTCTGGAGTTTCTCTGTAGTTTACACCCTAGCAGATCATTGCTTCTTTTAGAGAGCTTCTGTCTCAAATTTTATCCCTTTCCTTAATAACTACCTCCCTTTTGTTCTACGTGGGTGAACCTAATACAATTTCTCTGAACATCTGTAAAGTTAATTCATCTCTGTCGCCTTGTATTTGAAACCGAACCAAAAAACGACACTAATCTCTAATTTATAACAAAGCAGTGGTGCGTGAATTTCATTACATCATAGGGAACTAAAAGACAGACTTTGTTTTATCTCAGGATGAACTTGGTGAAGGCCACCTAATATCACATTTGTTCAGTGAGTTGAATAAAACTGGCTGCTCTGTTTGCTTCCGAGGGTATTAAATATATACTCAGCCTTTTCAACCTGTGACTTTTTCCTCATTCTTAGCTGAGAAAGATTCTCCTCTGTCAAAAAGAAATACTTAGATCAAGTCATTTAATCCCTGAAAAACAGATGGATTAAAACTCCTTTATTAAGTAACTCTACGCAATTTACTTAATGTAATAGTTCTGTCCACACACCAAGTGGAGCCCGAGTACTGGGAATTATTGCCGCACATGTTAGGTATCTTATTGAGAAAAATTCACATCCTGAAAGGTGCTTCATTTCATGAGCAATTTGCCCCATTTAAATAGAACTCATTCTGTAGGCTGAGGGTTGTGTATTTAAATTATTATAATTTACTATTGCTACTCAGGAAAGACGAATCTCAGGTGGGGTGAGTTTCTAGCTCATGAATTCTCTGCGAAGACATAAGAGTTTGTCCACTGCTCCTGCAGACACCCACTTTCCCTGGGGACATAAGTTCCTGCAGGTCTGTTATCTGTAACCGGCAGAACAGAAATGAGGCACACAGCGACCAACGGAAGCAGTCAGGTGGTTCTGAAGTTGAAATAATATGCTCAGGAGCCCCCTGTGTTTACTAAATCTTGTTGTTGTTGTTGTTGTTGTTTTTTGCCACACCAGGCAGCATGTGGGACCTTAGTTCCCCAACCAGGGATTGAACACACGCCGCTTGCAGTGCAAGCATGGAGTCCTAACCACTGGACTGCCAGGGAAGTCCTACTAAATCCATTTCTGACAAAAATTCCAAAACTACATGGCAGCTTCACCTAACACCGTGTGAGATTTCAGTCTACTTTCCCTGGGTTCAGGCTTACCAGATAAAGTATAGAACATACAATGCAATTTGGGATATACTGATACTAAAAATGGAGTCCTCAGATGAGATATAGGATAGGTTGCCGTTTGGGAAATACTTAGGCTTAAAAAATTATTTATGGTTTCTCTGAAATTCAAATTGAACTGAGAGAGTTGGGGTAGGGGAAATTGGAAGATTGGGATGGACATATACACACTACTATATATAAAATAGATAACTAATAAGGGCCTACTGTATAAGCACAGGGAACTCTACTCAATACTCTGTAATGACCTATATGTGGAAAGAATCTAAAAAAGAGTGGGTATATTTATATGTATAACTGATGCACTTTGCTGTACACCTGAAACTAACATAACATTGTAAATCAAATATACTCCAATAAAAAAATTTTTAAAACCCACAAAAAACCCCCCCAAAAAACACAAAAAAAACCCAAATTGAACTGAGAGTCCTGTATTTTTATTTACTAAACCTGACAACCCCCCCAGTGCCAGCAATTCATCACCCCCTGCCTCAGCCTCCTCAGGGCAGGACTTCATTTTAATAAAAAAAGAAACAGCAAATACACATCAGACAGATGCTGTGTCCAAGGCCTTTCACTCCTGTTGGCTTAGAGTTCTCTTTGTGTGAGGGGTGATCAAAAGTAGCTACAGAAGCATTTTTTTTAAATTAATTAATTTATTTTTGTCCACTTGGGTCTTTGCTGCTGCGCACGGGCTTTCTCTAGTTGTGGTGAGCTGGGGCTACTCTTCGTTGCGGTGTGCGGGCTTCTCATTGCGGTGGCTTCTCTTGTTGCAGAGCACGGGGTCAGTAGCTGTGGCACACAGGCTTCCGTAGTTGTGGCTCGCGGGCTCTAGAGCACAGGCTCAGTAGTTGTGGCGCACAGGCTTAGTTGCTCCACGGCATGTGGGATCTTCCCGGACCAGGGCTCGAACCCACATTCCCTGCATTGGCAGGTGGATTCTTAACCACTGTGCCACCAGGGAAGCCCTTCCAGAAGCATTTTAAAGCTTCTAAATCTGACATGTATGGATTGAGGAGTGCAGACCCTAAACTTTTATGTTTGGAGGGATTCATGATTTGACTTTTAACGCAGAGAATCACTGTAGAGTAATTAAGAATATAGCTGAAAGAAGTGGTACATATATACCATGGAATACTACTCAGCCACAAAAACTGAAATAATGCCATTTGCAGCAACATGAATGGACCTAGAGATTATCTGACTAAGTGAAGTAAGTCAGACAGAGAAAGGCAAATACCATAAGATACCATTGATATGTGGAATCTAAAATATGACACAAATGAACTTATCTGCGAAAGAGAAACAGACTCACAGACACAGAGAACAGACTTGTGGTTGCCAAGAGGGAGGGGATTGGGGGAGGGAAGGATCGGGAGTTTGGGGTTAGAAGACACAAACTATTATATACAAAATGGATAAACAACAAGGTCCTGCTGTATAAGACAGGGAACTATATTCAATATCCTGTGATAAACCATAATGGAAAGAATATGAATAAGATTATATATATAAAGAATATAGCTGAATATGATATTTGATGTGATTGTGTGTATGTCTGTGTGTTGAATACGTGTATGAGCGTGTGTGTATGTTGTGTTGAATTTGGGTATATTTGTGTGCGTTTGTGCATGTGGACATGTGTGTATGTTAAGCACATCGCGCACATGCATATGAGTGTGTACACGCTTTTGTGTAGAGCGTGTGCATGTTTCTATAGATGTGTGTGCATATGTGTGTGCATATTTGTGTGTGTGTAGGTGTGAGACACTGTAACTTAGGGGTCATGAGTGAGGGTCAAAGCCAGGCTGCCCTGGGGGGAGATCTCACTTCTTCCCCAGTCACCTGTATGAACCCCAGCAGCCCCTTCAAATGCACATGCTTGGGTGGCCTCACGTGTTGAAGTGAATAACAGAATCTATATCATGAAGGGATTGAAACTATTTAATAAGCAAACATACCTAATACAGATCAAGTGGTTAGAATGATGTCTGTTATATAATAAACCCTCAGTAAATGTTGGTTATCATTATTTCTGTGGTTATCATCGGTAAGGTCGAATGCACAGGAAATTTTTCCCCCGGGAAATCAGTTACACTCTTTGTGCCTTTGATTCTTCATCTGTACATTGTGGATAATAATAGTTCCTACCTCGCAGGGTTGTTGGGAGGGTGAAATGGTTAATTCACATCACTTGCTTGGGGGGCAAGGGAAGTTCTTCGTTGAGAATGGGGAATCTGGAGCAGACGGCCTAAGGGTGAGTCCCACCTTCACCAACTATTGGCTGTGTGATCCTGGACAATCAGCCTCTCTGAGCCGCAGCCTTCTCATCTTTGAGATGGGCGTAGTCCGAGAACCCATTTCCTGGGGTCACTGTGAGGGTGAAATGTAACCATGTGAAGTTCTAAGAATAGCACATAGTCAGTGTCATGTAATTGGTGAAGGGACTTGAAAGCGTTCCTTTCCGCTCTCCCTCCCCTGGGTCACGGCCCCCCCTGCTCCACTGCTAAGCCATGTACGTAGCCATGAGTTTTTCTGAGCATAAGCCAGCTCATCTGTCTCCGGGCAAGGACAGGACACTGCTGTCCCCTTTAAAAGAGAGAAGATTTGCAGTAACGCGGTTATACGTTGAAGGAAGAGGTTTACTGTCATGAAAGATCACGATTAGGTGTTGCCTTGAAAATAATCCCTCGTCATGGTTGATACACTCCATCCTGGTCCAGGCAGGACAGAACGTTATTCAATGAAAACACAGGTTCCAGAGACAGATGGTCTGGGTTCAAACCCTGCCTCCGTTGTTTACAAGCTGTGCTCTTTGTGTGTATTTCTCTACTTCCAGAATCCTGTTCTTTGCATTCAAAACGCAGATATTAAACTAACTGTATACACCTCAAACAACTTTAAAAAATGTTTTCATTTTTATGCAAATTAAAGGTTACTTTCCATTTACAGCTATTACAAAATTATTGACTATATTCCCCATGTGGTACAGTACATCCTTGAGCCTATTTTATACTAAATGGTTTATTCCTCCCACGCCCCCACCCCTATATTGCCCCTTCCCCCTCCCTGCAGCCTCATATACATATATTCAGAGTCCCCAAAGGAAAGTGGGGGCAGAAAAATAGTTTAAAAAACAATGGCCAGGACCTCCCTGGTGGTGCAGTGGTTAAGAATCTGCCTGCCAATGCAAGGGACACAGGTTCAAGCCCTGGTCCAGGAAGATCCCACATGCCACGGAGCAACTAAGCCCATGTGCCACAACTACTGAAGCCTGCGTTTTAGAGCCTGTGAGCCACAACTTCTGAGTCCACGCGCCACAACTACTGAACCCACATGCCGCAACTACTGAACCTGCATGCCACAACTACTGAAGCTTGCACGCCTAGAGTCCGTTCTCCGCAACAAAAGAAGCCACCACAATGAGAAGCCCGCGCACTGCAATGAAGAGTAGCCCCCGCTCGCCACAACTAGAGAAAGCCCGCGACAAAGACCCAATGCAGCCAAAAATAAATAAATATAAATAAATAAATTTATTAAAAAAACCTATAACTCTACTTATACTTCAGCATATTCTAAAACACCATATAATTGATGTAATTAATTTAGTTACACATATATACAGCCAAATGATTAATAGAATAAATGATAAGGGACTTCCCTGGCAGTCCAGTGGTTAGGACTCCATGCTTCCACTGCAGGGGACATGGGTTTGATCCCTGGTTAGGGAAACTAAGATCCCGCATGCTGTGGCACAACTAAAAAAAGAAAAAAAAGTGAAAAAAAAAATTAAATGTCCTATTATTTTTTTCCTTTTGAATCAGTTTTTCTTTGAATAAATTTAACTCATTGCCTTTCACAAACTCAATTTATTTCAATTAACCATAAACCGTTACTATGAGTATTTTGTTTTTTAATGCTCAAGATTTTCACAACTGGGCCAGCATGAGCCTTTCATTAAAGATCTCTTCCCCTTTAGAATTCCTTCCCATGTTTTAAAAATATTCTTGCTTTCTGGCAACAACAGCAAGCTGCTGACCTCATTTTTGCCCCAGGGCTTAGAATCAGCCACTTTCCAAGGAGTGCTGGATTCCTTTGGCTGAGTTAGTGTTGGAGACCAGAATCTAGGGTCTAGTGGGCACTGGTGCTTGGCAAATGGGCTGATGTCTTGGTATCTTGCCTATTCTTATGGGTCTTCCAACTACTGTCTCTATGATGATGAGTGCCAAATAGGTACCCCCAGGCTGAAACTTTCCTCTGAGATTCAGGCGTACATCACCAGTTATAGAGTAGACCTGGAATTTTAAAATAAGGCTTTCAACAAGTAGAGATGTTTTGCTTCATGTAGGCAAAATATTGGCCTGAAAGAACTCTTTTTAATTCAAATTGTAGTATTCCCAAAAAAGAAATGGAGCAAGAAGGAAGATCTATGAAGATCAAAATTCAGCCTAGCTTTGAAGAATAACCTGTTTCATGGATGCTTAAACAGAGAGAAGAAGAAATAAAGAAAAACAGAAACAGTAAAGGGAGGAATGAAAGAAGGAAAAAGAGGGAAGGAAGGAGGAGAGGGAGGAAGGGAGGGAGGGAGAAAAATAGGAACATCAGAAGGAAAAGATGAAGAGAAGAGGGAGGAAAAAACCAGAAAATCCTAGCAAATGAGCCAGGATTTTTCCTTTGCACAGCAATGGAAACTATAAACAAGACGAAAAGACAACCCTCAGAATGGGAGAAAATAATTGCAAACGAATCAACAGACAAAGGATTAATCTCCAAAATATATAAACAGCTCATGCAGCTCAATATTAAAAAAACAAACAACCCAATCCAAAAATGGGCAGAAGACTTACATAGACATTTCTCCAAAGAAGACATACAGATGGCCGAGAAGCACATGAAAGAATGCTCAACATCACTAATCATTAGAGAAATGCAAATCAAAACTACAATGAGGTATCACCTAACACCAGTCAGAATGGCCATCATCAAAAAATCTACAAACAATAAATGCTGGAGAGGGTGTGGAGAAAAGGGAACCCTCCTGCACTGTTGGTGGGAATGTAAATTGATACAGCCACTATAGAGAACAGTATGGAGGTTCCTTAGAAAACTAAAAATAGAATTACCATATGTCCCAGCAATCCCACTACTGGGCATATACCCAGAGAAAACCATAACTCAAAAAGACACATGCACACCAATGTTCATTGCAGCACTATTTACAATAGCCAGGACATGGAAGCAACCTAAATGCCCATTGATAGACGAATGGATAAAGAAGATGTGGTACATATATACAATGGAGTATTACTCAGCCGTAAAAAGGAACGAAACTGAGTCATTTGTAGAGACGTGGATGGACCTAGAGACTGTCATACAGAGTGAAGTAAGGCAGAAAGAGAAAAACAAATATCGTATATTAACGCATATACGTGGAATCTGGAAAAATGGTACAGGTGAACCGGTTTGCAAGGCAGAAATAGAGACACAGATGTAGAGAACAAACGTATGGACACCAAGGGGGGAAAACGGGGTGGGAGGGAATTGTGGTGGTGTGATGAATTGGGAGATTGGGATTGACATATATGCACTAATATGTATAAAATAGATAACTAAAAGAACCTGCTGTATAAAAATAAATTAATTAAATTTAAAAAGAAAAAAATATTTGGGAGACAGAATCCACAAAAAAATAGTAAATAAATAAAATAAAATAAAATTATGGGAGTCGAGTGGCAAAGGAAGCCACAAATCAAGATTCAGGTTTATGCTGGAAGTTTTCTTGGGCAAATTACTTCAACTCTTATAATTTTTAGTTTTTTCTTCTCTAAAATGATGATTCAAAACATATGCAAACTTAAAAACAAATATGAGTGAACCTAACCAAACACCTGGCTATTTAGCACGAAATTCACCTCTGTCAAAATACCCAGATAATGAGTGAATCGATGACATACACCTGGGAAGTGGATGCTAAGGTCCTAGACTATGTGCGTTACCATTGGACGCTGCTCTGCCTGGTTCCATGCCTTCAACGGCTGTGAAGAAAGATTGGTGATGAGATGTCATTAAATGTGAATTGCGCTTTTGTTAGTTCATACCGTTTATGATTCACTCAAAATAGTATATTTAACCTGAGTGTACCTTAGCCCCTTAGATGTTACAAAAGGAAAATTATTTTTTATGTGTGCCAACAAGGCTAAATATTGTTAAATGGTTTTAAAACAACAGCGTTGAACCACAGAATTAAATACTTTCCATCTGTCCTTCATGGCCACTAAATTATAGTTTGGGTACTAATAGCTGATTGAAATTAGAATTAGAACAGTCCCTTGATTAGATCCTTTGATCTTTCCTCCATCTTCCCTCCACCCTTTTAAAGGGTATAATTTAACGACCAATAATGGGACAAGGTAATTTTTCCAGTGGCTAGTGAGTATAAGGAACTCACTGTCTTTAAAGTCTGTGCCACTGAGGTTTGAAATTGGCAAACGAGGGATTTCAGTAAATGAATGAGGGTGTGCAAGAAAATGGCCTTAAGTGTATTTCAGAAAGACTTGTATAAGAAGTTTTATAAGTCCACAGCCCAAATCTACAGGCAACCCACAGGGGACACTGTCCTCAATCAGGGTGGAAAGTGAGAGAAGATGCCCAATGGGGGCGTAAGTGCGGGGTCTGTGCCTTGGGCGAGACACCAGGCAGGGTGGACCGCAACAACGGAGAGCAACCTCACCTGCCAATGGGACCCATCAGCTGTAATCTCATCATGATTAAGTATTTCTCCTTTCAGTCCTGTTTTGCTTACAATTCATATTGTACCAATCCCCCCTTCCCCATGATGAAGCGGGAAACACACTTAGGCTTTGGTCTGTCTCCTTCATCCCCTACTTCCCCAATTCTCCAACTCCAAAACTAGAAAAAAGAAAAAAAACCCAACGTAACCCACCAACCTAACTTTTAAAGTCCTCTTCTAAAGGTTGCCATCCTGCAGCTTCCAGCATAGAGAGGGTACCCGGGTTAGCTATTTGCAGATTAAATAATTGGCGCATTTGGAATCTCAGTCTTTCCCAGGAGTAAGGCTGTAGTCTGCTTATCTCTACTTAGCGTCTCTTGTTTGCCTACCTCTTGAGTTTCTAGCACAATCTCTGTGGAGGGTTGACGTACTGAAGGGACCACAGTTTAATAGCTAGATAATCCAGTCACAATGACAGGCGGACTTTCGGAAAGGCGAAAATCTCCTAGCACTAGGACTTAGCTCTGTAAAGCTTTTCAAAGACCGGCTGGCTCCACAAAGAAAGCGGCCTCTGCGCTGATAAGGGGGAGATTTCCAGTCAGTGCCCCTGATAATTAAATGGCCTTGTCAGAAGGCTGAGATACACACTGATGCATTGGGGAATATTTCATTTTAAAAAGATATAAACACATAAAGGAGAATAAAAAAGAATTTTAAAGAATTGTCTTTGACTCTTTTGATGTCAATCAAACTTAAAACGTGTTGCTACCAAAAGACATCCAATCCTTTACTTTGAGGTTCTTTTAGGAAAATGTGGGACTTGACGAAAGCTTAAAACGTGCTTGTGTACACTTGTTAACTTTTATATATGTGCATCGTTGAATTTTTATCATGTAAACCTGGCTTGGGTAAGGACGCAGCCTGCTTCTTTAGCAAATGTAAACAAGGGACATTTTAGGCAATTAGAATAGAAAGAACATTTGGCCAAGGTAGATCCAGGCTGATGGTGGAAATTGCTTTGCCGCTGGAACACACTTGGGCAGCCACGTGGAAGGTTAAACGCGCCACCTTCTTCAAAACGAGTGAACCTTATAAAGTCTGCCATTACCTGCTTAATTTATTGCAAGCAAGAGGGATCTTGTCAACAGCTCTTATTGCTGTACATACCGATTTATAAACAGAAAACAATAGTTCTACATTACTCTGGAGGGTTTGCTGGAAACTGAGTAGCTGTCATGGTAGATGATGTTTAATCTACGCCGGTTTTGCGTTGTGAAGCATTGCGGCTTTGTGAAACCCTGCAGCCGGGGGTCCAGAGGGACTTAGGAGCCTGTGTTCAAATCCTGGCTCTGCCACTTCTTAGCTGTGCACACCTGGGTGACGTCATCCACCTCCATGGCCTCATTTTTCTGTTCTGTGACACAGGGATGATGTTAAAGCTACTGCCCATGTTAATAAGTCAATGAATGGGAAGAGCTTAGTCTGGTGTCCAGCACCTTGTGCTCTGTACGTGCGAACCGTCATCATCCCCTAAGGACCAGCCATGTAGACACCTAGTGCCTCTCTGGCTTCCGTTTTCCACTCGCCTCATACCTTCCAAAAGGCAATGAACAGAGGGCTGCCTCTGGTGAACAGCAAAGGGGAGAAAAAAGAGAAACTCCGAGGAGAAGATTATTACAAAATGGTAACATTGCAGAATGTTATTTTAGCCACAAAATAATGTGAGAAAATGCCAAGGGAATTTTCATTCTCTGTGCTTATGTTCTGGTGCCTTAAATGAAATTTTATGTGAAAATTACTTATGTGGCTTGATTTTTCATATGCGAAAAGAGGCAAAGAAATGTGTGCATTGACTACTTGGAGTGTCCAGAGGCTATGGGCGACTGAAGATTCTTTTTCTCCCCCGCCTCCTTCTTTCCATCCTTTCTTCCTTCTTCTCCCTCTCTCTCTCTCTTCTCTTTCTCCTCTTCCTTCATTCCACTATTATTACTTGATATTCCCCAAGAGCCAGTAGTGCTGTTTTGACCGTACAAAAATAGATTCCTCCAAATGGCTTTGTCTCCCCTAAGAGATGATAGGTTGCTTTTTCCCCTCGGTACAAACCAGAAATTGAAACAGATGACCTGTCTTCAGCAGTGTCAGGCAAAGGGATCTGGCTCATGGAGAGTCCGTCTCTGGACATATTTGGAAAACAGTAAGAGAAGGAAGTGATATTGGTCCACAACTGGATGTGGAGATGAGGGTCCACCATCTCCAGGGCTCTCTTCTAATGGCATCCTCACTGTACTATATGCCTTTTTATTGTTTTTGCACAATCTTCTCAAAATAACAACAGTTTGACTGTTCAGGGTATCAAAAAACAAAAGAGTAAATTTTAAGGTCTAATTGGCTTTATTAAATGATTCATGAATTGGGCAACATCTCACCTAGCAAACGGCATGTGGGTAGCACAACATGGAAGGCTTTTATAGTAAGAAGGGTGGGACAAGGAAAGGAAGTCATCAGCGAGGAAAAAAATGAAAGTTCATTGGAGGAAAGTAGAAGTTCAGGTGACCACGGCTTCTCATTGGCTGAGCTGCGGCATTTCCCATTGGCTGGGAAGGAAGAAAGTCTTCCTCCTGTTGGGGTAGTGAGTAGTTGGACTTCCTGTTTAGGAGTGCCGGTGTCTCTTCCTGATGGTGTCAGTAACTGATGTCTTCCTGTTTGGGATAATTGCTGACGGGTGCTGGGATTTGAGAGTTCTCTATACAGGCATTCCAACCACAATTTTAGTTGACGTCTTCTTCTATGCATTTTCACAAGCGGTAAATAAATCAATTCAGTGGATTTAGGGAATTTATTATCGTTACTCACAGTACTCTCAGGGTCATTCAGGGGTATATTCAGAGCAGCAAAAAATCTAAGTCGCCAATGTGCAGGGTCCCAGGTAAGGTCGAATAAGGTGACACTCTGCCTTGTCTCAGCTCTCTTACTGTAAACAAGCATCTTTTTCATGATCTATGTGTTGCTACTGGTTTTTGTTTTTTGCATTTTTGTTGATGATTTCTGGTTTAAAATGGACCCTAAATAGTGCTTAGAGCTGAAGTACTGCCATGTGCCTTAAAGAGAACCATCAATAGATAAGGATGAGTTTTGGTGCTAGTTCTCACACCGAGAATTCAGTGTTAATGAATTAACAATATATATTAAATAAGTTGTCTTTAAGCATAAACACACATTTTAAAACGTTATGGGACTTCCCTGGTGGCGCAGTGGTTAGGAATCTGCCTATCAGTGCAGAGGACACGGGTTCGAGCCCTGGTCCGGGAAGATCCCACATGCCACGGAACAACTAAGCCCGTGTGCCACAACTACTGAGCCTGAGCTCTAGAGCCCGCGAGTCACAGCTACTGAGCCCACGTGCCTAGAGCCTGTGCTCCACAACAAGAGAAGCCTCCGCAACGAGAAGCCCGAGCACTCCAACAAACAGTAGCCCTTGCTCTCCGCAACTAGAGAAATGACAAGAGCCGCCCAGGAATCCATATCTGTATTTCCTCTAGAATCACTAGCTCCGTATTCGCTAATTCAATGTTCACGATGACTGTATACAACACAACCACCACGGACAACAAGAATTGACTTCTAGTTGGGCAAACAGTGAACTCGGTTATTCCTGCTTCTCCGTCTTTGCAGATTTTTTGATTCAAAGAAATAGAAAGTCAGTTCAGGGTTAACATTTGCCCCACCATCTATGGGGGCTCCATTCTTTTCAATCCATTGACTTTTCTTGCAGAGCTGGCTTAATTAAAACTGCAACAAGAAAGTTATGACAGGGAACGGTGTTTCCAGGCTTGTGCATATGGTAGCCGGCCCTGTTCTTAGCTGCTTGTGATATTTATTGTTCTTGGTCTGTTGGCGCTTTTATGATGCTGTGACTCAAATTTTATAGCTGTTTGACCAGGCTAATTTTCCATGTTGCATTTTGTCAGCCCATCCCGGACACCCAACTAGTTCACTCTGAATCACTTGTGCTGTGAACTGCATCACTCGCGTCATCCAGAAAGCCTCTGGCGTACTCTGGCTTCTCTCCAGCAGCTTGGAAACAGAGGTCAGGGAAGAGAAAAATGCAACATAAAAAGTTCCCCCCAACCTTTTCTCATATAATTACTAGAAGATGATAATTCCTAGTAATTCCCATGAATATTTCCAGCTGTTGTGACAGCTGGAAAGGGTACCTACAAGGCGGATGGGGTAAATGTTGAATTACGCACCCGGCCTCCACCATAATAGTTAGCATGGCTGAGTTAATATCCTCCCCTCCTCCGATAAAGATGCTTTGTGAAATCTCATCGTGATGTGGCTCAGATCAAGGAGGATTTTGTTTTCAGTTCCAGAAACAGCAAAAGGACCGTGACATTTTGTTTCAAAACATGACACTTGATTTGAAGACCAGGGACCCCATATTCTTCAGCGCCCCCAACCATAATGAACTCATATATATTTTTAATCGAAGTATAGTTGATTTACAATGTGTTAATTTCTGCTGTATAGCAAAGTGATTCAATTCTACGTATATATACATTCTTTATCTATAATTTTCCGTTATGATTTATCACAGGATATTGAACACAGTTCCGTGTGCTCTACAGTAGGACCTTGTTATTTATACATTCTATATGTAGTAGTTTGCATCTGCTAACCCCAAATTCCCAGTCCACCCCTCCCCTGCTCCCCTCCCCCTTGGCAACCACAAGTCTGTTCTTTATGTCTGTATGAACTCATGTGTTTTAAATCCACACTCTGATCTGACTTTGACTATGTGCAGATAAACCGGGTTGGGCTCATTCCTTTGAACAGCTCCAATTCCATTCTCGTGGTCTGCACATCCTCCAGGTAGAGAACTGCATGCGGTGGACATTAGCTCTTTGTGTCTGAATATGAGAAAGCCAAACAAAAAATATTCTAAACCTAGGGGGGCGACCCCTGCAGTATGGTTGAGACTGGGTTTTTTCCCCATGACAAGGGGCTTTCGGTGCTTAAACTGGGAAAGTCCCAGAAAAACTAAGAGGAGTTGGATCCTTAATGCAATTAGGTATCTTGCAAATCAGTCGTGCTCTGCCTTCTTTTGGGTGTCTCCATAAGAGAACTTTAATTAATCAATTAGATAGATTATATCTATCTATTTGGCTGGGCCTGAACTTGGTTGCAGCATGTGGGATCTATTTCCCTGACCAGGGATGGAACCCGGACCCCCTGCATTGGGAGCACGGAGTCCTAACTACTGGACCACCAGGGAAGTCCCCATAACAGAAGTTTAAAAAGGAATTCCAGAACATAGCCAGAAGGCCAAAGAGGAATAGTGAAGTGTGGGCCCTTTTGTTTGTGAACTTACTCTGGACGATGCCTCAAGAAAGCCCTAGATGTCACCCAGTGTTCATCTCCTTGGACACAGTGTCTGCGAGCAGGAAGGGACGTTAAGGGGTCACCCCCTCATCCAATACTGAAGTTCCTTCAATTTTGAGGCTTCAAATAGACTTGAAAGAAGTACAAAATGAGGTTAAAATTCGAATCTATGTTCTCATTTTGTTTTAGTTTTTTAAAAATTACTTTCATTTAGTGTATGTACATTTAAAAGAGCCAAGGAGGAATTTAAGTCTCTGAGCTGGGGTCTGTCCTCACTGGTCCCAGGACTCTCCAGGCGCTAGCCACACTGTCGTAGAAGAGAAGCTCTGGTCTGGAGTTTCCGGCCAAGGACTTATTAATTCAAGACTCAACACTTCTGAAGCCTGTTTCCATTAGTGGCCACATTTGAAAAGACCCAGATCGGCACACTCATTAATATTCTTACCAACGTACTTTGGTTCTAAATAATAGACGATCTTGAACATTTCCCAGGTAGTTTTATTTTGTATCATATATTTTATTCAAACTTCTTTGAATTATTTAGTTAGAATTTTAAAAGGCAGTAATCATGCCATTTACCTCTTCTGATTTTCCCACTCAGCAGGATCTTAAATTATTCCAATATTTCGCATCACCAACAGAAATAAATAGTCCTATATAAAATTTAGGTCACATCAAGATTTTCTGACCCAATAAAAATGTCAGTTGTCTGAGAAATACTTCCAGCCAATTATAAATATGTCAAAATGTGTAAAAGCATGGCATTTGAGATTCAGTCGAGAGTAAGCATTTAAAAGGGGTTGTAGGGCTTCCCTGGTGGTGCAGTGGTTGAGAGTCCGCTTGCCGATGCCGGGGACACAGGTTCGTGCCCCGGTCCGGGAAGATCCCACATGCCGCGGAGCAGCTGGGCCCGTGAGCCATGGACGCTGAGCCTGCGCGTCCGGAGCCTGTGCTCCGCAACGCGAGAGGCCACAGCAGTGAGAGGCCCGCGTACCGCAAAAAAAAAAAAAAAAAAAAAAAAAAAAAGAGTGGTTGTAAACGATTATATTTACAATTAAATATATGCTTAAATATACACACCCCTGTGTACTCTTGAGAGCTGGCATAACCAAAATCCAATTTTGAGATGAGAGTCACAGTTGGCTAAGCAAGGTTTTGAAGGTGATCAGGAAATTTAAAACAATCATAATAATATTGATAATATGAGTTCAGTTGGGTTGCAGGAGAAGATGGGGAAGGGTGAACATCTTTCTGTTCCCAAATCTTGAGATTATAGGATTTGTCAGCGCAGTCTGTGAAGCATTGGAATTTTTTTAAATATATTTTTAAAATTAATTAATTAATTTTATTTTTGGCTGCATTGGGTCTTTGCTGCTGTGCGGGCTTTCTCTAGCTGCGGTGAGCGGGGTCTACTCTTTGTTGCAGTGCGCGGGCTTCTCATTGGGTGGCTTCTCTTGTTGCAGAGCACGGGCTCTAGGTGCGTGGGCTTCAGTAGTTGTGCCACTCGAGCTCAGTAGTTGCAGCACGCAGGCTTAGTTGCTCCGCGGCATGTGGGATCTTTCCGGAGCAGGGCTCGAACCCCCTGTCCCCTGCATTGGCACGCAGATTCTTAACCACTGTGCCACCAGGGAAGCCCCAAGCATTGGGTTTTATATTTAATATTTATGGAGGTCAGAAGAACTACTATGTATAAAATAAGTAAGCTACAAGGATATATTATACAACACACGGAAGATAGCCAATATTTTACATTAACTACAAATGTAGTATAACTTTAAAAGATTGTGAATCAGTCTGTTGTACATCTGAAACATAAAATAATTGTACATCAACTATACCTCAATAAAAAACATAAAAAGGAGACTTGGAGCACCTAAAACGGGATGAATTGAGAAATTTTCACTGTCAGTAAATTTCAGCCTGTAGGGTACCTTTTGTTTTACATGAGCTGTATTTCTATGACTTTCGTGGGTCAGTAGTTGAGACTTTAAGGGTCATAGTTTATGGACACAGATGTCCACTTGTGTCTGTTTATTGAACTTCTTACAACCACAACTGAAATAAAACAAAACCTTTTCTCCACTGCCCCCTGACAAATGGGTTTTGCCCTATTGATGACCAGGTCACGTGTCATAAATTCTTATTGAATTGACCAGGAGTGGGGTCCAGACATGGGAGAATTTTTCAAGTTCCGTAGATAATTCTAACATATACTCAGGGCTGAGAACCATTTCCAAACGATGGAAGATGTATATTTATCCCCCTTTCAAGAACAAAGCTTACACTGTAGGTTTCTCTCCTAGAAATCTACATTTCCCTTGTGTCAGGGAATAGAGAAGAAGGTTTGGATTTCAAAAGTCTGAGTTCTCCCTGGTGGCTAGCTGAATCTTCCCTAGAAAAGAGGGTTCTAGGTGTTCCATCAGAGGGGGTGTAGCCTATTTAGAGGGTTACCAAGGCAAGTGACGCAATTTGTAGGAGGAAGAGCTGTAATTTAGGGGACCAGCTGTCCCGGTTTACCCAGGATTGATGGGTTCCTGGGAAGTGAGACTTTCTGACTTTCTGTGCTAAAATAAAAGAGTCCTGGGCAAACTGGGCTGGTTGGTCACTCTATCTCGTAACTCAAGGACAGCATCCTAAGGGGCGGCAAGTGGGGACCTTCCCAGGCAGGGCGGACACAACTTCTCTGGCCCCAGCGTGGCTTAAAAGGAGGGAGCTGATGTCTCTGAGCAGATGCTGTGAACCTAGGTTGGAGGCACCAAGGAGCAGCAGCCACGAAGGATGGAAGGCCAGAGGGTTTCCTTAATTTCTGCAAGCTCCAGGAATCTAGAAAGTTCCATGACAGATGGGGTTAAGAGTCCCCTGAAAATTACCAGGATTGATTTCTCGCCAAACCAGATGGATGGAGCAGAGCCAGAACTGGGTGGCACTAAGAAAAATAATAAATGTGATACGTGTTGCACGCTAGCACACGATGCATTCAGTTTCTTAAACTCCTGCATTAGCGGAAATGAAGAAAGCAGAAAGACCACTCAAAGAAGCAATGGGAGGGAATACGCCCCAACCTTGCTGATTCCTTCTCCCTGTGTTACACAGTCCTGGGGAAAGCGCAAAGGGCTTAGATGCTTGTTCCTGTGAACCAGCTAACAGCTTACTTATCAAGACTTGCTTCAAGTCTGCCCTCTGTTGTGCCCACCAATTCAAAACCATTGTGGCAAAGCAGCAGAGGGCTCTATGGGACTCTCTCTGGGAGCCATTATGTACCTGAGCGTGATTCTTAGTGGGGCCCAAGCTGGAGTCCGCGATGAGCCTGCTTTCCACTGAAAAGCTTCCAAATGCCTCCACATAACCAGGCCTGGAACACAGGGCTTCTTCTGTTCTGGATTGAGCATCACAAGCGTTCTGGAGAGTTCCACGACTAGCCTGAATTCCCATCAAACCAAGAATTCAAATCCAACACTTCTGCTCCCAGATGAAGAGGAAACATTTTATCTCGAAGATGGAGGGACCAAACAAAACCCATTTGCCCACAACCTGTTTCTAACAACTAAATCTCTGATATCATTTGTGATAAGTGAAGGTCAGACAGCTGTTCAGAAACCCAACATCACAATGACAGGTGACCAGATCTGGGAGCAGAAGCTAGGCACAAGAACCCTCCTGAGGGTCCCAGAGAAGTAGCAGGGACCCCTGGCCCCTGTAACAACAGAAATGTTACAAGCAAAGATTTTCACATCTGGCCGTGACGAGACGCCACTCAGCCACAACCTAAGCTGTAGTATTAACGCAGCAGGCCAGCGTGTTGGGTCCAGAGGGAACAAGCCTGTTGGATTATGACAACCGCCTTCTGCCAGGGATCCAGGGATTTTGCCCGGCGTGCCACCTGCTAAGCTGAGAGAGAGCTGCTGGACCGGGAGGAAAAGTAGTGCATGGTGAGGATGGATGCATAGTATAGGAGGTGATGCTGGGCCGGAATGCACACGGAGAGAGGGTCAGTGATTTGCGGAGCTGGAAAGGAGGAAGGATGTAAGGTGTAGATCTGATGAGCTCCAGAACCCCTCTTGAGCATCTGAACTATGTGCACCATTCCAGGGTGTGTCGGGATCACTGAGACACAGAGAATTGATTTCCCCAGGCAAAACGCCAAGGGATGTCCCTGGAGACCCTGTGTCCCTGTCAAGCAGGACCACCTAAAGGACCCATGATGCACAGACTGCGGGACTCGGGAAGAGCAGGACACGATGCCGCTTATCATCATACACTGACGCTGTGCTGTGCTGTGCTGTGCTGTGCTGTGGACACCCGTATCTGGTCCAAAGTGGCCCTTCCCCTTAGCAGCACCAGAATGGCCTCGAGGCTCTGCGATTGTTCTGTGTGAGCAAAAGGTAAAGCAAACTTTTCTCCAAAAGCACAGCCAGGGACAGCGAAACCTGGCGGGTGAAGCCGTGCAATGGGCTGGCTCTTGTTTCTACGGCTCAGTATTGAGTCGGGCTGATGTTGCCTAAGCTTCCGGCCAAGGGACAGCAGGGGGGTGAGAGCGTGTGTGCACTGGGTCAGGTCCCACCAGCTTCCCGCCTCACAGGACCTGCCACAGCAGATCACCCATCCCTGGCTCTAACCCTCTGAGGACTCTGCCCTGCTCTCCCATTTGTAAACTGCACCATCGAGATGACGTTCTCCTGACGGTGAGCCCAAAATACTTAGCTGTGCTTGACCAACACATTCTTCTGTGTGTCCTTCTGATGTTGATAAACAAGGAAATCCTTCTCTACTTCAAAGTCTTTAAATGCTAGAGATGACACAGATGCCAGCCCAGAGAGACTTTGAAAGGGCACAGACAACACTTATCCTAAGGGAAGGAGGGGGAGGGTCGACTGGCATCTTTGATGTCTCGATTTCCATAACTATGAACGTGGGAGTCTGTGACTCCAAGTGAAAGGAGTCAAACCAAGTGATGAGAAATGATCATCATACATGTTCTTTTCATTCAGCTGAAATTTGGGGAAAAAAAGAAGAATCCCATTGGGTTCCACTGTGTCATGCAGTTGGAAACCCTTGTTTCATTTTTGTTTCAAAAGAAGTTCCAGAAATTAACCTCCATTTTAAAATAAAAGGACAAGGGCATTTGTTTGTTTATTTATTTATTTATTTATTTTTGGCTGCATTGGGTCTTCGTTGCTGTGCACGGCCTTTTCTCTAGTTGTGGTGAGCGGGGGTTACTCTTCGTTGCGCCGCACAGGCTTCTCATTGCGGTGGCTTCTCTTGTTGCGGAGCACAGGCTCTAGGCACGCGGGCTTCAGTAGTTGTGGCACTCTGGCTCAGTAGTTGTGGCTCACGGGCTCTAGAGCGCAGGCTCAGTAGTTGTGGCACACAGGCTCAGTTGCCCTGCAGCATGTGGGATCTTCGCGGGCCACAGCTCGAACCTGTGTCCCCTGCATTGGCAGGCGGATTCTTAACCACTGTGCCACCAGGGAAGCCCAAGGACAGGACATTTGTAAGAGCGAATTTCCAGGGAATGATATAAAAATGTAGAAATTATTTTTCTTCTTGTAGTCAGGATCCGAGTTATTTTCTATTTATATGCAAATGTAAGATTCCTGAGCCTTTTTTTTTTTTTTTTTTTTACAATGCTGACATAGTATTTATTTCCTACAAGTTTAGATGAGGAGTGTCTTGATATGATAGTGAAACCATTCTGATACGAGGTTAAGAAAATGCATTCCTGACTCCAAATGGGCATAGAGCTGACATTGCTTATTTACATATTCAGATGTGAGAAATTATTCTATTTTTTCCCAAGAGTATAATGATGTATTGATTTTTAAAATCAATGTTGAATTTTATAAAGAAGGATTTGCCTCTTAGTTGTAAAGCTGATGGGTAGACACACCAACTTTGTCTCTTAATTTTCCACAACCTTCTACCTGTATACAGTAAGGACTTTTGGGTGAGACCTTTCTTAGTTATTTTGTATTTGCCTGGTAATCCCTGTGTCTGACTGCTTCCATTTTAACTGTATTTTAAGTCCTTACTGGCAGAGCAGCTTATATTTAAAATGATTGCTAGTTACAGGTTGTTAATTAGTGGCTGCCTAATGAGAAACTACAAAACAATTTGGTCCCTGCAGGGAGATGAGTGACCAGAGAACAACTGCTATTTAGGGACAGTGTGTTTTTCGTTTAACTTCCTTCCTGCAGACAAGAGTTCCAATGATGATAGCCTGTTTGGAACGTGGCAGAGTACAAGTAGGAGAGAAAACAAGGCAGAGGGATGTCCTAGTCTTTCACATTCAGAAAAGGCCAGAAAAATCAAAGAGAGGTCTGAGACTTAAGACCAACCCCAATCCAGTGTGACCAGTCATGAGCATCTAGAAATCCTTCAGAATGACAGCCTCCATGGACACCCAGGGATGGTGTCTACAACCCAAGCCTCCATGGAAAGATCACATTGAAAGGCAATTCTTTGACCCTATTGGTCTTCAGGGCTGTTGGCAACATTGCAAAAACATCTGCCTTGTTCTCCTTCACTTTCTCCTTCCCATCCAGACCTAGTCCTCATGAGCCAGGGTCCTTCTTACCAGATGATAAATGAGAAGAGAATTCATTAGAATTGAATGAACATTATCAGGACATGTGGGCTTAGTGACTTGCCTGCAAATGTCATGTCTGTGTGTGTGAGGCATTCATTCTAGCACTTGTTTTAATTTAGTCTGCTCAAGGCAAGGATTCACTCCTTACATACACAAGCAGGAGGAAATACCAGCTGAAAATGACAGCGCCTCTGAGATCAACATGGCACATGATCCCCCAGAGGTTGCTACCTTCTTTGAACTTGCCTACAGATGCTTCTGGAAAGGAGCAACCCATAACATGCTTTCTAGCATGCTGTTATGTTAATGGTTCACTTATGAAGATATTACAGGTCAATGGTCATCAACATAAGAACCACCTGGAAGGCTTGTGAAAGCAGAGACCCCAGGGTTTCTGGTGCGGTTGCTCTAGGACCTGAGAATTTGTACCTCAGGCAGGATGCCGCTTGTCCAGAGACTACTCTGAAAACCATTGCTATAGGTTAGGAAGGGCATTTCAGGAAACTGAACATTTCATTGGAAGATATGGGAAGTTCAAGTTAAAAAAATTGTTTTCCCTGTTGCTCTCACCGCGGTCCTGATATAAAAGGGCTCTTTGCAGCCCCAGTGGATATAGTCTGTTTGCATGGGATATAAGCACGGGGAGAGAAAGGGTAGCAAGCCTGCTGCTTCTCATAGGAACTTAAATTTAGAAACGGCAGTGGCGCCGAAGGAGAAGAGACTGAAGCCAACAGAAGGGAAGAGACTAAGGGGCACTTAATTATGGAAATCATACTCACTCCTGTGATAGAGGATTTGAAAAATCAATAGGCAGAATGTAGGAGCACATCAGCCCAGCCTTTGGGGTCACATCGTCTCAGGATCCTGGCTCCATGACTCAGCTGGCCCTGTGAACTTGGTGCGGGTCCTTAAACAAAGTAAGCCCTAGTTCTTTCTCTATAAAATGAAAATAGCAGTACTACCTGTGTTGCAGAGGTATTGTGGAAATCGAATGGACCACTTAGCTTAGCCTATAGTGAGAGCTCAATAAGTGTTAGGTACCGTCATCAACATCATCACCACCATCATCATCATCATCTTCAAGCTATCAGGAGGAAAATATAGGTGAGTAGAAAATTTATTTTTTGAATAAGATTTTACTTAGTTGTGAAATAAGCTATTTATGTATTTATTTGACAATTCTTTATTAATCAAATAATCATGCCAATGAGTGAATAAGTATAAAAAGAGATGTGTTTCCTGGGAAAAAAAAAAAGAAATGAGGTTGTTTGTGCAGTTAAAACATGGGGAAAATTGGCCCACACAGAGGGCTGGATTTTCTAGAGACAAAGTACAAAGGAGATGAGATTCTAGGCGTGGCATTGAAGAGAAGTCCCAACATTTGATGGCAAAGTACAGGAGGGTGAACCTACAATTGACACTGATACTTTATGACCCCCAAATTAGTTCATGAAATCCAGGAGAGCAAAAACTAAATCACCTTCACATTATTCAAGGCTCCCAGTGTATGATCTTCAACCTCCCTTGCCCCACCACGCACTTCTAACTCGCCTAGATTCAAAAAAAAAATTGTTCACCAGAATATTCTGACCTCTGCACCTTATTCTGTTCCAAACCTTCCTCCTATGTTGAATATCCTTTACTATCCCTCAATCTGCTCACCTGTAAAATTCAGATAATAATACTGTCCCGTAAGATTGGTGAATAAAGTATTTAGACGTACCTGGTTTGCAGGAAACGTGGTATAAATGCTTGCCGCTATTATTATTATTATTATTACCTTCTCCATCATTTATTTCAAATGTCAACATGAAGCTGGCAGCCGCAGCCGTGGGGTCATTTCCCCCCAGGATATGACAGAGAGTATTGACCGGAAGGTCAACCTATCAGACTGAAGCTGAGAAAGTATATTGTTATATAGAATGAGCCTATAAAGGAGGTTTGGTTATTATGTTTGCAAAACTGTAGCTCTATAGAAGGTATTTTGACTTTCCTTTTAAACTGAGGAGCGTCCCATAAGGGAATGCAGAAGAAAACTACGTATCATCCGGGAAGACATTGGAAGAATCTGCGGCAGAAAACAGAGGGGCTGGAATTTGTATATTACCTCAACTCTCAGAGCAGAGAGTCTGCAGTGAGACACATCCGGAAGCATCACACCGGGTTGCCCTGGCAACAGGCATCTCCTGTTCTCACAGTGAAGATGTTATAATGAGAAAAAGGTATATTCCGAAGAAGTGACAGTGATGGGAGGGGCACCGCAGCACGTGGTCTGTCAGCTCCTTTTTAGGGACAGTTGGAGAGGGAGTTTCAGAGAAGTTGTCAGAGGCAATGAAAATCAAAGGGTCTGATGAACAACGAAATTGCTTGCTGGCATCCCTGGGCTGCCACCTGCGCATCAGTTCTCTAGAACACCGAAGGTGATCCCACACTGCTCCCCGTGCCCTGTCTGCATCTGTATGAGCAGATGCCTTTGGCTCCAAGTAATGATGTAACATAATGGAAAAGTTTTTCATTATTCCACTGATTGCCTAGTTGTTTAATTCTTTGGCTTCCTAATGGAGCCGGTGTAGAATTTTATTGCCTGCACTTCTGTATTAGAAAATAAAGGGAGAGAAGCATTTGAGGACTACATTAGATTAAGTTAAAACAGATTGATTTCTCCATATATATTAGCTCCTGTTAATGAAGGACAGGAAGTCTACCTTCGACAGGGGATGGCTGGTCCACAGCTGAGGTGCAGGGGCTCAGAATATGCTTGTGTGGATTCGGCCGCTGGTCAGTACACTGTGGTCTGAAGGCCCTGTCCAATCTTCCACCCATATCTGCATGACCCATGAACTAAGAATGATTTTTACATTATGAAATGGCTGAAATTAAATCAAAAGAAGATAGTATTTTGTGACATTTGAAAGTAATGTGACATTGACATTTCCGTGTTTATAAATAAAGTTTTATTGGGACACAGCCAGGCTCCATCATTTATGGATGGTCTATGGCTACTTTTGTGCTGTAACAGCGGGGCTGTACCACAGAAACCTAAGCTGTTTACTCTACGGCTCTTTACAGAAAAAGTTTGCCAACTTCTAGATTAGGGAAAAGGTTTCTGAAATCTCACTTCCTTTCACTTTGAGCAATAATTTCCCCCTTCCTTTCATGTGTCGATTGATTCATTCAACAAAAAGTGAAGGGTCCCTGATTTGTTCCTGCCACTGGCTCAATCCTGTGGCTTCAAGAAGAGACAGTGTGAGCCCTGATGATGAGAGTTATGGTCGAGGACTGGGGGAATGTGCATCCCAGGGCACAGGCTTCGCTGTGTCCTCACTGTCGTTCAAATGCTCCTCTCAGCTGACACGCACAGCCAAGCAGCCATGCCTCCTGTGTTAGCCGTAACTGTTCCCCCTCATGAACTTAGACCTTTTGGGACACTTGGAGAATATAAAAAGGGAGGAAGACAGTCCCTTCCCACGTGGAACTTGTAGTCACCTGGACAGTCCAGTGTTGCAAAATTGAGATGAGTGAGCACAAGAGCATTGGCTTATCAGGGGTTTAATCAGGTCGTCATAAAGAGTATGAAGGTCTTTAAACTGGGCCTGAGCCATTCCGTGTTCACAACAATAAAGAATCATTAAGGGGTTGGGAAATGCTCGTGGTCTCCTGAAGGTGTTTTGATTTTTGTTACCTGTTCCTGGACTAGAGATCCTCATGTCTTTGCTTGGACCATTTCTGCTCATTACAGGCATCATATACCCTGATAATTGCCCCCTGACCAACACAGTCTGCATTAAGACCCCCTCCTTTGGGCCCTCACAGTTCTTCGGCCATTTCTCTAAGAGACGGCCATCACTGTTGGAATCGACCCTTGGCTACACCCTTTCTGTGATTGATTCTGCGCTCTTTGAGGAAAGGATTGAGTTCTCTTCATCTGCATTTCCAGGGCTTGGTACAGTAACCCTGGGACATCATAGGTGGTTAAATACTGTTGATGAATGAACATGGGAAGGGGTCACGCAACCAGAGGTTTTCAGGGACCAGGCGTGACGCATAGTTAGCAGTCTAGGTGAAAGAGACAAGAGGGAGTGGTGGCGAGTTGAGTGGGAGCCCCATTTAAAGGAGCAGCTGCTCTTCCACTCTACCTGTGTAAGCGAGTAGGACCCTATGGGGCTGTCCTAAGACAGACCCTCTCCCCTGCATCCTCTGCTTTAGCTCCTCTCTGAAGTACCTAGATAACAGTATCTCATGCACATTTCCTGAGTTGCTTTCCAGATGCTAAAACCCCGATCAAGTGGAAGAAATTAACTACTTGATTGCCACAAGCACGTAGCCCCCAGACTTACTGGTGCCTGAGGATCGATAATATGAACCCCTGTAACGCCACCCTGTTACCACGCCATCAACCAATCAGAGAATTGTACACGAGCTGATCACACACCCTGGGATGCCCCTCCCTCACCTGGCCTTTAAAAATGCTTTGCTGAGGGCTTCCCTGGTGGCTCAGTGGTTGAGAGTCCGCCTGCCGATGCGAGGGACACGGGTCCGTGCCCCGGTCCGGGAAGATCCCACATGCCGCGGAGCGGGTGGGCCCGTGAGCCATGGCCGCTGAGCCTGTGCGTCTGGAGCCTGTGCTCCGCAACGGGAGAGGCCACAACAGTGAGAGGCCCGCGTATGGCTGCAAAAAAAGAGTCTTGGCTGCCGGATGCAGAACCCTGGGTCTTATCATCTCCAGGCTCCATGTGGACAAACAGTCGCCATCGTGTCCTCTAGAAAGTTCCAGGAGTGGGTGCAGTGTGGGGTCACACGCTGATCTCTGGGAGGGAAGTGAAACAGGAGCAGAGAAAGACAGCTTCTCCGGTCCAGCGGCTGAAGGTTAAGTGTGAACGACCTGAACGTGACATTTAAGTCCTAAACGTATCCACTAAGTGGATTTCAGGAAGTTAAAGTGTACAACGAGAGAGAAAACGATCATTGCGCTAACGACTCATAAGTAAGCCAAACATGACCTTGCACCTTTTCAGCTATTTTCATAGAAAATGCTCTTCGTTGTGGTCAGAGGAGAAGAAGTTCCAAAAAGGAAAAAGAAAGAGGCGCGCGCGCACGCGCACAACAATTGCACTGGCTCCGAAGCCTTGGAGATTACGCTGTTTGCTCAAAGACAGACGAAGGGTATCATGATATAAGGACATCTCTGCCATGAATACCGATCGTTCCGTGAGATTAATGTCGTTAAGTACAGTGGGCTTGATTTGAACGTGCCCCCTGCCTTCTTTCCGGGCAAAGAGAATTATCAGGGAACTGGGCAGGGGAAGAATATTAGTGTTAATAAAACAGTTTATTCCATTGCCCTCCGCTGGCTTCAAAAAAGGGAGTTGTCTAATGACAATTACTTCCCTCAACTGAACGGAGAAGGAATTTCCAAGGAATAAGAACCACTGGTCGTGGCTTCTTGCTTTCTTGTCAAAACACTCTTTTCAGCCCATTGGGCTGTATTTTCAGCAGAAGGGTGGGCTGGCGTGGCTGATATCTCTTCTCCACGCCTGCTCGGCACCATTCACCCATCCTCTACCCACGTTTCCCCCCACCCCAGGTTCCCCAACAGGAGAGGCAGGGACTGCAATGAGGAAGAGAATGTGTCCCACCCAAGGGGGACAGCTGTTATTCTGTGGGCATGAGGTCCCAGTGGTACCACAGTCCTGATTTTCCAAAGGAGAGGTCCTGAAATTGAAGCCAACACATAGGAGAACAGAGAAAGAGAGACTCCAATCCTTAAGTGAGTCCTTTGATCAAGCAGTGCCTAAACTGATACTCAAAACGATTCATTTAGAGACCCAGGTCATAGCCCCATTTTTTTTCTTTTTGACTAAGGCGGTTTGAGTTGGGTTTCTGTTTCCAGCAACACAAAGGGGATGGAAGTCAACCATGACATCAGTGTTCCAAGAGGCCAAGCGTTAGGTAAGTTGAAGACTGAGACATCCCTGGACCCGTGTCAATCAAGGATGGGAAGTCTTCATGGAAGAGGTGGCATTTGGCCTGGATGGGGCTCAATCATAGAAGAGGGACATCCAAGGAGAGTGAACAGTAAGAGATCAAGCAGGGGAAAAGGCTGCTTAGCAGGATGTCTCTGCATCTCATTTTGCCCCGGCAGTGCTGACACATGCTGCTGTCCTAAGATGGTGTTCATAGCTCCCCCTCCCATGGCTTAGAGAACCTGAAAGTACCCAGGTTCCCGACGCCCTAATTCCCAACTGTCCCATATTTAGTGTTCAGCTTTCAGCGTCACTGTGCTGTGATCTTGAGCTCCGTCCAGGAAATCCAGAGAGAGAGAGAGAGAGAGAGAGGGCCTTAAAGTGGGCCAGGGATGAGCTCATTTTGGAACTAGATGAGGGAAATTTGCCTTCCTGAAAATAGCAATGCTCGGAGGGCGGCTCCACAGCGAAGATGACTCACTTGTGAGTTGCATGCTTGCCATAAGTCTGTCTCTGAACTAATTATTGTCTGCCGATAAATGACAGGCATTAAAACAATAAAAGTAAACTCAGTTCAAGGACACACACCAAAAAGGAGCAATTAACATTCTGAAAGGGCCTTTAGTGCAGGAGGCTTAGGATACATCTTTTCTTGTCAACTCTTCATCACTTGTGGCATTTCAGAGCCAGGGTTATGAGTCTTGTGTTGGCTAATAGCTAAACAGTACTCACATAGTGTGTCCCAAGAGACCAGGGTCAGAGCTTTAGAATAAGTGTCTGGGTTTGCAAAATATATGCTTTCTCAAGCTGCGTGTGTGTGTGTGTGTTTGTGTGTGTGTGTGTGTGTGTATGAGAGAGAGAGAGAGAGAGAGAGAGAACCACTATTTGACTTTGTGTGTGAACATACGTCATTCTATGCATGTGCGGTTTCCCTCCTAAAGGAATATTGTACTCTACAGGGTAAATGTGTAAAACTTATTTTTAATCTAATGATGCATACTATTACATTGTACTCCAGTGTGTATTAAAAACATCCAGAAACTAGGTTCTAAGGATTGGGAAGTGCTTCCGAGAATTCAGAAATATTTGCAAGTACCCTACACTCCTGTGTAACTGAAACAAATGATTTTTTTCTTCCTTGGATTTCAATCCCCTGATTCTTGAAATAGCTTCCTGATTTTCCATGGTCGAGACCACACCCATCACACAGGGACTCCAGATGCCCTCCACGGTAGGACTGTAATCCAGGAAAAGCCAATCCAAGTAGTCCATCAAATTGGCAACTGTGACTGGCTCAGTGTGGTCGTGTGACCCATCACAGTCCCACTTGCTGTGGGACCACCTGCCAAGGGATGAAGGTACATGGGAAGTAAAGCATCCCTGCACACCCAGAGGCCTTGCAGGAGCCCTGTGCCGTATGGAATGTCAGCCTGCCTCTGACATTTGCCACAATCCAACCATATTGGGCTTAGCCTGCCTTGGGCTCGTCCGATTTGGGTCAGAAGACAGTTCCTGTTGTCATAGGCCTTGTTTTCTCATGAAGGCTTAATTACTTGCACCAACATTTCTAGCCTTGATTTTTCCTATTTAGTTTCAGTTTGTGAATTAGCAATTCCTTGCCAGGCACAGCTTGGAAGGCAGTGTCTTGAAGAGTCACATCATAGAATCCAGCAGTTCACTCCAGCCCTTTCCGGTCTAAGGTGGCGTCCACCAGGTGTTCCTGCCGGATGGATTCTCATTAAATCTGGAAGAGAGAAGATGTGTAGTCTCTCTCGGGAAAGCCTCAGGTTGGGTTCTCTCTGAGATTGGAGACCAGCCCAGTGGCCTGAGGCTGCGGGCATCCCTCCCAATGACCCTGAATGGGACGTCCTGATCCAGGGAGAGTCCGAGGCTATTTCCGCCTTAGGACAAGGCAAAAAGCTTCTCGCACCTCACTTCAGCCAGACCAGAGCCATTGACCCCTCCTTGGCCACCCTGAGGCAGGAAATGGCTTCTGCCCATGGGAAGGCCACAGCTCAGAGAGATTTCATGGGCTGACTGGAAAAATCAGACACAAATAAAATGAGTGCTCCAAAATCGACGTTTGCACCACCGTGGTGTCCTCCCATCTGGGCAGGCTTAGAGAGCCCAGGACAGTGGTAACTCAGAAAATGGGCAAGGAGAAAATGGTTAGAGCTAGAATGTGTCTAGATTATAGAACGTTCATTTGCAGGTACCACCTCAGTGGACATTCCATTTCCTAGACCTAAACCATGGGTCAACTCTTAATGAGCTCCGACATTAATTTAAGAGACTTCTATCATATTTTAAGTGCATAGAATAGAATTTTAAAAAATCAGAGTATATTCTTGGAACAAAGGTACATATTCTTTCAAATAAATTTTTCATTTAAATTGTGTGTGTGTGTGTGTGTGTGTGTGTGTGTGTGTGTGTGGTGAGTCCCAATATAAAATGCATTTCTCCTTGTGGATTATGATAAAGAAACTGAAAAGCACAAGCTGACCAGCTGTTCCTGACCTTGGTCATCCTTCAAGACCTAGATAGTGTCATCATTTCCAACAGGCTCCCTTTCTACTCCAGCTTGGATTGCCTCCTTCCATCTCTGAATGTTCTGAACCAGCCAATTTAAAGCCCAATTTTACACGTCCCCATCTGGATCTTTATTATTCAGCATAAATCTTCCATCAATCATTCAGTCAGCAAGTGTTTCCTCTCCCACATGACTGTTCCTCCTTCTAGCAGGTCCTCTGATACAACATAGAGCCCTACAGCAGGTGCCCAAGCAGAAATAACCTCAGGCCAGCCTGGGAAGTCAGTGAGAGTAGCAGAATAGACCCCTTGTGGCACAGCCACGATTTGCCTACGAGACGTGAAGGAAGAGTGGTCATTGCCACAAAGAAGGCTCCCTTCCTTTCTGCCGGAAACACACGGGCCACTCCAGTTTTAAAATTTCTCACTCGGATAGGGACATTGACACATGAAATATTTCATGCTTCTCTCAGCTCTCCTGTAAGAAAATAGCAGCTCAGGTGCAATGATAAATGGCACTGATGCTCAGTTTCTACGACAGGGAACAACAGGGAGAGATGGGGACTGTAGTCAGGTGGAGAATGCATGACAATTGCTACTCGGTGGGCTTGTAGGACCAGTGGTGCCACAGGATCAGTTTTCCCAAGGAAAACCCCAAACCATCTGTCTGTGGACCACCGGGATCTCATCCGTGCCTTAAGGGAACAGACTCCTGCTGGGGATATACACGATGGATACTGATTGATGGGACAGGGCTACGCTCAGCGACAGCCCTGGGGTGACGGCAACCTCTAGGTTTTTGCCTGGGATGAAGTTTCACGTTAAAGGAACGCGCATGTGTGAAGGTGCACTAACGCATGTTTTTTATACGATCTGTTGCTTCTTAAAGGAAATCACACAAGCAAAGCCGACTTCTACTGCCCGGGGACTGTATGAACCCTCCTTAGCATGTTTATCTGGAACAGATAATTATCTGCATATCTATTCTCATCATGGACACTGCTTACCGTACACCGTCAGGTGCCGTTTCTCAGTCTCCTTCCTCCCCAGATACGTGAGCTCCTTTTAAGGTTAAAAGAACAATTATTTCCCCCTCTTGCCCAGCTCTATTTTAAGCAAGTTCTGAAGGTACTTCAGCTCCCTTACAGGATTACAGAGGCTTGAATCCCACCCAGCACCCTCCCTGCAGTGTTGGACATTGGTAAATTCAGCCACTTATATCCAGCTTCTCAGGCTCTGTAGTTGCCACAAGGTTCTCAAAGACGGTCCATCTAACTCCCTTTAGGGGCGGGGGCATTTCCCAGAGGAAAGTGAAGCTTTGGGATGTAAAAGTGGCCATCCTACACGGTGTGTTGCACTGGGCTCTCCAATCCCTCCTCTGATGCCCAGTGGGTAGGGGTGTAACAGAGAAGAGCAAACCGGACTCTATGTTGGATCTATTCCTTTAGCTCTAACCCTTGTGTCCTGTTGCCTGTGCTGAGTCATGCTGGCTCTGCACCTTTTGTAAAAGAATGTTGCCTAGAGCCTGAAATATACAGGAGAGCTCTTTCCCAAGGCTCTGACCTTTAAAGGTGTAACACTTTTCCATTCATATAGATAAAAAATTGCCGAACAGAAAATGACAATAGTCTTGTGGAGGTTTATAGGAACATGGTGACCTGACCTACATGAACAGCTGAAAGAACAAAGGATCCCTGCACCAAGAAGTTTGTAAAAAACAGCCACACCCCTCCCCTTTCAGCACAAAAGAAACCTGAAATCTAACTCGCGTAAGATACTTCTGTGGGACGCTACTCCACTATCTTCCCGGTCTGCTAGCTTTCCAGATAAAGTCGCTATTCATTGCCCCTGCACCTCGTCTCTCCATTTATTGACGTGTCGTGTGACCAGTAGAGATCCGACTTGGTAACAGGGGCATCCTTCTTCCCAGAGGCTGCCTTTTTTTCCCACCCCTGGTGGCCTCTGTCATTACACCCCAAGCCCTGGAGTGTAACATAAGCCAGAGGTGAGACACTGTTTTCTGGGCAAAATTACAGAGAAAGAACTATCATTTTGTTGAGGGTCCTCTAAGCTCATTGGGGCCTCCCCTTGGAAAAGGAATCTGAGTGCCTAAGCTCCTCCTCGGGTGGCAGCTAGCAGAAACACTTATGGGGGAGGCCGATTGGGGTCATAATTGTGAAGTATGGCCCGAGAGAAGGGAAGCTATGAGACCGTGATCAGATGCTGAAACCAGATGCTGCTGGTCTTCCGTATCAGAACAGGCCCCGGACGTACGTTACCCAAGAAGCAATGATGCAGTTTGTCCCATTTTTCTTACTCTTACCTGTTCTTGGGGGTTATGGTATTAATCCAGGCTTGGGATTTGAAGAATGAAAATCACTTCAGGGCCAAAGCTGGTGGCCTGAGGATTAATATCCCATCTGTTTATGGCTCACTCGTCACTTAGTTTGGCGGCGTCTTCTTTTATTAATTCAATGGATATTATTTTTTTAAATTATAAAATCACATACATTCATTGGGAAAAGATAAAACTAAAAAATATACGGGAAAATAGACTAAAGATAGCCGACTCATGTTTTAATGAACCACATCTCATCCTCTTTCTTCGCAAGTGGAGGCACACACACACACATACGCGCACGCACACGCGTCAGCTAAAGCCAATCTGACCTTTGATATTTAGCTAATTAGCTAACCCTCCTTTTCCACATCTTTAGGAGAGTTCGTTATCTTCACTCTGAATTTCCATGCGTGCTAAGGGAATTAAATTTCATTTTGTTTATTCACTCCATAATGTCTTTTGGGTGCCAGGTTCCCTGTAACATACACAGTAGGCAGATGAGCCCCTGCATCGTGGGTCTTTCACCGCAGAGGATTTTCCGGTGATTTCCAACTCTGTGCCTAACTAGATTCTTGGTTTCTCTTCTAACATCAACTCTTGTTTCCTGCTCCACTGAGGCTTTCACGGGATACAGCCACTTGGACTTGATTTCTGCCTCCCAGCCATGAATTCACCCTTTTTGCTTGGCCTATGCGATGGTTAATGTCAGGTGTCAACGTGAATGCGCTAAGGGATGCCCAGAGAGCTGGCAAAGCATTATTTCTGTGTGTCTGTCTGTGAGGGTATTTCTGGAAGAGATCAGCATCTGATTCAGGACACTAAGAAGATCACTGTCACCAATGTGGGTGGTTATCCCCCTCTGCTCTGAGGGCCCAAACAGAACAGAAGTCAAAGGAAGGGCACGTTCTCTCCTCTGGAACTGGGACATCCACCTTCCCCTGCCCTCGGTCATTGGAACTCCGGGTTCTCAGGCCTTCGGACTTGGGTTGAATTACACCACCAGCTTTCCTGGTTCTCCGGCCTGCAGATGGTAGATGGTGGGACTTCTAGGCCTCTGGAACCAGGTGAGCTCACTCCTGTATAAATCTCCTCTTCTATGCATCTCTCTGTATATCCAATTGGTTCTGTGTCTCTGGAGAACCCTGTGTAGTACAGTCAGCAAAAATGAATCTGGGCCCTTATTTTTTTCCCCCTTTACCAGCTGACACTGAAGCTTTGTCTGTAGAGGGCGGTGGAGAGGCATGTGTGTTGCTCCTAGGTTCCAGAATGAGAGGAAGGCACTGGAGGATAGGGGTGGGGGGAATGCTCGGAGCGAGGGCCGTCAGTCAGGATCACGAAAGGCTTCTGAGAAGTTTTTAGATGGGGGACAATGCAGTAACGTAGGGGCGTAGAGCAATCGCAATTGACCTTTACTGTTTCCTTCTGCAAAATGAAAATAAAAGTTCCCAAGTTGTCTAAATTCAGTGTAATTAGCTCTCTGGGGTGATGTGTTAGATGATTAAATACTTTAAAAACGTTGCCTCCTGGATCATCCAGAAATAGGCCAATGTTACCGTTCATTATTCCACTGTCTACCTGGACAGCGCTCTCATTGGCCTGGGTCACAAAAAAAGGGAGGGGGGTGGATTTTGTTGAGTCTTTTTATCCTGGTTGAATTGACCAGAGCTGGATCTGTGAGATCAGAGTCAGCAGTTTAATTATCCTAAGTTCTTGAGTAAAATCAATGCCTTTGGCAAACTAGTTTATATCATTAAAGTCATCTGTTTGTTTTCCAAACACTGTCTACCAAATATAGCTGTCAGTAACAGCACTCACAGGTTCATGGTTAAAAATCAACAGTCCTGGGCTTCCCTGGTGGCGCAGTGGTTGAGAGTCCGCCTGCCGATGCAGGGGACACGGGTTCATGCCCCGGTACGGGAGGATCCCACATGCCGCGGAGTGGCTGGGCCCGTGAGCCATGGCCGCTGAGCCTGCGCGTCCGGAGCCTGTGCTCCGCAATGGGAGAGGTCACAACAGTGAGAGGCCCGCGTACTGGCAAAAAAAAAAAAAAAAATCAACAGTCCTTTTAATCATTAAATACAAATACATATATCAATATTACAAGAACATCATTTGCCTTTTTTTAGAAACAAACTCAAATTTATGATGACATGATACAGAATAAGAATAAATCTGATTTAAATGTTAAAGGTGGAATGTAAATGTTGGCTAGCTTTTCCTTTTATTTATGTAAATATTCATGTCAATAGCTTCTGACTGTTTCTCTGAAAGTTGTTAGACAATTCTGTGGTTGTGTCTTTCCTTTTTTTTTTTTTTTTTGCGGTACGCGGGCCTCTCACTGCCGTGGCCTCTCCCGTTGCGGAGCACAGGCTCCGGACGCGCAGGCTCAGCGGCCATGGCTCACGGGCCCAGCCGCTCCGCGGCACGTGGGATCCTCCCGGACCAGGGCACGAACCCGCGTCCCCTGCATCGGCAGGCGGACTCTCAACCACTGCGCCACCAGGGAAGCCCCTTGTCTTTCCTTTTAATCATGGCTGAATTAAGAATTTTGCAGTTGACATATAATTGCAGTTGACATATAACAGTTTTTTCTGTTTATATTTTGTTGCTGATCGACCTCTCTAATCAAATATTTTCACCTCCCACTTCGTTCAAGTTGTGATATGTTTGCTAGCTTTTTCTCAAAAGCAACTCATCTAAAAATTACCGTATATCCAGGCAACCCATGTTACAGGTTGAAAGCGAGTATGTCCCTCCCACCTCTGATATGAGCTGGACAGTGGATTTCAAAGTGGCAGCCATGTTGCTAGTTCCCTGTGGCCAAGAATGCAAACCCAAAACGTCAGAGTAAAGACAGCAACCCCACATCTTAGGCTGGTTTGCTTCACATAAATAGTAAGACCTGGGATACCCAGACAGTTACAGGTAGCATTTGGGTTACTTCCTGTCTGTGTTTGGTTTATATTTATTTCTGCTGCAATGTATGTCTCAAACAGTAATAGAAATTCTTGCGAGTTCTTGATCAAGCTAGCTTTTCCCAGATTTCATGTAATGATCCCTTATTGCCTGTTCTATACTAATAGAAATATATATTTTCGGGGAGATAAGTATTTTTTCTGCATGGATGAGCATGGCCTTGGAATTTCATCCAGTTGGGTTTTATTCCCTGTCTGCGTTTTCTACTGAAATACTGATTTTGTCTACATTAATCTGACAACCTGGGTGAGAATTCATTCAAAATTTATATGTTTGTTGGTTCTGTTGCTTGATTTACCCTGACTACAAGCACAGTATAGGAATTCATACTAATGTCATTTATTTTACAGTGTACTTTGCTTTTTAGTTACCAGTATTCTGTGAGCTACCATACTGGCCGTTTGTTACCGTAATGATACATGTAAGGAATAGGTCCATTTCACTGGCACAGCTGTGGTGTTTCTCCTGCTGTATTCCAGTATTATTCGCTGATGTATTTCTTTTAACGATGTGATTTTATAATTTTTCAGCACTGGTTGGCCATTATTTCAACTCCAGAACTGTTTCCTCATGTGTAATATACAGCATATTGTATTTACATGAGCAACGTTATGTATTTTTCCTACAAAACAATTTTAAAATCATTTCCCAACCGTGTATGATGTAAAGTACTTGGATTTTCCACCATAAATATCTGTCTTAAAGAAATGAGTGTGTTTTATACTCAGTTATGTCTTATGGACTAGAAAATAAACTATTTCTGCAAGGCATACTGAATGAATAACAGGACAGTAGCATTTACCAAGCACAGAATTTTTGTAAAACATAGGGCAGCTAGTTAAATTTGAATTTCATAGAAATGACAACTTTGGGTTTTTTTAGTATAAGTATATCCCAAATATTACATAGGATATACTTACACTAAAATTATTTATTGTTTATCTGAAATTCAAAGTGAACTGAGTGTCCTCTATTTTCTTTGTTAAATCTGGTATCTCTATCCTCAGACAACCCTGTCTGGCCCCAACTTGCTTTTTTTTTTTTCTCTTTCCTCCCCTTCTATATCCCTTTTCCTCACCAAAGAAGAGATTTCTTTGGAGAATGTGGGAAACTTGAAATAGCTTCCAAAATAAAGCCTTGGAAGCTTAAGATTTTAAATGAGGGTATTCATAGCATTGCCCCTTATGTCTGAAAATGTAGCAAAATGAAGACTATCTTCACTTTATAGAGCATAGGATTATGGACTTCTAAATTAGAATAACAGAATGTTCATGCTGGAAGCAATCTTGGGAGTCGCCTCACTCGCCAACCTTGTTCCACAGATGGAGGGCAGGTGCCCAAGGTCCCCTCTAGCAGCAGGCTATCTCCAGTTAGGGGGATATTTCCAACAGAGGGGTTTTTGCCAAAATATGATTCATGTAAAGAGTGTGAAATAATTTTGAGGTGACACACTGACAACGGAGAAAGTTACACAGGCTGAGGCCATATCGTGTGTGGAGCTGGGGAAGGAAGAAGCAGAGCTGGAAGGGGGAAAGGTGGGCTGAAGAAGACCTCATATTTCCTTAGCGGCTCCTAGACCCTTGTGAGAGGTTCCCTACCCTCTCCACCCGTTCCTCCACTTTTCTTGGGACCACCACCAATAAAAAAAGAGCTCCCTGTTTTGCACAGCAAAGGAAACCATAAGCAAAACGAAAAGACAACCTAGAGAGAAAATCTTTGCGAACAATGCTACCGACAAGGGACTAATTTCCAAAATGTACAAACAGCTCAGACAGCTTTAATATTAGAAAAACAAACAACCCAATCAAAAAATGGGTGGAAGACCTAAATAGACATCTCTCCAAAGAAGACAGACGGATGGCCAACAGACACATGAAAAGATGCTCAATATCGTTAATTATTAGAGAAATGCAAACCAAAACTAAAATGAGGTATCACCTCACACTGGTCAGAATGGCCACCATTAAAAAGTCACAAATCATAAATGCTGGAGAGGGTGCAAAGAAAAAGGGAACCCTCCTACACTGTTGGTGGGAATGTAAACTGGTACAGCCACTATGGAGAACAGTATGGAGGTTCCTCAAAAAACTAAAAATAGTTACTTTATCATCCAGCAATCCCACTCCTTGGCATATACTCGGAGAAAAACATAATTCAAAGAGATACATGTGCCCCAATGTTCATTGCAGCACTATTCACAATAGCCAAGACATGGAAACAACCTAAATGTCCATCGACAGATGTATGGATAAAGAAGATGTGGTACATATGCACAATGGAATATTACTCAGCCATAAAAAAGAATAAAATAATGCCATTTGCAGCAACATGAATGAACCTTGAGATTATCATATTAAGTCAGTCAGACAGAGAAAGTGAAATATCGTATGATTTCATTTATATGTGGAATCTTTAAAAAAATGATATAAATGCATTTATTTATAAAATATAGACTCTCAGACATAGAAAACAAACTTATGGTTACCAAAGGGGATATCGGGGGTGAGGGATAAATTAGGAGTTTGGGATTAACAGATACACACGACTATATATAAAATACATAAGTGACAAGGACCTACTGTAGAACACAGGGAACTATATTCAATATCTTGTAATAACCTACAATGGAAAAGAACCTGAAAAAGAACGTATCTATGTGTGTGTGTATATCTGAATCACTTTGCTTTACACCTGAAACTAACATGACATTGCAAATTAACTACACTTAAAAAATGCTAATAGGGGCTTCCCTGGTGGCCCAGTGGTTGAGAATCTGCCTGCTAATGCAGGGGACACGAGTTCGAGCCCTGGTCTGAGAGGATCTCACATGCCGCGGAGCAACTAGGCCCGTGAGCCACAACTACTGAGCCTGCGCGTCTGGAGCCTGTGCTCCGCAACAAGAGAGGCCGCGATAGTGAGAGGCCCGCGCACCGCGATGAAGAGTGGCCACTGCTTGCCACAACTAGAGAAAGCCCTCGCACAGAAACGAAGACCCAACACAGCCAAAAATTAAAAAATTAATTAATTTTTAAAAAATGGTAACAAATAAGTAAAGGTCCAGAGCAAAGGAAAAAAAAGTTTGCTAGAATTTACCTGTTGCAGGGGAGGGAACAAAGGAGGCCCCTGGGGACAGGGCTCTCTTTAATATCCACGTTCCTTTCAAAGAGAAGCCAAAAGGCGTTTCACGTCACAGACACCTCCTTCCGCCACTGGGATATAATTCTGATAAATCTTATTCCTCTTTTTAAAATTAACAGAAAACATCACCTGTGTCTTTGAATCTCCAATGCAAACCTAACATGTCAGCTTTACATTGCCCATGCTTGCACAAGCCAGCTTTTAAATCCTGTTCCGCTCCAAATGAAGAGTCAGCGAAGGGCTAGACGTTTATAGCTCATGATCTGTAAGCGAATATAATGCTGCGGACCAGGAGTGCTAACACTGAAAGAAAGAAAGGGAATCTTTGATTGGACTGTGAATAAGCATCACAGTATTTATTAGTTCTCCAAACGCCAGCTTTCACACTCAAAGTGCTGTCAGAGTTGGGCCCAGCTGGGGAGTGATTCATCTGAGTCCACATCTCCACCCCCCAGACAAAACTTGAATCTCTAGTTCAAGGATAGTTACAATTGGACATGGCGCCAAGTAGCTTGCAAGAGTGCAGAATGGAGTACAGGAAGCACACATTCAGAGCCCTGAGGGCTTTCTGAATTGGTGGAATGATTTTTTTTTTTAATAAATTAAAACTAGGGAGAGTGTTGGTGACCCAGCGTGTCTGATGCCTGCATTTGTGAAAGCATTTGGAGTTTTCAAACTAATTAGTTTTCAAACTAATTTCTCAGTACTTCTCCTGCTGACGTTTTTATTACAAACATCTCTTCATATTGATCTTAGTGGAGGACTCTATTCCCCAGGGACATATGGACCCAATTATCAATGTTTTTTGTTACAAATGTCTCCTCTTTTTTAGAAGCCTGGATAGAAAAAAAATGCTTTTGTTTTTCTCCCTAACCAGGACTTTTAGTCTGTTGAAATGAAACTCAAAACCCCAGGATGTTCTGTGAAGAAGCAATACACACCGTAAAGAAGCAGACATGTTATTGGTTTGTCCTTCTAGAGCAGATCTGAACAGAAATTTCAATCCATTAAAAAATCTAACTCCTGTCACTCCTGCCCAGTTTCAGGAACAGTCACTAGCAGTGAAGAGAACATCTTTCAAATGTTAATCTCAAATGTCCTCTTAAATTGTTAACTTTGTGACCACCTAGAGGGGTGGGATAGGGAGGGTGGGAGGGAGACGCAAGAGGGAGGGGATATGGGGATATATGTATACGTATAGCTGATGCACTTTGTTATACAGCAGAAACTAAGACACCATTGTAAAGCAATTATACTCCAATAAAGGTGTTTTTTTTTTTTAAAAAGAGTACAAAGTAAAAGAGAAAAAAAAAGTTGATGCAAATGCTTGGCTTGTGTCAATGTATTCAAATTTACACTTGAGATACACTGTAAAGACAGTTCTGAGGGAAGAAATGGGATTTGTGTGTATTTTTTAAAGGCAGACAATGGCCATTTCAAAATCCAGTTGTTGTTTTTAAATAAAACCAAATATGTCAAATAGTCTGACATGGGTAGGGAACCAAAGGCTGATCTTTTTGGAATCATTTGATTTTTTAAAATTTAATTATTATTTTACATTATAGCTGATTTACAAAGTTGTGTTTCAGGTGTACAGCTAAGTGATTCAGTTATACATGTACATATATCCTTTTTTTTTTTTTTTTTTTTAATTTCGGTACGCGGGCCTCTCACCACACAGGCTCCGGACGCGCAGGCTTAGCGGCCATGGCTCAAGGGCCCAGCAGCTCCGCGGCACGTGGGATCTTCCCGGACCGGGGCACGAACCCACGTCCCCTGCATCGGCAGGCGGACTCTCAACCACTGCGCCACCAGGGAAGCCCCCATTATTATTAATTTTTAAATTTATTTTTGGCTGCGTTGGGTCTTCATTGCTGCGCGCGGGCTTTCTCTGGTCGCGGCGAGCGGGTGGGTGCTACTCTTTGCTGCGGTGCGAGGGCTTCTCATTGCGGTGGCTTCTCTTGCTGCAGAGCACAGGCTCTAGGCGTCCGGGCTCAGTAGTTGTGGCACGTGGGCTGAGTAGTTGTGGCACGTGGGCTGAGTAGTTGTGGCTCGCGGGCTCTAGAGCGCAGGCTCAGTAGTTGTGGCGCACAGGCTTAGTTGCTCCACGGCATGTGGGATCATCCCGGACCAGGGCTGGAATCCGTGTCCCCAGAGTTGGCAGGCGGATTCTTAACCACTGCGCCACCAGGGAAGTCCCCATATATCCATTCTTTTTCAGACTCTTCTCCCATATAGGTTATTACAGTTATTGAGTAGAGCTCCTTGTGCTATACAGTAGGTCATCTGATGTTTACTTTTGGAGTTTGTTTGGTGCCAGAGAGTCAGTGGTGAGATGGAGGGAAATCTGGGTGTAGGGATGTCACCTGGCCCCTGGAGCACTTGGACTGACGTCATGAGGATGCAACCCATCTGACTTCCTCCAGGCCCTGCCTCATGGCCACAGCCTGGCACGCCTTCCGGAACAGCCATGAGGTGTGGTCCCTGTTCCCTGACCCGGGCACCCCTGTTGGCCGGAGATGAAGGATGCTGCAGGGCTGAGGACCGCTCGGCATCCAGGTGCACAACGGGCGTGCAAAGGGTTCACGTTCACAGGGTGAAACTATGACCGATGGAAGGTGGTGGGGGATGAAATCGACTTCCTTCCTCCTTCACGGTGGACCGCCTCAGCCCCCCTCCTTCCCGCCCCCTCCCAGGAGCCGGCGCCACGGGTGGAAAAATGATTCCTGCTGGACGCCAGGCAGCGGCCAGCTTGGCAAAGCCCCTCCTCCCTCCCACCTCCCCCGCTTCCCCTGGGTCCTGCCCAGCCCCACCCCCGGTTTGCACAGCCTAATAACGTCAGCCTGCTGAGACATCACGGTGGTCTCACCCCGGATGTAGGCACTGGTGGGCCTGCCACCCAGGGTCTGGTTAGACGTTTGCTGGGGAGGACATCCCTTCCTAAATAAACCCCCAAGGTCCACAGGCAGGCTTGCTGTCTTTGCGCCCTGCTCCCCTCCACCTGCCTGGAAAACAGACAAGATACCTGCAGGTACAATAGCCATCTCACCATGGTGACATGACAAGCCAATCTGCTAATGATGGGGGCAGAAAATGGAACGGTCCTGGGTTCTTATGAACTGAGCCATTGTCTGAATCCTGGGCTCCCTACCTCCACACTCCTTGTTATGTGAGTCAAACAAACACTTACTTGTTTATGCTAACTCTAATAATCGGTTCTGCTAACTCTGCCCCATCCTACCTCGCACCCTAGCCCTGTGTATCTTTCTGATTTCCATGAATGTTCTAATCCACCCCAAAGGCACACTTGCTTTCTTAATCAGAGATGGAGAAGGCGGTGAGAGGCAATTTCTCCCGGGCTTCTGAGTTCTCAGCGTCCAAGGGCACATCCGGGGGGGAGATGAAAATGAGGATCCCTTTCCCAGCCATGTCAGGGGTCGCAGCTCCGTCGCCCAGCTCCTTCTAGCTCACATTAATGACTCATCTTCTCGTCCCCTCCTCTACCCCGTTACAGCACATCTGAATTCAGAGCTCCAATCCCCACAGCAAACCTGGACGGACCTAGAGATTATCATGGTAAGTGAAGCAAGTCAGACAGAGGAAGACAAATACCATATGATATCACCTACATGTGGAATCTAAAATATCACACAAACGAACCTATCTACGAAACAGAAACAGGCTCACAGAGGTAGAGAACAGATTTGTGCATGCCAAGGGGGAGGGGAGGGTGGGGGAGGGATGGATTGGGAGTCTGGGGTCAGCAGATGCAAACTAGTATATATAGAATGGAGAAACAACAAGGTCCTACTGTACAGCACGGGGAACTATATGCAATATCCTGTGATAAACCATGCAAGAAAGAGCCGTCCCTGCTGCTACGTGTGGCCACGGGCAGCTACGTCCACTGAGTCTTCTCCACATGAAGTGGAGAACTGGGGAATTAGCGTACTTCGTTGAAAAATTAATTTTCTGCTCGCATCTAGAACTATAAGAATCAGTATTTTAGAGTTAACCTTTTTGGTTGGAAGCGTTTTCTTAGCTGCGCTCTGCTCCTGGCCGGCAAGTAGAATTAATTTTTCCCCAATCTCAACCGTCTAGTCCCCTTCCTGAGGCAACCACTATCTCCCAGTGCTGTGTGGCCACATAGAATTGTGTGCTTTTACACACACACACACACACACACACACACACACACACAGAGTTTTTACCCCATTCTAATTCCAGACATCCGAACATTTCAAAGAGTGTCGACCACCCTCCCCCTCCCGCAGTGACTTGGTGAGCCGTATCAGAACTCACCAGGGCTACGCAGCGGGGAGGTAAGGCACGAAGGTGCACAAAGTAGGGTTTAGCGGCAGAGAAGCGAATTTCTGAAGGTCCTATGGAAACCGCCCCTCTCCCCTTCTCTCTTTCTCTCCCGAAGCTTCTGGCGGCCTAGAGGGATGCTCTCCCGCGGGTGGGCGCACTTTCTCACACCACCTCCGGCGGGGCGGGGGCGGGGCCGGGGCGGGCGGAGCGCCTGTGGGCGGGGCCGGGGAAGGGGCGTGCCCAGGGCGGGGCGGGGCCGGGAGTCCCGAGGGTCCGGAGCCTGGGAGGCCAGAGACTGGAGAAAAGTTGTGGGATCCGAGCCCCAGCCGCCGCCAGAGCCGGAGCCGCCGGGGCGAGGACCACCCAGCGGGGATCCGGCACGACCTACGGAGACGCAGCCGGACCCGCCCAGTTCGGCTGCCCGGGTAGCGCCGGGGTCGGGGGCAGCCGCGGGGGCCGCGGGCGGGAGGCGTGAACCCGGGGGCTGCATGTTGCGCTCCAAACACAGGGCCCCGGGGCTGTGCGGGGCACCCTGCCGGGCAGAGGTAAGGCAGGGGCGGGGGCGTCTGTCGCGCCGGCCCTTGGGCGGGGGTCGCTTGAACTTGGGGTTTGTTGGGGGAAATCTGGAGAGAGCGTTGCCGCCACCGGCAGCGCCTCTGCGGGGCCCCTTCCCTGGATGGGCAGACCCTGGGGCAACCTCGTGGGGGACTGGGGCAAACGTGTCCGTTCCAGGATCTTCAGAACCCCGACCTGAAGCCATCTGAAGCACCTGGAGTCGGACTGCGTTCTGATCCGGAAGTGAGGAGGGGGCGTGGCTGAGGGCATGCGTTTACTGCAGCCCACTCGGGCATTCGTGGGGTCTACACCTGGGATCCAGTAAGCGGGGTCCGATTATGTGAACCCCTTTTCCGCCAAGCATAGGATTACCTCCAACCCCCCATCTGCACCTTGTCAAACTGGGACTGGCGGAGAGCCTGGCTTTTCGCACCCCTTCTGCCCAACCCCAGGTCCCAGAGCTGCTCGTGGATCACGGAGGAAGGCGCGCTCACAACGCAGCTACAGCAAACCCGGGCTTGGCAGAATTCGGGGACTCCCCCTGACACCCCAGATTCGGTCCGATGTGATTTGGGGGGTGCAGGTAGTGGTTGTCGGGCCCAGACACGCTGGTGGGTGCGAGTCTCTGGAACAGAACCGGGCTTCCCAGGAGTCCCCTACCTGCAGCCTTCACCCCAGGGGAACGCGCGGCCTCTTGGAGTGGAGGGAATGTTATGGACACGTCGGACACAGCCCAGAGCCTGGAGCATTCACTAGAAGACCAGCTGGTGATACGACTACTGTTATTTTCACTGTGCACACTTGGGGCGGGGATCACCGCGCCGACTCGGCGGGTGGGGCGGGAGAGTGGTCTCCAAGCTCCTGGCGCAGGTGGCATCAAGCGCCCTTTCTCGCCCAGCACTGGCTTTGGTGGCCCTGGGGACCTGCGAGGGGCCAGGCCTCAGCCCCGCAGGGACGCAGGCGGCGCACTGCTTCTGCCAGGGTCCTGGGGTGCGGATGCAGGAGGACAGAAAGTGAAAATGTGTTTGTCTTGCCGCCTGCGCAGTAGCGAAGGGTCTGCAGGGCCGCATGGGTTAAAGGCCCTGGCAGCGGGGCCAGGGCATCACTGCGTCTTGCTTCCCTGCCCAGGTTCCACTCCAGCCCCTGCATGAGCTGACGGTCAAAAACTAAATCCAACTCAATGGGAATCTTTTTTTCTCTCCTTCCTGAGACTCTTTAAGCTGGGCTTGATGCACTTTGATAGATACTGAGACACACCACTAACTGATGTTAAAAAGTTGCATTTGCTCTTCAGAAATCCACCTTGCTTGAAATTTGAAATTCTCCTTCTATCAGTCTAGTCTTGAGACAGCTTTCAGTCTCCGTGTGTGTGTGCACAAGTTGTGTGCGTGTGTATGTATACCTGCTGTTTTTTTGTTTTTTGTTGTTGTTTTTTTTTTGCGGTACGCGGGCCTCTCACTGTTGTGGCCTCTCCCGTTGCGGAGCACAGGCTCCAGACGCGCAGGCTCAGCGGCCATGGCTCACGGGCCCAGCCGCTCCGCAGCATGTGGGGTCTTCCCGGACTGGGGCACGAACCCGCGTCCCCTGCATCGGCAGGCGGACTCTCAACCACTGCGCCACCAGGGAAGCCCCTGCTGTTGTTTTTTTAAATGTGCCTAAACTCAAGTTCATCTAGAGATGGGCCAAAGAAACAATAGTCTGACACAACACTCCAGAAAAAGCTGCCTAAACAAACTGGAGTGTGTGGTGTCCCTGTAATTTATGCTCAACTAAGCAGGCCCTTCCAGGAAAAAAACTAAGGTGCCAACATCAGGTGAAACATAAATCTTCTAAGATCTGCTGTTTGAAAGAGTCACTCCACAACTGGGCCAACACTCAGCGTATAAAACAGTGTATAAAATCTTGAGAAAGTTCTGTCTTCATCACTATTCTAAACCCCCTCCCACTTCCAGTGCAGATAAATATTCTGATTCAAGGAGACTGTACAGAAAAAAAGAAACTTTGATTCTATTCCAAGCCAACCAGTAGTCCAGATCAGAGGAAATAGCTGTGTAACCGGAGCAACTATGTCAAGTGCGAGTATCACATGGGATCAGGGATGAGGAAACTGCACATTGAATGGAAGGATTGCTAAATTATCTCAGCTCATGGGACTACATGTGATTTATTTAGAATCAAACATCAATCATCCAGAAAGGCATATATTAAAAAGCAAAATTGTCCTTCTCCATTTCTCCCTATTTCTAGCCTTGCTCCTAAGGGGAGCCATTTAAAACTCTTTATCAGTTGTTTTTTGTTTCTTTTGGCCATCGCCTCCTAGTAGAGCTGTTTATCAATGTGGCCAACTCTAATGCTACTCTATCTGTAATCATTTTCCTCCCTTCTTCACTTAAAGAATCCAGATTGTGTTTGCGACCCAGTATGCCCAGCTCAGGATAAAAAAATACTACATTTCCCAGACACCCTTGCAGACATGAATGGTCACATGACATGAATATGCCCAATGAGATGCAAGTGTCGGTTCTGGGGCGGGGCTTCTGGGGAAGCCCAGCGTCCCGGATCTAAGAGCGTGGCACGGAAGACGCGCTGGGCCTGGGGAGGCCGCCTCTCAACGCCAGGGCTTGTGAGAAGGCTACGCGGTCCGGGTGGGTTTCTCTCCCTTCTGGTGCGGGCTTGCGTAGGCAACTCGGGCAGCCCCTGGGTTCTTGGTCTCCCAGCTTCTTGCATTAGCATCAGGTTTCCTCCTCAGACAGAGTTTCCTGTCCCTGTGGGTTGCATGGGGATCCCTGGATTAATTTCTATGGTCACGTCGGGCTGACTTTGCCCAAACCCTTGTACTACTTGGACTTCAATGGATCCCAGCTCTGAGGCCAGGAGGCTGAGAGTCTCCTGGTGGGCAGAGACCTGGATTCCATGGCAGATTTACCCAAGGATGGAGGAAGGGGCATGACAGTTAAAAAGAAGTGATGTTTGGGCCCAGGGTCCTGGCTGCTTACCAAAAATGAACTCTGAGTGAGAGAAGAGGATATAAAAGACCGTTCGTATACATTTTAGCCACATGCAAGTGATCACTCATGCAAATTCCACTTTACACACGTATGTAGTGTGCAGGCTGTTTCCAAGGATGCTACCACATTACTCATGTACCATGGAGAGTCATTTCCTGCAAATTACAGAACAAATTCCTTTCACAGATATATGACATCACTAACGAAGTGCAGCTCAGATTTCTCTACTTCATTTGTAAACTGCTTTTTGATCTAACTCAGCATCTTTCTTTTTCTTTCCTTCGTCTTCCTACTTAGCCATAGAAGACCAAGGAGGCCATTGACATCATACAAAGATTGTTCTCACTGTGAACTCTTCCTGTGACAGGTCACATCCTCAGAGCAGATATCACCTTCTTGGAAGAAACCAGTGTTTTCTGAGGAACTCAAGTTCACAGTGCAGAGGTAAGTCATAATTTATATTCAAAGCTAATTGGTTGCCAGTATTACATACAAGCTATCCTTATGGGCTAGTATTTTTCTTTTGGAGAATACTTTCTTTTTGGGGGATTAATGCCGGATTTAAGCTTTTGAAGGCAAACATGTTAGTTTCATTTTAATAGGAACTCAGAAGTTCATGTGAGGTGTGTAATTTGCCTGAGCTGATCCAAAGTGCAGATTATTTTCTACATTGAAGTAATAGATTAGGAAGACCAAGCATCATGGGAAAATTGTGATGCTTTTCAGAGGTGTCAGACTGTGTCATGGGATTGGAACTTCTGTTCAAATGAGGATACCAGCTCCTGTCCAGAAGGTTCAGTTTTCTCACAGGGGTTGCTTTAAGATGTCTGTGGACCCATCAGAAGAGAGTCTTGAAGGCTTATTTCCAAGTGCAGCTGGGTGAGCACTGTACCATCAGTAATATCAGGATGGGCGGTGCTGTCCAGCTAGGGAAGGAGACGCTGGATGAAATCATGTTCCACTTGCAGAGAGGTTGGCACCCTGGGCCTTTATGGGGCCCGGAACATTCTCAGCTCAGCGGGCTGTAGTTGGAGACAGAGTTGTCATCGGGGCATTGCCAAATAAGAAGACGTGGTGGTCAGTGCCCTCATGACTATCACTGATTTGCTCATTGTGAGATACTTGCCCTGGGGTCGGCCAGTGGTTGAAGGCATGAAGCAGGTGAGATTTTTGCCCAGTGCTTGGGAGATGTATGTTCAAGAAGAGAAAAAATAGTTTCTAATGTCAGAAAGCCTTTGGCGTGAGACTGAAGGACAAATCATGTGCATGTACAGAAATACAGTCTAAATCTAAAGGGAGGGAGTGGGCCAGCAGGGATACCAGTAGAAAGACAGGACAGTGACGTGGCCACTTAGACCTTGTGTTCTCATTGAAGGGGAGGAGGCTGTCACCTTCTTTTGCAGAAATGAGAATACTAGCTGAAAGGTCGAATGCATGCAGCAAGAGGGTGTAAGAAGAAGATATAAGTATTTTGACATCACATTCTGGGTTAAAAAAACGCTGAGACTAACACCTATTTTTTTTACTTGTTGAGGTAGAGTGTTAGCACATTAAAACCTGGGAAAGTCTCAATTATTAGGGTGACATGACAGTGGCAGACTAACAGAAGGCTGTCCACAAGAAAATTACTCAGCAGAGGTATATCATGTCTTAATTAAAAAGCAAACAGTCATTTTTCAATGTATGGTGCTGGGGTCATTGGACATCAATGGCAAAATAAATGAACCTTGACCTAAATGTCACACTTTTTACAAAAATTAACTCAGAATGGATCACAGATTTAAATGTAAAATGTAAACTAATACAACTTTTATCAGGAAACCTAGAACCTCTTTAGGACCTAAGACTTGGTGAGCAATTCTTAAACTTGACACTGAGAGCTTGATGCATAAAAGAGAAAAAAAAGATAAATGGGACCTCATCAAAATTAAAGATATTTAATCTGCAAAAGACTCTGTTAAGATGGTGAAAAGAAATTATAGACTGAAAGTATTTACAAACAGCATATCTGACGGAAAAAAATCAAAGTTCATTAATATTTAAAAAAAGGTGTATTTTGGCAAGATTGGGCAAACAACAAGAAAAGACATTTCATTGAAGAAAAATATGAATGGCAAGTAAGCATATGAAAAAGATGTTTTACATTACTAGCAATTGGGGAAATGCAAACTAAGACCAAGACGAGATGAGAAATAACTACACACCTGTTAAGATAGCTAAAATTTATACATGTATGTATATAAACATTTATTGTATATATATTTATGCGTGCGTGCACACACACACACACACACACACACTGCCAGATGTTTGTGTGAATTTGGAGAAATGGATTTCTCACGCGTGCTGCTGGGAATGTAAAATGGTACAGCCAATGTGGAAAAAGGTTGCGCAGTTTCTTCGAAATTCAAACATGAAATTCAGACATTTACCATGCAAGCCAGCAATGGCACTCCTGGGCATTTACTTCTTTTATTACTTATTTACCTGTGCATGAATGTTCATAGCAGCTTTATTTGTAATAATCTTAAACTGGAAACAATCCACAGGTCCTTTAACGGGTGAATAGTTAATACGTAGAACATCCGTACCATGGGACACTACTCGGCAATAAAAGGAGTTTAAGAAAAATTGTTTTGTTTGGCCGAGCGTCGGGGCATGCGGGGATCTTAGTTCTCCCACCAGGGTCCGAACCCTGGCCGCCTGCAGTGGAAGTGCGGAGTCCTAACCACTGATGGCCAGGGAAGTCCCGGGAGGTACTGTTGATACAGCAGCTTGAATTGATCTCAAGGGCTTTAGGTTGAGTGAAAAAAAACCACCCCAAAAGGACCAAAAAGGCCATGCATACTGTTTCCCCATATATAACAGTTTTTGAAATGACAGGTTTATAGAGCTGGAGAGGAAATTGTTGGTCACCAAGAATTTGGGGTGGTGGTGAATTGCTGGATTCCAGAAGGTCATGAGTGTTGCCCTTGAAGCTGTCTCTGGGCCTCCCCCAGAGACAGTGTCTGTTGGCACTTCCAGGTCAGGAGATCTTCGCCCAGAAGTTTCTCTCTGCCCGGTGCACACCATGGACTCTGGCTGTCTTTCCAAACTCTGCACTTAGTTCTCTCCTGGGCTCCTAGTCAGGGTAGTGACAAGGGTGGGGTGGGAAAGCAATCTCAGGAAACATGGGACCACATAGAGCTTCATTTCTCATTCAGCACATGGACGTCGGTTGTAACACCCACTGAGTGACTGACCACTGCACTGAATTTTGAGATTAAACGGAGGGAGGATGGCTTGTCCGAGCACGAGGCATTTATCGGTACACGTCCCTGTGGCTTCATGACATGTTCCTACATTCTGATACAGCATTTTGTGGTCAGCTGGCTCTGCGACAAAATGAGGATCTGCCAGTGGATGTTTATGACTTTCAGTATAAGCTTTCAGACAAAATTTGCCTTCCGTTTGGCTTGAGGTGTGGTGGGTCAGAAGTCTAAAGCTCCTAGAATTCCCAGAAGCATTTGCCACATGAATTGTGAGAGAGGACAGAGCCTTAAATTTTTTGTAAATCGATCTTTAGGAGATGTCATAAACCTGTCTGTAATTAAAGCTTACTTAAGAGTTGCATTTCCTTTAATTGCCTTTTCTGTATTTGAAACACAAGGAGAATTTAAAGATCTACTTAGAAGGTTCAGTCTGAATGTTTTAGTCTCAAGTCTGTCTGGCTGTGTGTCTGCTCCCTTCAAATGGAAAATATTCTTGTGCTACAGCAGGTGTTTTAAGGAAGGTTGCCCAGCCCTATACTTCCATCTCAAGGTCTCAGTGCTAGGCGTGCTGGTTGCTACTGAGGTATCATTGTTCCTAAGCCAACTTAGTAAAGAGAGCTACGAAATGTACATATGCATACTAGCCCTTGTATCCACATACACACACATCCATCTATCTATCTGTCCATCCATCCATCTATCCATCCATCCATCCATTCACCCATCATCCATCCATTTATCTGTCTATCCATCCATTCATCAATCCATCATCCATCCATTCATCTATCCATCCATCCATTATCCATCCACCCATCCGTCATCCATCCATTCATCTATCCATCCATCATCTATCCATCCATTCATCCATCATCCATCATCCATCCATCATCCATCCATCCATCCATTCATCTATCCATCCATCCATTCATCCATTATCCATCCACCCATCCGTCATCCATCCATTCATCCGTCCCTCATCTCTCCCCCGCCAAAACATGATTCATATTGATAACACTGATTCCAATAAATTGCCAGGGTTCACGCTAACCTTCCCCCTTTCCTTATTTTTAGCTTCTTTTTCTGACGGTGAGAAACCTGGTTTTCATGTTCTCATACATTTACGTCTTTCTTCAATCCTAGTGTGTGTGGTTTCAGAATTGCTAGTTGTTTATAGCCTTACACTATCCAATCAATACAGTGTCTAAAGTTACTTAGACTAGACCTTTTCTTTCTCGCTTCCTTTAGGGTGGCAGGTTGCTCATGGGTACTATAGTTTGGCCCATTATTACCATTTATATTCCATTTTGGGTTGTCCTACATCCTGAGTTTTAAAAAATCATGTGTTTACTTTTAGAATATCTGAAACGCTGCTATGGTTCTGAGTCAGAGCTATACAAATTGTCTGCTCAGAGAGGTGCACCTTCCCCCTTCATCCCTACTCCCCCGTTCCCACACCCCACTTCTTTCCACACCAACCTCTTTAGTTTCTGGTTTTCCTTCCTATAATGATTTTGCACCAATAAGTAGATACCCGTGCATTTTCTTAGCTCTTCTTTCTGACATGAACCAGAGTGTATTATGGATGCACTTTTGTACACTTAACAGTATAGCGTGGAAATTCCTCCAGTTCGGGTCCTCATTCTTTCTTCATCCCCCTTTTAAATAGATTTTGTTTTTTAAAGCAGTTTTAGGGACTTCCTCAGTGGTCCAGTGGTTAGGACTCCGCACTTTCACTGCTGAGGGTGCGGGTTCAGTCCCTGGTCGGGGAACTAAGATACCACATGATGCAAGGTGCAGCCAAAAAACCAAAAACAACAACAAAAAAACCCCAGCAGTTTTAGGTTCACAGCAAAATTGCGCAGAAAGTACAGAGTTCCCGTATACCCACCGCACATGTCTCAACTTCCCCTGCCGTTAACATCCCACACCCCATTCTTTTTTATACCTGTGTAATGCTTCATTTATAGACGCGCCACCAGCTATTCAGACCCTCCCCTATGTGGAGATACTTTTTATTGTTTCCAATATTTTGCAGCTACAAACAGTGCTACAAGGAGTAAACTTGTATGCATGGATTTTTAGGTATTTGGAGGAATATCTTCAGGGTGGCTTCCTAGAAACGGGATTTCTGGGTCAAAACATGTAAGTGCGTATGACGTTTTCTTAAGTTTCGCCAAGTTTCCCTCCAGAGGGGCGGTTCCAGTCTGGACTCTCGCCATCCGTTACGAGAGCGCTTCCACTCAGCCTCGCCAGCAGAATGTGTTGGGGTGCTTTTTAATTTTTGCCAGTCTGTTAGGTGAGAAATGGTATCTCAGTGTTGTTTCAGATTGCATCTAATTATAAAGTCAGTCTGAACCCTTTTTCTTATGTTTGGGAGCCATTTTTGTACCTTGTGAATTTTCTGCTCACATGTTAGTTACATTGCTGTTTCAGTTTGAGTTTGAGAAGTGCGGATTTCAGGGGGAATTCAATTTCTTTTTCAAAAACATGTAATTGGTTTCAGGTTAAGTATTGGTACCTGAATCTGACAGTGCCCTGAGAAACTTTCAGCAGTGGCTGTGACATGTGGTTTGGAGAGTGTGCGCTGCTGGGGGCTGGGCAGCATTGCATTGGGATCGGACTGGTCTTGGTATCAAGAGGGTTTGAAAGAGATCTTGGGGAAGTCATTCCTGATTTCTAATGGCAGTCCTTCTTCCCATCACAGAGAGACCCTTCAGATATGAGAAACCTCATAGGACAGTGGGGCAGAGAGGTTCAGAGTGAGGACTAAATTCCAGCTGCCTGGGTGTGAATGCCAGTCATCCCCCAACTACCTGTGCAACCTTGGGCTTGCCATGTGTCCTCTTGGTGGTCAGTGCACGTTTGTTGGGGGAACAGTTGAATTTAGACGTAGTGTAAGACTCTGATCCGAAAATGAAGTATGTGGGATTGTCAACACCAGAAGGATGGGTGACACAGCAAATAAAAGTGTAATGGGTATGAAAGCTTAGGACCTTTGGGGACATTTGTCTAATTCTGGGAAAGGTTTCCTCCTCCTGCCTGGCATTAGAGATGATTTATCATTTCAAGTATATATGCTTTGTCTTGTGTTTCCATAATGCCAACCATCTACCATTTTGGTGACTTTACTTTTTGTCATATCAGTGATGGGCCTGATCTGTTTTCTTTTTTTTAATTAGAGTGTATTTGGTTTACAATGTTGTGTTAATTTCTGCTGTACAAAAAGTGACTCAGTTATACATATATATACATTCTTTTATATATTCTTTTCCATTATGTTTTATCCCAGGACATTGAATATAGTTCCCTGTGCTATACAGTAGGACCTTGTTGTCCATCCATTATGGTCGGTCATCTTCATGAATTTAACTATGATATGCACCCCATGTAGAATCATTTACTCACAACTTAAGTCAACTCACTTTAAAAAACATATAAATTCATCTAAAAAGGAAGCTTGACATCCACCACCGTAAATAGAAAACAGACTTGTGATAAAGAAAAGGTTATCATAGATATAAATACCACATATGCAAAGCGACAATATTGAATTCCATCTAGGTACCATTGCTTACAGAAGGGGCTGGGCTGGAGGCCTGCTCTCTCTATTTCAAAGGAGAAGAGTCAGTGTTACTGAAAAGTTAGCACTGAACTGAGACTTCTTGACGTCTCAGTACAGAGGGTTGCAGGAGAACTTGAAGGAGACAGCTATCTTACTCGGTCACTCGATGTTATTTAAGATCTGGTCTGTGCATCAAACCATATCTAGAACCAGGAGCAATGTCAGGCCTTGGAAAAACTGGCCCACAATTCCTTCATCATCAGAAATTAGAAAAAATTAGGCTCAGATGTACCCAAGTCAGCCCCTTGGTGGTCAGCCTCAATGGTCCAAGATCCCTGACTCAGACTCAAGAAATCTAGTTGACTCCTTCAGGGTTTGTAGTTTGTAGTTCCTAGAGATGGCTAGAATGTAGTTTTCATTTTACAGGTATTTTCTGACCATCTCTTATGTGCAAATTCTGGTTAATTTCCCCCCTACCTCTCTTAGTTTGTTCATCCATTCGTTCGTTCGTTCATTCATTCTTTCCTTCCCTTCTTCCCTCCCTCCCTCCCTTCCTCTCTCTCTTTCTCTCTCTTTCTCTCTCTCTCTCTTTTTTTTCTGATAAATAATCCTGACCCTCATGGAACTCACAGACTCTCTAGAGGTAGAGAGAAGGCAAATGTGTAAATTAACAAATATTCTTCCCTAGGCAAAAATGTAGCTATTGAATAAATGAATCCAGAAATAGATATGATAGCAGAATTCAACATTCCATTTAGGAATTCTAGAATGAGATGAAGCAATACTGATGAGCTTCTGCAGAAGGCATCAGGATTTTCTTGCTGAACCAAAGAAGACTGTCCATCAACATGAGTCAGCAGAGTACCTACTATGGAGGCCTGTGTGGCAGCTTCAAGGGAGACGGAAACCTCTGAGCTGGGGGTTCTCTGACCATACAAGCTGCTGTTCAAACCCCCGAGGAAGTGTTGTGGACAGGAAGTGACCTGAGAAAGAGAAGAGAGAGGACAGTGAAGTCCAGGTGGAAAACCAGAGGAGCCTTCCTGGAGGAGGAGGCTTGGGAGGATGAGTGGGGCTTGGCTTGATGAATGCAAGCTGGTGAAGGTCCACTGCTCTTCGTGGGGCATTAGTAAAATGGGACTGGAAGTTCCACTCCCTGGAATTTCAACTCTGCCTATTTCAGTATGTCAAAAGTTCCTAAAAACTTTTTGTCCACCCGTCTAAATTCCTCACAACAGTTTTCAGAAGTACTCATGAGAATGCTCCCCACTTCCCAGATGAGAAAAAGGAAGGTCAGGAAAGTGAAGTGGCTTTCACAAGAGAGCAAAGTTAAGGAAGCTGGTTTGAAGCCAGCTCTTCCGTCCCCGGAGTCTGATTTCGCACTCTTGTGCTCTGTTCAGAAAGGCAGCATCACAGAGCGTTTAAGCCCAAATGCACACCAGCAGGCGAATGGAGATGCAGGTGCGCCTGTGTTTATCCAAGGACGCATTCACCAGCCATGGAGAGTATAATTAGCGCCGCGTGTTTCAACTTGGACCCGCCTTTAAAGCATAAGACTGAATAGAAAAACGGAAAAGCGAGTTGTCAGAGTGTACCTGGACCAAGATGTCACCGCACGAGCTTAAAACGTGCAAAGTAATTTCATGCATTTCTGTGAGTACATATGTATGTGGTAAAAGTAGAAAATAAAAAATATGCATGGAAATAATACATATAAACATCAGGTTGTCTCTGGGGAGGGCAGGGGGTGGGTGGGATGAGGTGGGTGTCCCCAGGGAACCTTAGGGCCTCTCTGAGACTTACTTCCTAAGTTAGGTGGTGGGACAGAATGGCTGGTATTTGCAGTGTTTAGCTGCCTGATGTACTCAACCATTTTCAAGCGATGGCCATATAGTGGTCACACTGGTACATTTTCTGTGGACTTTGAGATGAGGAACTTGAAGGGGTTGGAGACATAGATGAATTTACATGGGCTCTGGCTCAGTTTTGCATGTAATACACATCAACTATTTGATCCACTGGGCTGAATCCTGCATCAGGGACCCCCACCCGTGGGCTGAGGCTTTCTTAGAGGCAAAGTACAATGAGTGTGTTCTTGGCACTTGTTTCTGATGGAATTAGACTGAGAAAGTTGTATACAGCTGTGTTCACTATTCCCAAATCAAAGAACCAGAATTCAAACTAAATACTCAGCTCCAAACATAAGATCCAGGAAGAACAACAGTACTGAGGCTGGGAACGGGAGTGTCATTCATTCGTTCAATCAGTATTTCCTGAGCAAACATAAGATCCAGGAAGAACAACAGTACTGAGGCTGGGAACGGGAGTGTCATTCATTCGTTCAATCAGTATTTCCTGAGCAAACATAAGATCCAGGAAGAACAACAGTACTGAGGCTGGGAATGGGAGTGTCATTCATTCATTCAATCAGTATTTCCTGAGCAAACATAAGATCCAGGAAGAACAACAGTACTGAGGCTGCGAATGGGAGTGTCATTCATCCATTCAATCCATATTTCCTGAGTGCTGACAGCGTGTCAGGAATTCTACCAGGCATTGGGGCTACAGCAGGAAACAACAGCAATGTGATCCTTGCCCTGGTGGAAACTTACACTCTATCAGGGGAAACACCTCCTCCCTCCAAAGTAAGCAAACCTATAGAGATAATCAGTACAGACATTAGTTAAACCATTGCCAAAATACATACGTATATTTGCCAAATCTGATTTGCTTGCAATAAAATAACACATATCTAGTTTTCATTTATTAAATGTTCGTTGAGCACCTACTCTGTGCTAGCCACTGTCCTAAACACTGAGGTTGCGGCAAAGATCCTGAGGCTGCCTCTGATTGGCCTGATTTGAGGCAGAAGCTCATCTCTGAACCAATGGCTGTAAACCCAAAAGATGGGATACTCTGATTGGCTAAGTCTGGTCACATGTCCACTAAGCCTGGTCACATGTCCACCCCTAGAAAATGTGGGCTCAAGTCAAACCACACGGGCTGAATCAAGTCAGGGTGGCTTCTCAGAAAGAAAGTAGGAGACTTTTCCATGAACGGCAGAGGATACTAGATGTTAGTGATGAGATGCCGCTGAAACGATCTCCAAGCTCTTTCTCTGAGGTTCACCACAGCCTTTCCTTTTGCCCTGTTACTTAAGAAACACATTCTGAACCAGAACTCCTCGCTCAACTTGTGCTTTCTGTCTTGGGCTCCTGGCTGGGTGGTTTCCAGGAATAGCATGCCAGGAGCCTGGGCTCACAGGAGACGTAAAGGGCTCCCTTCTCTGGGGTGCTTTCTTTTGATGTTATGGTTAGTCATACACATGCGTGTGCCTGGGACGTCTCCGAGGCAGGACGCCCCATCTGCTGCAGTGCACTCAGATGACACAGAAGCCAATGCACTGTCTATTTTTAATGTTCCTGGCGTGCCAATCAGGTTGCAGCTCATTGATGAAGACATCTGATAACAACCCCTGCTGCTCTCTTTACAAAGGCACACTTACCGATTCACGAGTCTCCCGAAAGGTTGACCAGCCCTGTCATCTAGGCAAAACGGTATTTCCTCTCTAAATCTGCAGTCGTCCTTTGCTCCTGCCGTAACAAGTGACCACGGACTTAGTGCCTGAAAACCACACACATTTACTGCCTCACAGTTCTGTAGGTCAGAAGTCCAATGTGAGTCTCATCCAGGTGTCGGCAGCGCCGCATTCCTTCTGGAGGCTCCCGGGGAGAATACGGTTTTTTGCTCATTCAGGTTGTTTCTTATGGTTGTGGGCTGAGGTCCCTGTTTCTTGGCTGGCCGTCCACTGTCCTCAGCTTCTAGACGATGCCCTCATTCCTCGCCTCAGAGCCCCCTTGGTCCATCTTCAAAGCCAGTCATGGTGGGTTGGTCCCTCCCATGCTTCCAGTATCTTCTGCCTCTTCTTCTGCTACGGCACCTCTGTGTCTGACTCTTTGGCCTTCCTCTTCCGCGTTTAATGGTTCACGTGATTACATTGGGGCTGCAGGGATAATCCAGGCTAACCTCCCTTTTGTAAGGTCCCTAACCTCAATTCCGTCTGCAAAGATCCTTTTGCCACAGGACGTAACATACGGGGTTCAGGGATGTGATCAGGGGCATCTTTGGGGGGACATTGCCTACCACAAAAGCCTCAGAATGCTGGAGGATCACGGATGGACAGGGTCGGGGTGGAAGGTTGAGGTCACGGACTCCCCGCACTGATGTGAGCTTCTGTCCTCCTGATCTCTCCCGTACGTACTGGGAGCCTGCTGCTAACGGAGCAGGTGTATTTCTGTGCCCTCTCCCCTGGGTCACAGAAAGAGCCCAGCCTGGCCCGGCGAGGCCGGCACCCTAACTCCTCTGTGAGGGCCTTCGCACTTGGGTGTGAACAAAGGGGCGGTGCAGCCTGCTGGTTAGGACTGTCTGGGTAGGAATCCCAGCATAATACTGTCCAGCTCTGCGACTCCGAACAAGCCACCTAACTCCTCTGCCTTGGTTTCTTCTGCAGTGTGGGGAGACTCCAGGGCTTTCTCTGTTTTCAGGCTCAGTTCCGGGCCGCATGGATATAGTGCGAACCAAGGCTGATCAAGTCCTTCTCTCAAGGTGTTTCTACTGTAGCGGGAAAGTCAGCATCTAAACACAGTTGTACAGAAATCCACAGGCTGATTTCAAATGGTAGAAAGGAGTTTGAAGACTAAGCCCGAGTACTGTGAACGGAGTGATGAGCAGGGCTTGGGTGGGGAGGAGAGATTATCAGAAAACGTCATCTAGGAAGGGAAGCTCTGTTAAGGGATGAAGCAGAGAACTGAACAGTGGGAAGGTGCCAGCCATGGAGGGCTCCGGGGAGAGGACTGCAGATGAAGCCACGAAGTGTCAAGGCCCTGAGGCAGGAGCATTTCCCAAGAGATCCCTGTGAGGAGGGAGATGAGAGAGGCTCAGAGCACAGAAAAGGGGCATATGCCCCGCCCCTTGCCCCCTGCCCCGCCCCCGCTCTTGGGAGGAAGTGGAGAGAGACCAAATATCGAATTTGGATTTTGTTTTTTGTTTCACAGTTGCTGAAAGAAAAAACCTGCCTCTGCATAAAGGCAGAAGTGAGGCTCTGAATTCCAGAGTCCTGGAGGTGAAGACAGGGTTGTTTCCTGAGGGCCTCAGAAGGCTTTCTCAGTTTTCCATGTGCATTTCCAGGAAACCCTTCTTTTTGCTCACTTGAGAGTTTTTTACTTAAAAAAATAGCAACAGCAAAAGCCCGTGGTCTGCTGAATCGACCTATTACATTTTTGCATTTGGTTCCTGTGTAGATAGCTGTTTCTGTTTGTTTCTCCCACTTTTTATAGTTTCATGGCTGCTTAACAATGATTTGTGCAGTAAACAATCTAAAAAAATTCAAAGGGACAGCGCTACTCAGGGGTATAAGGCACATATTGTGATTTTTATCCTAATTAGAGGGGTATTGTTTGGTGAGAATTGGATTTCTTCTATAAATGGAATATACCTTTATCTCTATTAACTTCATTTAAAAAAAACCCTCTACTTCTGTTGTGTTTTAGGTTGACTGTCGTTCAGTGTCATTTAGACAGGACTTCAAAGACCACTTAATGAGCGAAAAGAAGAAGATAATGTATTCCATATTGTTATAATTTATAATCCCTAATTATGAAATTAGATATTTTAATTATGGTAATTGGCACAGTTTTTGAGCCATGTAGCCGAAATCCACAAAGCTCTTTGCAAATAATTATTCACACTACCTTCTTTGTTCCCTTTATATTTTATTCAAAACACTAGAACTTATTATCTAAATTTGTGTCATCCTTTGATTATGTGCTCCTTGCTGACAGTTGCTGACTGGTTGCTTCTACATCCCCAGCCCAAGACTCGCAGCTTGTTAGAGCTCATTAAATATTTGCTGAATTGAATTAAATTTGAAATACTGTATTAAAAATCTTGCATGAAACTCCAGGGTCCTCAGTGGTGATTTTGTTCTCACCATAGCAATGCGCTTGCACTTCAGACTTAATAAATATATTGGAGCTTTCCCTCTAAATGGAAATCAGAACGTTTATACCATACTTGTACTTCGCTGGGTTTGGCTAAAGATTCTTTCCACCTGCCCTTGGGGTCGGGACATCGGGATCAATGTTATAGGAGCTGTTTCTCCGGAGGAAAGAGAAATTCTACTGAGCCAGCAAAGTGATCATTTTGAATTGCTTGGGATCCGACTTTATTTTTTTTTTTGCATATTGGAAGTTTTGCATATTGGAAATCTGGCTTGGGTGTCAAATAGAGAGGCCGATTTTTTTCTCTGCCCATTTGAGAAAGATTTGGCTGTGAACAGATGAGTGGTGATGGAACATGAGGAAAATTCAAACCCAGGGCTCAGAAACTCGAATACTTCTCCAAACATTGTTATCCGCCCTCACTTGCTCCCATAAGCCCCCCTCCTTGCTCCTGCGCTCCAGCCACGTGGGCCTTCCGTGGGCTCCATGGGTCACCAAGCTGGTTCCCATCTCAAGACGTTCTGTTCTTCTGCTCTTCATCTAGAATGCATGGCTGGTTTCTCATCATCATTGAGTGTAATGAGCCTTCCTGTGCCATCCCAGAGAGACGCATCCAGTCACTCTCTCCCATTACCCAGCTTTACTTTTTCCATAGCATTCATCACTCCCTGAAATAATCCTACTTATTTCTTTAGCATCCGTGGCGCTCTCACCATGACGTCAGCTTTGTGCAGGCAGGGACGGTGCCTGGAGTACTGAAATTTTCCCCCAGGCTAAGAACACTGCTTGACATGTAAATATTTGGTAAATATTTGTGGGATAAGTAATGCATGATCAACTCATGTGCTGTGGTACCTTGTGATAGAAAGCAAGAAAATACGGTTTCATAAATCCTATCAGATTCAAGTTTCTCCAAGTCAGAGCCCCTGGCCGTGTCCTGTCCGTCTGACCCATATTTTTCGTAATTATTCCTCACCAGTTTGACGATTTCCGGAGGGCAGATGTTACTTGTGGGATGGATCGATTTGTTGGTGCCTCTGCTGGGCGGAGGCTCCCGGTCTGATCTTTGGATTTCCTAATTAGGGATCTTCCTTCAGGATGGGTGTGGAAGAAATTGTTAGCAAGAAAAGAAAGGTATTCTCATGATCCTCTCACTTCCTGAAATTCATCTCCCTGGAATAACTTCTTCCTTAAAATCTGAAATACCAGGATCTCTCCCTCTGTTAGGGAAGGTCAAGAGAATGAACGCGGGAGCCATAGACACACCCAGTTCAGCCAGACCATCAGGAGGGCACTTGAGGGGCGGAGACTTGTCTGTGATTATCTTACTTGACTGCATAGCCTGTATTCTGCTTCCACTTACCAGGGGTTAGATCTTGGACGTGACACAATTTCTTTGAGCCTCGGTGTCTGCACCTTCCTATACCAAGATTTGGTGGAGCCAGTTTAGAGACACTAAAAATAGGCCATTTGCTTCTTTGGGCAAAGTTGCCAGAGGGTTGGACGAAAGATACAAGGCGTAGGGTGTGACGTGAAACTGAGTCAAGCAGAGCCTCTTAGGAAAGACTTTCCCACATCACGAATGTGAGACCACTGATAACTGGCCTTTTATACTCAGAGGATGGTACTCATCGATGGAATGATGTCCATCTAAAGCAGTGGTTCTCCAAACTAGTGGGTTCCAGGGGGGAGAGGGAAGTGGGGAGGGGCAGTATAGGGGTATGGGATGAAGATGTACAAACTATTGTGTATAAACTAAGCTACAAGGATGTATTGTACAGCACAGGGAATATAGCCGATATTTTATAAAAACTCTAAATGGAGTATAACCTTTAAAAGTTGTGAATCACTATATTGTACAACTGTAACCCATTTAATATCGTACATCAACTATACGTCAATAAAAATAAATAGATGAAGCAGTGGTTTTCAATGTGGGCTCCAGGGACCCCTGGAGTCCCTAAGACTCTTTCATCATGACCAGCAGCAGCAGCAAGGTGTTATTTGCTTTTTCACGTTTGTTCTTTCCTGTGTGTACTGTGAATTTTCCAGAAGCTGCATGATATGTGATATTGCAACAGATTGAATGCAGACACTGATATGAGAACCCAGCCGTCCTCTATTAAGCCAGGCACGAGAGATGTGCAAACGTGCAAAGCTATGCCACTCTTCTCACATTTTTTTGTTTTGAAAAGTAGTCATTTTGTTGTTGTTGTTGTTGGGGATAGGAGTTTATTAATTAATTTATTTATTTTTGCTGTGTTGGGTCTTCGTTTCTGTGCGAGGGCTTTCCTTAGTTGTGGCGAGCGGGGGCCACTCTTCATCGCGGTGCGCGGGCCTCTCACTATCGCGGCCTCTCTTGTTGCGGAGCACAGGCTCCAGACGCGCAGGTTCAGTAGTTGTGACTCACGGGCCCAGTTGCTCTGCGGCATGTGGGATCCTCCCAGACCAGGGCTCGAACCCGTGTCCCCTGCATTAGCAGGCAGACTCTCAACCACTGCGCCACAGGGAAGCCCAAAAAGTGGTCATTTTTAATTAAATTGTTATTTATATTAACACTTAACGGTTTATTGCTATTTTTCATTGGGTTAATAAATTTTAAAAAAATTTCTCCAGGGACCTCCCTGGTGGCGCAGTGTTTGAGAACTGCCTGCCAGTGCAGGGGACACGGGTTCAAGCCCTGGTCCGGGAAGATCCCACATGCCACAGAGCAAGGCCTGCGCTCTAGAGCCCGCGAGCCACAACTACTGAACCCGCGTGCTACAACTACTAAAGCCCGTGTGCCTAGAGCCCGTGCTCCACAACAAGAGAAGCCACCGCAATGAGAAGCCCATGCACCACGCTGCAACTAGAGAAAGCCCGTGTGCAGCAATGAGGACCCGACGCAGCCAAAAATAAATAAACAAATGTCCTTGTCCTGTTATTTAAACATGGAGGTTAATTTCTGGGACTTCTTTTGAAACAAAAATGAAACAAGGGTTTCCAACTGCATGACACAGTGGAACCCAATGGGATTCTTCTTTTTTTCCCCAACTTTCAGCCAAATGAAAAGAACTTGTATGATGATCATTTCTCATCATTTGGTTTGACTCCTTTCACCTGGAGTCACAGACTCCCACGTTCATGGTTATGGAAATCGAGACATCAAAGATGCCAGTCGACCCTCCCCCTCCTTCCCTTAGGATAAGTGTTGTCTGTGCCCTTTCAAAGTCTCTCTGGGCTGGCATCTGTGTCATCTCTAGCATTTAAAGACTTTGAAGTAGAGAAGGATTTCCTTGTTTATCAACATCAGAAGGACACACAGAAGAATGTGTTGGTCAAGCACAGCTAAGTATTTTGGGCTCACCGTCAGGAGAACGTCATCTCGATGGTGCAGTTTACAAATGGGAGAGCAGGGCAGAGTCCTCAGAGGGTTAGAGCCAGGGATGGGTGATCTGCTGTGGCAGGTCCTGTGAGGCGGGAAGCTGGTGGGACCTGACCCAGTGCACACACGCTCTCACCCCCCTGCTGTCCCTTGGCCGGAAGCTTAGGCAACATCAGCCCGACTCAATACTGAGCCGTAGAAACAAGAGCCAGCCCATTGCACGGCTTCACCCGCCAGGTTTCGCTGTCCCTGGCTGTGCTTTTGGAGAAAAGTTTGCTTTACCTTTTGCTCACACAGAACAATCGCAGAGCCTCGAGGCCATTCTGGTGCTGCTAAGGGGAAGGGCCACTTTGAACCAGATACGGGTGTCCACAGCACAGCACAGCACAGCACAGCACAGCGTCAGTGTATGATGATAAGCGGCATCGTGTCCTGCTCTTCCCGAGTCCCGCAGTCTGTGCATCATGGGTCCTTTAGGTGGTCCTGCTTGACAGGGACACAGGGTCTCCGGGGACATCCCTTGGCGTTTTGCCTGGGGAAATCAATTCTCTGTGTCTCAGTGATCCCGACACACCCTGGAATGGTGCACATAGTTCAGATGCTCAAGAGGGGTTCTGGAGCTCATCAGATCTACACCTTACATCCTTCCTCCTTTCCAGCTCCGCAAATCACTGACCCTCTCTCCGTGTGCATTCCGGCCCAGCATCACCTCCTATACTATGCATCCATCCTCACCATGCACTACTTTTCCTCCCGGTCCAGCAGCTCTCTCTCAGCTTAGCAGGTGGCACGCCGGGCAAAATCCCTGGATCCCTGGCAGAAGGCGGTTGTCATAATCCAACAGGCTTGTTCCCTCTGGACCCAACACGCTGGCCTGCTGCGTTAATACTACAGCTTAGGTTGTGGCTGAGTGGCGTCTCGTCACGGCCAGATGTGAAAATCTTTGCTTGTAACATTTCTGTTGTTACAGGGGCCAGGGGTCCCTGCTACTTCTCTGGGACCCTCAGGAGGGTTCTTGTGCCTAGCTTCTGCTCCCAGATCTGGTCACCTGTCATTGTGATGTTGGGTTTCTGAACAGCTGTCTGACCTTCACTTATCACAAATGATATCAGAGATTTAGTTGTTAGAAACAGGTTGTGGGCAAATGGGTTTTGTTTGGTCCCTCCATCTTCGAGATAAAATGTTTCCTCTTCATCTGGGAGCAGAAGTGTTGGATTTGAATTCTTGGTTTGATGGGAATTCAGGCTAGTCGTGGAACTCTCCAGAACGCTTGTGATGCTCAATCCAGAACAGAAGAAGCCCTGTGTTCCAGGCCTGGTTATGTGGAGGCATTTGGAAGCTTTTCAGTGGAAAGCAGGCTGATCGCGGACTCCAGCTTGGGCCCCACTAAGAATCACGCTTAGCCCTCACTCACCGCAACTAGAGGAGCCTGCGTGTAGCAACAAAGACCCAACACAGCCAAAATAAAATAAATACATTTATTAAAAAAAATAAGTAAATAAAATTTCTCCAAAAACTCTGAACTGACTTTTGAAACTTGAATTCCACTGAAGGCAGCTGGTCTTAAAGGTGCTGGTGACTTGGCCAGTCATTTATCAATTCTGTGAGTCCTAGTCTAGGTTGCCAGGGTTCACTCTGAAACTCGGAGAGAGGAGGGAAGATTATCTCCCGAAGGAAGTTTCTGGGCTGTTCATCCAAGGCTCCCTAATGCAGCTTCTACTGCAGAGTTCCAGGCCCCCTCCCCCATCTGTTTTTTTTTTTCTGGCCTAGACTTGCTGCTGGCCGGTATTTTGAAGTTTGAATGCGTCACCCTGTACCTTTTTGTGCTTCTGGCCAGTGATCATTAGGTACCGGAATGAAGGGAAGAAAGGAAAACATTTGTGGCTTGATGGAAATTGATACTGGGTGGATATTTCCAATGCTTCTTACAGCATAAATTCAATAACTGAATTCTGGCGGTTTCCTGTTGTGGAAAAAAAAAAAAAAGCCATGAGGAGTTAGATACTATTTTGCAGCAGGGCTGGAGTGCACAGCTGGAATCCAGAGCATCGGATACGGCATTTCCATCACCGAGAACGTTCATAAAGCCCCCGATAGGATTTGCTGATCCACAGACCAAGGCGTAGCAGCAGTTGTACGCCACGTGTATGTCAATTTCGCATATAATGGACATTGTGTCAGAAACTTTATTGCAATTAGAACCCAATGCACTATAATATTTGAGCTGAGACCCGAAAAGAGACAGCCTGTGTGTATATGTGCATGCGAAAAACCCAGCTCATCCTGGATTCCTGTAAGAAACTCAATCTCCGATCTCAAATCTCTGATCACAGCGATTGAGCTCAGTTAAAAATACAGCAGCTGCTCACAAGCTGGGAGGCGGGGAATGAACTTTGAGTGGAGACGAAACATCTAAGCCGCGTCTTATTAATAGCTCTTAGAATGAAGCGCCAATGTATAGTATATCAGCGATGCCTCCAATGACTGTAAAAAGTGCTGTTATGCGAGTGAAGGACAGATATTTCTGGAGTTAATTATAGCCAGTCATAGAATAGGGACACATTGTTCTTTGCTTTTTTTATTCTAAAGAAAATGGACTGCCATGAGGAAATCCAAAGATCAGGATTCAAGTATGTGGGTGTCATTTAGTTATATAATTAATTAGTTCCAAAATTATGTATGTATTTATATATATTTTGTTACATAATTAATGTCAGGAGAGGAAGGGGCAGCTAGTGGCTGCCACCTCTTTTTAAGAAGTATAGATCGCACTCCACACTCCATCATTAATAGGGTTTTCTTGCTGTAGCTGAACTATTTCATAGTGATGGTCGGTGGAGAGAGAGAATGTGATAGGCTGACTTTTAGCCAGACTGGCCTCGAAATTAAAGCACCTTCTCTGTAGCCGTGTGTTTTAATCTCTTCTTCCTCCTTCAAGTGGCCACACTGGGAAGTTGCCTTAGAATCAGTTTTGGTACTACTGGAGACAAGAGATACCTGATCTTCTTTTTAATTTCAGGTGATAAAATCTCAGAGTGTTGAGATAACCTGAACCCAGCGCACACGGCTAATGTCTGCTCGAAATGCTTTCGCTGCCAAGTAAAAGAAAACTCCAGTGGCTTAACCTACTTGAGAGCGTGCTTGATTTTGCTGACTTAGCAGGATGTCTGGATCTTGCTGGTGTCAGTTCAGTGGTTCAGATATATTAGGCCTGCAGTCTCTATGGTGGGCTCTGACCTTCCCTCTTGGTCGCAGGATGGCTTCTGGAATTCCGAGCATCACAGCCATATTTAAGGCAGGAAGTAGTATGGAAAGAGCCAACCCCTGATACTCGTCTTACTTATCAGGGAAGTAAAGCAGTCCCAGTAGCCCCAGCAGGTACCTCGGTCTGTCTCACAGTGTGGTCAGCACAGCCCGCCTCCCCCTTGGTGCCCTGGATGGTATGGCCCCTGCAGCGTCTCAGACCCTCCCACCTCATGGGGGCCCTTCCCGTCCCCAGGGGCAGAACCGGCCCCCAGATTCCATCCACGCCTGCCAGACACATCCGTCTCATCTCCGTCACTTTTCTGAAGCAGAAAGTGATTTGGTTCTCAGACTCCGATTAAACAGAAAATGAACACCCATGGCAAAGTGCTGGAGCTCCTACGTCAGGGTGTTGGTAAATAAAAGGACGTTTTCAAAGACAAAACCGTCTTTGGTCACCCTGCCCGTATCTCCAGAGGAAAGGGGAGACATAGATTGTCTTCCCCTAGGGACCAGCTCTTGCCTCACCATCTATTTAGAACCAAAGGACCGTTTGGATACATTTTCCGACGAGCACACTGAAGTGCAGGAGTAAAGACGTCTCTGGAAAAGTCAGCAAATAAGGCCAGTGGGAGATCCTGGGAAACAGAAACGAGCTGCATTTAGAGAACTATCTTCCGCCATCCCTCACCTGTGTGGCCGCAGTCCAGACACAGAGAACAGCTGAAACCCTCAAGGCAGCAGAAAGTGCCCGCGAGACCCGATAGCAGAACGATGCATCATTGCACCTCCGTAGCGTGGTGCCCCTCGACGTGACCAGCACAGCTGAGTCCTGCAGCTTCTGAATGGCTCCATGGCAGGCCTGTGAGGCTTTTATTCTTTGGCCTTTTATACGCAGATGACTTAATTTGATTTAAGGTGGCAAGAGTTACTTGGGTTCACGTTTGTCATAGGGAAGATTCTGGTAACGATATTGTAAAAATTTATCGTTCTTTTTTTTTTAACATCTTTATTGGTGTATAATTGCTTTACAATGTTGTGTTAGTTGCTGCTGTATAACAAAGTGAATCAGCTATATGTATACATATATCCCCATATCCCCTCCCTCTTGCTTCTCCCTCCCACCCTCCCTATCCCACCCCTCTAGGTGGTCACAAAGCACCGAGCTGATCTCCCTGTGCTATGTGGCTGCTTCCCACTAGGTATCTAGTTTATACTGGGTAGTGTATATATGTCCATGCCACTCTGTCATTCTTGTTATTTTTACCGTGTTTTGGAGTACAGAGTTGAGGACTGAAACGGAAAAATTAGACACGGCTAGAGAGCCGACAGCAAAGGCGCACACCTTGATGTGCAAAGCTGGGGTGGCGCCCCTGTGGGGTCATTGGCCCCTTGGGCTTACGCTTGTCACCCTGCATCTTGAACACCTGGGTACGTCCTGGCTTTTTAGTGAGACTGAAAATATCTCACGATTTCAGAATAGTGACCCAGGTGAGCTTTGCATTTCTGGTGGGCATCCTTTCTTCTCTGTCTTGAAGGTCATTCTTGGAGTTGGTGGGGCTCACCTGGAAGCGGAAGAAGGTCATGATGGTAGCTGTGCATCGTCCAATAGGCAAGACAAGTTGTGGTCCCTGTTGCAAAAGGCATCTACCCGATCCTCTTGTGCTTCCCATTCACTGAGCGCCTCTCCTAGGGGCTGCTCAAGCGGTCAGGCCAGTGGGCCACTCTGGGCTAGGCCCTCCCCTGCTTTCAAATCACTGTCAACTCACAGGCCATTCGGTTTGGGGTTTGGTGCTTATCGCCATATATTTTGTTACAATTTGTTATCTGTTTCTCTTCTCTAGGCCGTAAATACCTTTTTAAAAAATTTTTATTATTTATTTTATTTTTTGGCTGCATTGGGTCTTTATTGCTGTGTGCAGGCTTTCTCTAGTTGCGCAAGTGGGGGGCCCCTCTTCGTTGCGGTGCGCGGGTTTCTCAGTGCGGTGCTTCTCTTGTTGCAGAGCACGGGCTCTCGGCGCGCGGGCTTCAGTAGTTGTGGCTCGTGGGCTCAGTAGCTGTGGCTCACGGGCTTAGTTGCTCCGTGGCACATGGGATCTTCCCAGACCAGGGCTCGAACCCGCGTCCTCTGCATTGGCAGGCGGATTCTTAACCACTGCGCCACCAAGGAAGTCCCTAGACTATAACCACTTTTAAATTCACAGTGTTGGAAACAAACAAGTGATGCTTAATAAACTATTTTGTGTGAATGACTCACTGACTGAATGAATGAATGAGTGAATGAATGAGGAATTGCATGATGGATAGAACTCGCCTTTTCCAGTGGGTATAGACAGGGACGCTACATTCTTGGAAGACTGAAGCAAACGTTATCCAGTGATGTCTTCTGCCTTCTTTTCAAGTTTTATTTCAAGGGAAAAAGCGACCCAGTAATCCAATGCCTCCTACTTCAAGATCTACATCCGGGTCAGCATCCATTACAGCTACTGAAAGAGACTGGCCGTCTGCCACCTCATTTAAACTATGGTACTTTGGGAAATCTCTGTTTGCTGCTGAACAGTTTCAAACCTCGAGTGAAAAATACATGGGAAAGAGCCCTTACTTCAGCAGTTTGCTTTCAACTGCATGAGACAGACACCTGCTTAACAGTGGCTGAAACAAGAGGGGATTGTTACCTCTCATAATAAGTCCAGCGGTAGGTAGTTCCACGGTTGGTTGATTCTGCAGCCAAATCATGCCACCCAGAGGCTTTCTCTGTCTTTCCACTCAACCACATCAGTAGGCTGGCTCCCTCATGATCTCAAGATGGCTGCAGAGCCTCCAGACATCACAAACACACACAGCTCTTTCAGCAAGAGAGGACCTTGTCTTCAAGCATCTCATACTTAACCATGGAGGAAAATACTTCCCACAATATGAAAATTACCTTTGAAAAGAAATCCATAATTTGGTTATTTCCTAATTGTTTGCCTGGGCAATAATGTTGTAATCAACATCTCTGCACTCCTGCACAGAATAAATACTTGTAAATTTTTTTAAATATGTATTTTATTTGACTATATGACTGATTGAGTTGTAATATTTTTTAAAAAAAAGAGTAATGTAAAATCATTTCGGTTTGTGAGGATCAATTCTTATTCTCTTTAGCTGGGATAAAAGGTTATGTGAGGGGAAAAAGAAACCTTTAAGCAAAGTAACATAGATATGAGACCTTTCGATTTCAATATCCTTTCTTCTCCTTCTTCCTGTTACCTATTTGAGCCCACCTGGGCCATAAGAAGTGCTTTTTTCCCTTTCAAATGATGTTTTATGCCTGGCTAATATCCCTGTAAAATCCATTTAACATGTGAAAAAAGAATTGCCTCTTTTTGTTGGTTGTCATTGGATGATGCTATCAAATGAGATGTGATGCGTGCGCTCAACAGAATGAATGTACTGGGCTGCAAACCGGGTGGATATGAATATATTCCCAAGAGAGCACAGCACAAAAAGCTGCAATCTCTGCATTCTGTCTCAACCTTGGGCGCAGTGTAGTTACAACAGTATAAGGTGCAAAGTGCCTGAAAGAAGTTTTCAAGTGTTGTGAAGAGTGCTCATGGATGAGAATTTCCTACATTTTCTGCTCTTGCTTTTTAGCCTGTAAACCTGAAATTTATCTAAAAAAATAAAATCTACTAATTAAAAAAGAGTGTTATAAGGAAAGACTTGGTGGATTCTGTTTAAAGAAAAAGAAAAAACTCCATTTGAAATATTTTTGTGGACTCATTGTGAAGAGATGTGAGCGATGAAAGTATAAACCATGTAGTAAAGAGCAGTGTTGCCAAAGTGGAAGAGATTAGAGACAGCAAGCAAGGCTCAGAGTGTTCTGACAGGTAACATGGGACCAAAGGAGATGCAGGCCACCCAGGGGACGTGTCCTGCGGAGACCCTGGGCCACCAGCTAGCACGCACAGGGCATTGTTCGCTGAATGACTGTTGTCTGTGTCATTGGGAAGCAATTCTCAAAGGAAGTAAACTGCATCTTCTTATGTGACCAGAAACCATCCTACAGAGCCTGACTTGACCTTAACAATGGGAATAGAGACTGACTGAAAAGCTCAGTGGTCCAGCCCAGGAAGAAAAGTTCGTGCTTCTTTATGGTCTAGAAGAATAGAAGAACCCTTTAAAGATTCCCACCCACTTTGTTCTATCATAATCCCAACTCAAGATACGATTAAGACCAAAGGCATATTCTCCCTGCTCTCCTGTTTGGAAATCCAAAACCAATCTTTCAGGGGGTTCTGTTTGCATAGGTAGGGGTATTAGTCCAGCAAAATATTTGAAGCAGTTGAGGGGAGGCTAGGATCACATTGCTGAGTAACTTGAGACCCACTGCTTTTTGTGCAATGAAAGCATTGATAGTGGCTGGGGACGGAGGCTTTGGGGATGGAGCTTCTGGGGAGAGCGGGCCTGGAAGGGAGGGCTACTTTGAGGAGATCAATCAGTCCCTTACGAGGGTGGGCGTAAGTTTCAGAAGCAGTTAGATGCAGATACCACTGGGTTAAACACCAAGGATGCGACTCCGGAGGCCATGTGGAACGTTTGGATGGATTCCAGGCAGTAAGAGCCCTGTGCTGAGAACAGGCTTGATGTAACGTCCCCTGTGACACATCCCACGAGGTAGGAATCCAAGTCGAGAGCACTCGTGCCGACAAACTCAAGGATTTCTGATGGAGGTCAAGAGAGTTAATCCAGAGACATGAGTCTCTGGCGGCATCAAAGGCGCTCAGTACATACTGCTTTTACTCTCTTCTGTGTCTTCTCGTCACCCTTTCTTCTCTCCCCACCCACCCGACCTAGAGATGTTTGCGTCTGTGACACGGTCCCAGGTCTCTGGGATATTCAATGTGATCTCACCAGGGAAGGACCATGCTCCTCCTGCCATCTGGGACATCTCTGGAGGGCTTTCTCACCCCTGGAGTTCAGATGTGTCCAGTTCTGTCGTGTTGCGCTCTGCTACTGTCACGCAGATTAAGTATACAGGGCATTCGTAGTATACACACATTTAACATGCACACGTTTAATCTGAAACACTTGCGGAAAAGAGAGAAACTACAATAATAAGGTAAATACAGTGCAGCCAGTTCTCACCACCATTCCGCTCGAGAGGCGTCTGCTGTAGAATTGGTGTAGGGTGAGGAAGTGACTCTGTCCTTCCCCTGGTTAACCTCAGTTTGTCCAGCAAGTGCACGGCCGCCGCTTCTCCCCACGTGTGTGATTCTGGTGTTTATGGGTCTACAAACAAGCTAGTTACTTAAAACCTAGTTCTCAAAAAAAAAAAAAGGGTGGTCCTTTCCTAGTAAAAGCTACAAATTAGGTGCATTACGTCCAGTTTAAGGGATATTCAAAGGAAGTGGAAATAATAGGCCCCCCCTTTTTTTTACCTTATGCACATGTAAGGGTTAAACTCTCACATAAGATTCAAATCCATTCTCCTACCTTTCCAAGACTTTCTAAGAATCTGACCTATTTTTAAAAATTGAGAAGGCAATACTCTTTAACAGAAGCTAATAGGTGTGGGAGCTTTAGGTTTGCAATGGGGGTCGTTAGTCTAACAGGAAACTTTAACAGGGTTTGCTACAGATAGGAGACAAGCCAGGGTCAAGTCTCAGACAGGTGCAACACTTAAAGAGCCAGGGAAGCTAAGCAAAACCATCTACTGTGAAGAAACAAAGCAAAACTGGAAGCAAATAGAAAAAGAAAAAAAAGATAGTTACTTTCCGCCATGCTGTGGGTTCATAGGTGTGCCTTGGAAACAAAGGTTTCTACTAAGTAGAAATTGTGTTTTTAACTTTAAAAAAAAGTTATGAATTACTTGAACCATACTTCAATATACACTCTAGCTTTGTTACAGATTAACATTCTGCCATACTGGCTTCAGAAACCTTTTTTTTAAAAGGCAGAAAACGGGACTTCCCTGGAGGTCCAGGGGTTAGGACTCTGCGCTTCTACTGCAGGGGCTGTGAGTTCAATCCCTGGTGGGGGAACTAAGATCCAGCATGCCGCAGAAAACACGAGAATTACGGTTGACTGTTAACTCCCTTCCTGTAAGGAACCAAGCCTTATATTGCGGTGCGAAGGGCCATTCTGGACACAGGCTGGGGGCGGGGGGGGGGGTGGACTCATTTGATTTTGCTTCCCCTTCTTGTACCAAGACCTGGGAAGAGGTAATAAGTCCATTCCCACTGTTGCTGGCAACCCAAGTCAGTTCACAAAGGCCACCTCACCAGGAGAGTAAACCCTGCGATCTCTTTATTCTGGCTGTATTAATGTTATTTCCCGTGCGACCTTGACCTCAGGCAGGACAGACAAGACAACGCAGATTCACAAACATTTGCTTTAGGAGGTTTGTTACATAAGAAAAGCCAAAGAGGGCCCCTGTTTACTGGCCCTCTGTTGCTTACTTCTTCACAGCTAAATTGATTTACAAATTAAATTTTCAAATAAATTCAAATCAAATTTCCGTACATGCAGTTGTTTTAAATATAACCCAAATAAACATATTTTAAAACCTTCTTTTAAAGTATAGTTGATCTACAGTGTTGTGTCAATCTCTGCTGTACAGCGAAGTGACTCAGTTATACACATGTAGACACTCTTTTTCATATTCTTTTCCATGACGGTTTATCACAGGATATTGAATAGAGTTCCCTGTGCTCTACAGTAGGACCTTGTTGTTTATCCATTCTATATATACCAGTTTGCGTCTGCTCATCCCGACTTCCACTCCATCCCTCCCCCAGCCCCCTCCCCCTTGGCAACCACCAGTCTGTTCTCTATGTCCGTGATTATGTTTCTGTTTCATAGGTAAGTTCATTTGTGTCATATTTCAGATTCCACTATAAGTGATATCGTATGATAGTTGTCTTTCTCTTTCTGACTGACTTCATTAGTATGATCATCTCTAGGTCCATCCATGTTGCTGCAAATGGCATTATTTCATTCCTTTTTATGGCTGTGTAGTATTCCATTGTATATATGTACCACATCTTCTTTATCCATTCAACTGTCGATGGACATTTAGGTTGTTTCCACGTCCTGGCTATTGTGAATAGTGCTGCTGTGAACATAGGGGTGCATGTGTCTTTCTGAATTAGAGCCCAAGGAGTGGGATGGCTGGATCCTATGGTAGTTCTATTTTAATTTTCTGAGGAACCTCCGTACTTTTCTCCACAGTGGATGCACCAACTTACCTTCCCACCAACAGTGTGGGAGGGCTCCCTTTTCTCCACACCCTCTCCAGCATTTGTTACCAAATAAACAGATTTTTAGCCACCTAGCGCCTGCCTGCTTTGCATAACTCACAAAACTGCAGTCAGCATCTGCTAGCCATAGATAAGACCCTAAGCCATTGCTGCCCTTAGGAGCTCTCTGACTCAGAGATTCCCCGCCAGGCGCTGAGAGACGTTGCCTAGAAATGTGAGGTCCTTTCCAATTGCCCTCTACCCCAGCCTTCCTCTCCTGGCTGGTGGGCCCTGCACTTCAGCAGGAAAGTCCCACACTGAGAGGGACTTCCCCTACCTGCCATCCTGTCCTCGTGCCCAAATAAACGCACTGTGTGTTGCTGCCATCTCGTGGTTATATATTTCACTTGATGGGCCCCCAAATCCCTCGAACACGCTACAGAGATGGATGGATACTGAGCTACAGACCACAAGGCTTGTTGCTGTCCCTCTTCTAGGATCAATTCAGGTCGATCTTCTGATAAATTCATCTTTTGTCTGTTATACGCCCTCCTCCCAAACGCCTCTGTTATCCTGGGCTTATGTGAGACTAACTAGCCATCCTGGGGCTCCAGGCCTGATTACTTACTTCAAACATGACCATGTAACGTAGCGTCGTTAGAAGGAGGAGGGCACATAAGAGCTTGGGTACCGGCCATTGGAGACCCTGCAGTTCAGGTAGACTGGAGCCTCCTTCCACACTTCGTTAAGCCACCCGAGCTAATCCTGGCTCGCTCACTCCGGAGGTCGTAGGAGTGCAAACTCTGTAGCTTTCTTCTTGTCCTCAGGTTCTTCCAGTGTCTCACTGGCCAAGAGTCGACCTGCAAGATTGACTGAAAACATGTGTTTTCTCACTGAATCAAACACACGGTCCCTCCTCCAGTACAATCCGCCTCAGTCTTGGACAGAACCGTGTCTCCATTTCCACTTCTTTCACCTTGTAGCCATGAGTCAGCGGGGGAGCAGCAGTTGCAAGGTGATTCCAGAGCTTCTTTGGGGGCCAGTGCTGTTAGTCAGTGTTTCCATTGGCACAGGATTTGAAGGAAACCCGTTCCATTGGGGTCAAGCTACTTGGTGTCACTTGCAAGTTATTCACCAAGAAAGGTCTGGACCATGATTTTAATAAAATCCAATCTAGATGTCTCTCAGAAGAACTTGACATTACCAGTTGTTTAAAAGGCTGCGCTAATGCAACTGGTGAACGGTGTTAATGTGAAACCAGCTGAACTCCTTCTGACCACAGGGTCTTCTAGGCTGGGAAGAGATGGGGTGAAGCTGGGGCAGCTGCAAAAGTGATGGAGGGTCTGACTCAAGTCTTCTTGGATTCACGATGTCAGATGTCTTCTTGGTGAAGTAATGTACAGCGTTAACTTTTGGATTTGGGGGAAGAGCAGAAGTTAGAGGTGGCATAGAGGATGATATTGTCATTTTTCCAAGTTGATGTTGTGACTTTTTTTTTTTATGTCTTTATTGGAGTATAATTGCTTTACAATGGTGTGTTAGTTTCTGCTTTATAACAAAGTGAATCAGTTATACATATACATTTTTTTACATCTTTATTGGAGTATAATTGCTTTACAATGGTGTGTTAGTTTCTGCTTTATAACAAAGTGAATCAGTTATACATACACATTTTTTTTACATCATTATTGGAGTATAATTGCTTTACAATGGCGTGTTAGTTTCTGCTTTATAACAAAGTGAATCAATTATACATATATATATTTTTTTACATCCTTGTTGGAGTATAATTGCTTTACAATGGCGTATTAGTTTCTGCTTTATAACAAAGTGAATCAGTTATACATATACATTTTTTTTTACATCCTTATTGGAGTATAATTGCTTTACAATGGTGTGTTAGTTTCTGCTTTATAACAAAGTGAATCAGTTATACATATACATTTTTTTTTACATCCTTATTGGAGTATAATTGCTTTACAATGGCGTGGATGTTGTGATGTTTTGTAAACGCCCTTAAACAGACAACAAACCTCTCAGCATCTTGTGTCGTCCTTATATTCCTACCTTCGAACGCAGGCTGTCACATATGAGGTTCTCAGTGACCACTGCAGAATTAACAACGGTCTGTTTTGCAGAATTAAACGCCGTCTGAGTAAATATCAGCCATCCTTCATGTTTTATGGCCTGCAGCACACTGGGTAATTTTGCTGTGGCTCTAATATCTTCTTGTATAAAGCAGTCAATTGACCTGAGAATGGCTCAGAATATATTGCTCATTAAATTGAGTTCCAGACAAGACTGCAAGGGTATTAGCCTGATGCTCGAAAGTAGCAGGAAGCCTCAAGGGCATAGTGTAATCATTCATTTGCTAAATAACACACACACACAACGGCTTAATTACAGCATTTTGCAGCCAAAAAGAATTGTGGTGATTTCCACATTAGAGTATCTCATTAATGAGATTTGCTAACTGTTATTGGCAATATTCTGAAATGCCCTTTTGTTTTAAATTGTTTCTTAAATGGCTAATGTCATTTGCGGGAGAGGAAATTTCCCCAAACCTCTCATGGATGTGAAATGTTAGTGATTCAGAGACTCCTCAATGTTAATTTCTTCCGGGTTGGCAGGACTCTACGGTATGAAAAAAAAGGCATTTTTAACATCTCTCTGTGTCTCCACATCATCACCATTGAAGTTATTACAAGCAGCAAGGATCCAGGTGAAAGAAGGAATGCAAATGTGAGAATTCTTTCACCAAGAGTTCACAAACCCAAGCACACTGAAGGTCATGGGTCATGCCTTTGTATCCCAGCTCTGCCACTAGTGATCTGTGGTGGTCCCCAACTTTTTTGGCACCAGGGACCGGTTTCATGGAAGACCGTTTTTCCACGGATGGGGGTGGAGGTGGGGGATGGTCACCTCCTGCTGTGCGGCCCGGTTCCTAACCGGTATTGGTTCATGGCCTGGGGGTTGGGGACCCCTGATGTATGCGACCCCCATCAAGATACTTCACATTTCTGGGCCCCAGTTTACTTTTCTATAGCATAACTAGGTTCGTTCACTGATTCAACAGATATTTCTAGATTGTTCCAAATTCTTCTAGGCACTAAGAATACAGCAGCAAATGGGACTAGACCAGGCTTCTGACTTCCAAGAGCTTATTTCCTAGTAGAAAAGAAAGATAATAAGCTTCTCACTGAATGTATACCTGACATAGTTCAAGCTAGGTATAATTTTATTAGGCCAATTAAATTGGGTAATTCCACTGAGAAGTACTTGGGCATTCCTACTACAGGAGGGTGGCCAGGGGAAGCCTCTTGAGGATACTGGCCTCCTAGCAGAAATTTGAATAATAAAAAGGAGTCAGATTTAGAAGTTTCCTAAGAAGAACATTCTAGGATGAGGGAATACCTAAGACAGAACCCAGGATAGGAGTTCTTTGATCTCTTAAAGTGACATCAAGCAGTCAAATTCAATGGTTCCGACACGGGGCATTTCAAAATAGTGTCTCATCTTTTTCCCTGGTTACTCAGTGATATTCTAGGTCATCCTTTTACATGGGTTTTATTTTATGGTCCTTATTTGGCCTTAGATTTTTCATTCTTAAGTAAATGTGTGTGTGTGTGTGTGTGTGCGCGCGCGCGCGCGCGCGCGCGCGCGCGCGCGTATTTTAAGCCCAGCTTCCTGGACTCCATTTACATCATTCTTTGACAACACCCATCCCTCTTAGTTACTCACTGTGACCAGAACAAAAAAATTCTTCCAATCACACCTTCTTAGAGATTGCCGTTTCTTGCTTTCCTCCTAGTAACTTGGAATTGCTAAGAAAATGGATGGAATTGAAAGGGTATCATTTACCTATTATTTTTAGTCAGTTCTGAATATAAAAAGAGCAAAACTTAGATTCTGGTCTTTGTCATTTCAGACCCTGTTGCCAGCCGTGGAGTTCTTTCTCCTTGTTAATCCATGTTCCATGAAACTCTCTTGGCACCTTTAGGTTCCAGACCCTGTAGAGAGCGGTGGGTTTAGGTTTCCTCTCACTCCACAAGAAAGCCACCTCCATAAAAGCAGGGGCTGTTTTCTCCACCCCTTACCTCTGGAGTCCAGAACGTTTCTAGGACCAGAGTTAGCACTCAAAGAGCATTCATTGAATGAAGGAGCCTCGTCATCAGATCAGATGACTTGTTTGTTTGTTTGTTTTGTTTTTTTGCGATACGTGGGCCTCTCACTGTTGTGGCCTCTCCCGTTGCGGAGCACAGGCTCCAGACGTGCAGGCTCAGCGGCCATGGCTCACGGGCCCAGCCGCTCCGCGGCATGTGGGATCTTCCCGGACCGGGGCACGAACCCGCGTCCCCTGCATCGGCAGGCGGACTCCCAACCACTGCACCACCAGGGAAGCCCCCGATGACGTTTTATTGTGACGTGGCTGGGTAAGGCCGCATAGGAAGGCTGGAATTCAGAGCAATAATGACTTGAAATTATCTCACAGATAATTATCACATTCAGCTTTTTTTTTCTTTTTTTCCCTGCCTTTATTGAGATATAATTAGCATACTATGTAATTTTAAGGTATACAATGCAGTGATTTTTTTCCTTTTTTCTTTTTCTTTTATGGAAGTACAGTTAGTTTACAATGTTGTGTTAGTTTCAGGTGTACAGCAGAGTGATTAAGTTATACATGATATATATATACCTATTCTTTTTTATTTAATTTTTATTAGAGTAAAATTGATTTAAAATGTTGCATGTTTTGTAGGTGTACAAAATCTTTTCTAGTTATACATATACATATATCTACTCATCTTCAGATACTTTTTTTCCCCCGGTGACTTTAACTTTTTATTTTCTATTGGAGTATAGCCGATTAACAATGTTGTGATAGTGTCAGGTGCACAGCAAAGCGACTCTGCCATGCATATACATGTATCCATTCTCCCCCAGACTCCCCTCCCATCCAGGCTGCCACATAACATTGAGCAGAGCTCCCTGTGCCATACAGTAGGTCCTTCTTGTTTATCTGTTTTATATATAGTAGTGTGTATCTTCTAATCCCAAACTCCTAATTTATCTCTCCCCCTCCCTTTCCCCTTTGGTAACCACAAGTTTGTTTTCTATGTCTGTGGGTCTATTTCTGTTTTGTAAAGAAGTTCATTTGTATCATTTTTTTAGATTCCACACATAAGCGATATCCTGTGTGATACACATCATATGTGATACAGTGCAGTGATTTTATATGTGTATATATTGCAGAATAATTACCACAGTAAAATTACTGAACACATCTATTGCCGGACATGATTACAGTGTTTTTTTGCATGGTGAGAACTTTTAAAATCTACTCTCTTAGCGACTCTCAAATATGCAATACAATATTGTTAACTGTAGTCCGCATGCTGTACGGTACATCGCCGGCACGTATTCGTCTTATAATTAAAAGTTTGTACACTTTGGCCTCCTTCACCTACTTTCCCTTCTCTCCATCTCCCCACCTCTGGCAATCACCAATCTGTTCCCTGTTTCTATGAGTTTGTTTTTTTTTAGATTCTATATATAAGTGGAATTATTCAGCCAGGAGAACGAAGGAAACCCTGCCGTTTGCGACAACTTGGATGAACTCCTTATTTTTTGCTTTTGTTCCTCTCTCTGTCATTTGAAGTCAGGTGTGCAGATCTGAGGTAGCGAGTGTACAGTATTCCTTAGGTTATTTCATGAAAACTACTAACTAAACTTAATAAAGTCAAATTTTTGATAAATAGGCTTATGAACAACTTCCACAAAAACGGATGAGCTTAACGGGTGCAACTTAAAGCGGGGAAATTTAAGGGAACAGGATCTAATACATTTGCACTAATTTATTCCTGCCTTGTGAGTGACGAGCGTAAATCAAGTAGCTTGATAATCCCTTGACAGACTAATAAATGAGAACCAGATTTTTTTAAATGGAAAATGGATATAATTAGAAAGCTATTAACTTTTTTTCCCACTCCAACATCATGGAATAAGTAAGCCATAGGGGACCTGTCCTTCAAAATAATTAAATTTCCAAATTAACTTTTTGGTTTAAGAACGATTTGATTTAATCATTGTGTTAAGTTGAAATATATAAATGTGACTATTTGCAGGTCTGTTTCCTGCTTTTTTTCCGCTCCCTGTAATTTTGGGTTCCATGTAACCTAGCCTATTCATAGTCCCAGGGATTACGATGGGGGTAGGGCTAATATAATAATAATAATAATGATAATGGCCCCAAAGGGCCATTATTTTGCCTACCAGAGTGGGACAGGAACCTGACATAAGAAGCCACGGGAAAACATACAGTGACTTGTACAAGGCTTTATGAGTCCGGGGCAGAATCTCATAGGTGTTGCTCTCCCTATTTTATCTTCCCTTCAAAACGATGAGATTTCTGCTTGTTTGTTTCGTTTCACGTCATTTGCTCGTAGAAATATTCCAACTGCAACTGTTTAATGAAATGGCTGTCTGGAGGTTGAGGAGTTTGTGCAAAAGGGAAAGGGACGTTCTCCTTTCTTTTCTTTCCACTTGGGAATTGTGCGTTAGTGTGTTGGTATCAGGAACTCAGCAGCATTTACTGTGCATCACAGCTGTGAGCTTTCCTCCGTGTTTCCCATAAGAGCTTCTGTGGGGTCGGTGCAGCCAGATGTGCTCAGGGAGACATTTTCCAGCAGTAGTGAGTAGCCAAGACAGGGATGACTTCATAAGTCCCCAGCATTAAAATACAACTTATTTTATCTTTTGATCATCATTTCTGGAAGGCATGCAGAAGTTAAAAGTCCCAGTTTGCTGGTTAGAGCTGGGAACACCCCATGGCTGAGTTACATTCCTGTGAAATGGATTGTATAAAGGGGTCTAATAGCAAATTTCTTTTCTTCTCCTCTAATCTCTATATATGAGCTACCGCATGAAGGCTCTTTATGAACTGCACCTTAAAAGCATCTTTTCACAGAGAACAGACTTGTGGTTGCCAAGTGGGGGAGGGGGGAGAGGGATGGGGTGGGAGTTTGGGATGAGCAGATGCAAACTAGTATATATAGGATGGATAAACAACAGGTCCTACTGCAGAGCACAGAGAACTATATTCAATATTCCGTAATAAACCATAATGGAAAAGAGTATGAAAAAGAATATCTATATAGTATCAATATATTATACATATGTATATGTGTAACTGAATCACTTTTCTGTACGTCAGAAACTAACACAACATTGTACACCAACTATACTTCAGTAAAAAGTAGATGGGGGTTCCCTGCTGGCACTGTGGTTGGGGGTCCGCCTGCCGATGCAGGGGACACGGGTTTGAGCCCTACTCTGGGAAGATCCCACTTGCCGCGGAGCAACTAAGCCTGTGCGCCACAACTACTGAGCCTGCGCTCTAGAGCCCGCGAGCCACAACTACTGAAGCCCACGCACCTAGAACCCATGCTCTGCAATAAGAGAAGCCACAGCAGTGAGAAGCCCGTGCACCGCAAGGAAGAGTAGCCCCGGCTCGCCGCAACTAGAGAAGGCCTGCGCGCAGCAACGAAGACCCAACGCAGCCAAAAAAATTAAAAAAAAAAAAAGTTTGAAAACCATCGTCTTTTATTGTTGTTAAATTTGTAGAGCAAGAAATAGCAGAGAGAAATTGTAAATAAGAGATGCTTGTTAATGCCATTTTGAAAATGAATTATGATGGGGGAGGTGTCATTTGGGGGATTAGCTCCTTCTCCAGATTTACTAATTATTTGTAAGACAGAAACAAAATGATTTGTGTCCTTTGACAACTTTTAAGTTTGCGCTTTCCTCTGGGAGTCTTTTTTTTTGCTTTTGGAAGCCAGTCACCCCTTACGATGACAGTTTCTCCAAATGCTCCTTTTCATGGAGAATGAATTAAAGGAGAAAGACGTACTCTTGTCCAACAGACGTAAAATTGAACGGAAGGCCCTCCTTCTACCGCCGTCAGCTGTCAACCTGAATACTTTCTTTGCAGTCCTGGCTGGAAGGTAAAAGCTACGGTTTTGAGCTAGTAGACTCATGCCCGGCTGTGCCTTGTTAAATATTTTGATGGTTTCCCTACTTGGAGGTGAGGTTGAATGACATCAAAGTGCCTGAGGGTGACAGCAAGTTCTTTGTCAGTTTTCCTTTCCCCTCCCCTGCTTCTTTTGAAGGTGGGGAATATTTTGAAATGGGACGTCCCTGAGAGGCAAAGGTAGCATCTTCCTTTGATACTGAGCGTAAACGCGGCTGCCAAGCCCCCAGAGCACGCACTAAGGATGGGGTTTCTTCTATGGAGGATTGAATGTGACTGTCCGAAGCAGGTCTTAGCCTTTCACGTAGCATGATTGCAAGAGCTGTGGTGAAATCTTCAGGCCAAGCCAAATGACATCATACGGTTCACCAGTGCAGGGGCCCCCAGTTACATCCACGTACAGTACGTTCTAGTAGTAAGTGTTCAGAGGACTTCTCTTTGATAGAAAGCATGAAGATGATTCTAGAGTTATAGTTGTCTCTGCATTTTCTACTCCGTAGCATAATTATAGTTCAGTCATTCCGTTCCCCGTACGCTCTGGGGTGTGGTGAGTTCTGCAGACAAGTCATCAGATGAACAGTATGTCTTACATTACATTTGAGTAGGCCTGCGTTATACAACTCTGCACTCAAACCAGGTTACAACGGCATACACCATTGTGCCTTACTTTGGGTAGAAATTATCGTAGCACTAACTGCTGGGTCTGTACCATGGAGAGAATGATACATTAGACTTCTGGGCTGCTTAACTGTTAGAGACCATTTGGCCTGGCTGAAAGAGTCCCTGGCCGGTCTCATAATTTTATGTGCAGCTGGTCGCATATGTTGAAATTATGTACCCACAAGGGGAAAATTCTACCCTGTGGGATTTTTAGAGCACATGCTATCTGGTCTACACTTTGCTCAGGGCATCATGTATATAATTCAGTTGAATCCTCCGACCTCCTATTAAGGTTGGCATTAACCTTATTCCCACTTTAAAGATGTGGAAATTGAAACTTAGAAAGTGAAGTAACTTTTCTAAGGCCACCCAGGGATCGGGTAGGGTCTGGGAGGTAAGAGTCAAATCCAAGTCTGACTGCAAAGGTCATGCTTTTTCCTACATCTGTACGCTTCTACGTCTATATACCTATCTATATTTTATCTATCTATCTATCTATCTATCTATCTATCTATCTATCTATCTAAATAAGTAAATAACTGGGTCTAGCTTACCCTCCTGCTACAAACAATGAGAAAAATAAACAGTATGAGTTATTAGGAAAATGTAAACTAAAACCACAGTAAGATACCACTACACATCCATTAGGTCATCTAAAATTAACAGGCTGACCGTATCAAGCATTGGCCAATATGTAGAAGGGCGAGAACTCTCAGACGCTGCTGGTGGGAATGTCAAATGGCACAAGCACTTGGTAAATAGCTACGTTCAACATGATTGATTCACACTGCTGTATATTATATGTGAAAGTTGTTAAAAGAGTAGCTCCTGAGTTCTCATCGCAAGGCAAAATATATTTTTCTTTTCTTCTGTGTCTATAGGAAGTGATGGATGTTCGCTAAACTTACTGTGATAATCACCTCATGATGTATGTAAGTCAAACCATTATGCTGCACACCTTAAACTTATACAGTATTGTATGTCAATTATATCTCAATAATACTAGGGAAAAACTGAAGTGGTTTGGTGGTTTCTCAAAACGCTAAACCTAATGGAATCCCATAAGGTCAAGGACATTAGACTACTTTACAAAAGATCTATGTAGAAAGTTCAAAAACAAAAAACTGTTTATCTTAACATATCCTCCATTACAAGACCAAAGAGGAAAACTGAAGACCGGAAATTCATGCAAGAATGTTTCTACAAATGAGACAGTCAAAGATTAAGGCCTATTTGGGGGAACATAACATCATGAAAGAGTGCACGAATGTACCAATATGTTGTATTGAGGGTTTTCCATTAAAAGCTCCCCTAGTAGGTCAGAGGACTGATGGACTCCTACACGTGAACCTGTATGCGGGGTAGTTTCTGGCCCATTGGTCCCTACCTCTGTGCGTGAGGTTCACAGGTGAATCAGTCATGATGACCTGTACCAACTTGGCAAAACCTTCCAAACATAATTAGGGCATCATGTGACAGTAACTGAGGAGATGCACCAGAGTCTAAAACAAATCAAGCCACCGTCAAAAATCTCTCTCTCCTCTTCCTCTCAAGCCCAGACTTTCGTCTAAAGGTGGAAGACAAGTTTGAAGGGATGAATTCACCCTTATTCCGCCAGACATCAGATGCTTCTAATTAGCTGTCTAAAAGGCATGAAACAATATTTGGAGGACACTTCAAGACACGAAGAAAAATTTTAAAAGCAGCCATTGGAAGGGATGTCATGAGACAGATGAAAGGGAGCTGCCATCACAAAAACTTAATGAGCCAAAAAGCAGTTGTGACAGATGTGCCAAAGGAAACCTTCCCATCCCCGGTTCCGGGGTCGGGGGAGGAGAGAGAAGAGCGAGGCGAAAGACCACAGACCTCAAATATAGGCAACCAAATGGCCACGTTCTTTAAAAAGATGATTACCCCTCTTCGGCCAATTTTCACCCTTTTCTTACACTTTTCTGGCGCTCTGATGTATTTCTTGACTTCACAGCCCTTCTGAGAGCCGCCCTTAGAGTTTTCCTTTTAGCTGAACTGTTGGCCTGAGAGAAAACCTTCCCATTTTAGCAAATTACAATAGTTCTGCTTGAAATATCGTATTTATTTGACCCATAATGGCGTCAGGGAGAGAGAGAGGCAGTCTGATGCCCCCTCTCAAGATTATGATTAGAGGCAGATGGACTGCAGTGGAAATGCCAGGTCATTATTAAAAGCAGAGCATTGGAGGGAGGTCAAGGAATCCTTTCCTCTTGGGTTCTGGAGCTGGGTAAACGTCTGGCCTTATTATTACAACTTTCGATTTCATAAGTGAGCCCAGCATACCGTCAACAAATCCTGTGCTTTGCTTAGTCTAGCTATGATGGTTCTTCTCAAGGTAACAGCCCCTTTCCAGATAAGAGTCGAAGCTCTCCCTAGAGCTCCAGTCAGCCTAGCGCACAAAAACAGAGTCCATGCTATCCACTCTAAGAAAGAAGCAAATTAAAATCCCAAATACCCAGTTAATTATGTTTGAATTTTACCAAATATGTCAACAGCTGATCAACATTAACTAAAACTGAAAGAACGTAAGTTTCCCAAAGCTAAATAAAATTTATTTCAGTAAGAACCATAATAAAGGTCCTAGAAACAAATGTATCTGTTTTACTGAGAAAGAAAAAGAAGGTGAATAAAGAATGATCTCCCCTAGAGAAATACTTCTGCTGAATTCTCTCTCATGAGGCCAGAGCGTCGGCTAAGTGAGGCACAAAGAATCTGTCCAATAAATCCTAATAGTTCTACCGCTTTGCTATTTGGTCAGCTCATTTTCTTTTTTCTGATAAACTTTGGACATGATTTAGGACATGATTGCTTTTGAGTTTGATCCTTCTGGTGACTCATTCTCACACCTCTACGTGAAAGTAAAATATATAGTATTCTTAAAAAAGGGGTATGAATTTGAGTTTGATTTCAAACACAGTGGGAGGAAATGTGTACAGGCCCTGAAGACACAGGTTATCGTTTGTGTGGGGTAGATGAGAGCTTGGTGCTAATAGAGCTGGCATAGAATCGGAATTGTTTCCTTAGTCTAATTGCAAGTGTCCAGGCATCTGGACATATATCCAGACAAAACTCTAATTCAAAAAGATACACACATGCCTATGTTCACAGCAGCACTATTCACAATAGCCAAGATATGGAAACAACCTAAGTGTCCATCAGCATATGAATGGATAAAGAAGATGTGGTACATATAGACAATGGAATACTACTCAGCCATGTAAAACAATGAAATAATGCCATTTGCGGCAATATGGATACAACTAGAGATTATCATACTAAGTGAAGTCAGAAAGAGAAAGGCAAATATCATATGATATCACTTATATGTGGAGTCTAAAATATGGCACAAATGAACTTATTTATGAAACAGAATCACGGACATAGAGAACAGACTGATGGTTGCCAAAGGGGAGGAAGTTGGGGGAGGGATGGAGTGGGAGTTTGGGGTCAGCAGATGTACGCTTTTATACATAGAATGGATAAACAACAAAGTCCTACTGTAGAGCACAGGGAACTATGTTCAATATCCTGTGATAAACCATCATGGAAAAGAATATAAAAAAGAACGTGTATATATATTATATATATGTGTGTGTGTGTGTGTGTGTGTGTGTGTGTATAAGTGGATCACTTGGCTGTACAGCAGAAATTAGCATTGTAAATCAACTATATTTCAGTAAAAAACTTTTAAAAAAAAAGTGACCAAGCATCCTCTTCCAAAACACCCTCAACACTCCACATCGAGTGAGTTCCCATCCACCCCCAAATGTAAAATGGTGTGGGGAGGAAGATTGGTTTTATGATGTTTCTCACGAATTATTTCACACCTTTTTGCCCAAGTCTCACCATGATGTATGAAATTAGAATAAAATTTTAGATTCCTTTCCACAGAGTTACATGTGTGAGAAAGTCAAGTTTTAAATAGTAGTGGTTCCTAGGAGACAGATGTTCCAACTTGTGTTACCTTTCTGAATTAAGCAACTATTTTATTACTACTAAAAAAATCTTATCTTTCATTCTTTTACACTGCGCATCATAATTTTTTCTTATTTTTTTACCCCCTTTTATCATTTTCTTTCCCCAGATATTCACTAAAACATATTGTGATGTAATTACATGTGCAGAGTTGATGTGACATTACATTAGCACCTGATGCCAACTTAAAAGCCAGCACGAATTTTACAACAATGTTTATACCCACAGGTGTAGAGCGGCAACAGTAGCAACATTAAGAGAAGCTTAACCAATGTTTCAAACGATACCATGATGCTCCAGCACATCCCTGACCAATAAAACTTTCTGCGATGGTGGTAACGTTCTATATCCGTGCTGTTGAACATGGTAGCCACCGGCCATGGAAGCTTATTACTTATCTTTTAGCAAGAAGGGACTTAACGCATAATCATCTGGCCCAGTTCCCCTGTTTCAGGCTGGTCTGGTATACCGATCCCCTTTTTATGGTCAGATCTTGTGACTATCATGAAGCAGCATGAAAGGCCTGGGTTCAAGTCCCCAGACCCTTCAGATGGTGTCTGGGAGCCATGGAGAGGGCACCCCAGTCCACGTGTAATCAGGGCTGGCGCTAGGATGCAGGTGTGTGGGGCGTGTTTAACACCCCGAGAGCCACAGCCTCTGTGATGCCGCCTGCTAAGAACATCGCCTGTTGCTGTGTTCTGTCGTAGTCTCTGAAGTTGACAATTCTGTGATGCTGAACAAGGATATTCTTACCCCTCCTTAAAGAGTGTGAGACAAGGCTAAGTGAAGTTTCGTAACTCATCCGAGGTCACATAGGTAGTTTCTGACTAAATCACATATAACCTGGGAAGTAACTGCGCAATCAGGACTCCCATGATTACAAATGACAGAAAACCCAACTCTTAATGGCTTGAGTAATAAAGTTCATTATAGGCTCAGGGAACTAAAAAGCCCAGGCACCCAAATGAGTTGAAAACTTATGTCCTCACAAAAACCTGCACAAGGATGTTTATAGCAGCTTTGTTCAGAATTACCAGAACTTGGAAGCAATCAAGATGTCCCTCAGCAGGTGAATGGATAAATAAATGGTCCATGCAGACACTGGAATGGTATTCAGAGCTAAAAAGAAATGAGCTCTCAAGCCATGAAAAGACATGGAGGAACCTTGCTGCTAAGTGAAAGAAGCCAATCTGAAAAGGCTGCATAATGTGTGATTCCAACGTTATGACATTCTAGAAAAGGCAAAATTACAGAGACAGTTATAAGATCACTGCTTGCCAGGAGCCGGCAGGGAGGGATGGAGAGTCAGAACACAGAGGATGTTTAGGACCGTGAGACTACTCTGTATGATACCGTAACGGTAGATGCATATCTTTATATATTTGCCAAAACTCATAGAACGTACCATAAGAGTGAACTCTGTGGACTTCGGGTGACAATGATGAGTCAGTGTAGGTGCATCGACTGTAACAAATGCAGGATGTTGCTAATGGGGAGAGGCTGTGCACGTGTGTGGTCAGAGGTAGCTGGGAAATCTCTGTACTTTCTGCTCAGTTTTGTTGTGAGGCTAAAACTTCTCTAAAACACAAAGTCTATTAAAAAACTAAAACCCAGGCATAATGGGTCGAGGGTCTCAAACGTTTACATCATGACCAACTTTTTAACCATCTCTGGGCCATACCTCCTCTGTGTCTCTGGCAGACTTTCTTCATGTACCAACACCTGGCAGCTCCAGACTCAGGTCCCTATAGCTCTAAATCCCGAAAGGACAGAGAGGTGTGCTTTACCGACAACTCCTAAAAGTTTCTTTTAACGTCCTGCACGTGGTGCTTTGTCCCCATAGGGTCTCGTGGGCTCCTCTGCCTACGTGGATGGGATGCTCTGATGCGCTTGCCTGAGGCCATGTGGCCCTCCCTATGTTAGGAAGTGGGGTCAGTTCCATCCACACTACACGGAAGAGAGCAGGGCTGGGATTGGAACTATTCGGGAACCAGCTAGTGGACCCTGCAATAACACATGTGGCCCACAATTTATAAATGGATATACGTCTAGTGTAGAGCAGTTTCATTCCTGGCAACTGCCTCCAGCCTGGGAGAATTCGTCCCCAGATGCTCAGGGACTGTTTACTTCTTGTGACGAGTCCAAACAGAGACCCTTGAGAGCTGCATAGGAAGATCGCAGCGGTGAGTTTTTATATGAACCTGGGCAGATGCCTTGGAAGGAGGACCTGTCAGTTACACTGTTCATGTGGAGGTGGTGCTTATAATTAAAATTATGGTCTCATGACCATTTAACTAGTAAGCGACTAGTTTGCAATTTCTAAACTATTTGCAAAATGTGACCTTGGAAAGAAAGAAAATGTTAGGCTTTAGCAGAATGTCTATCGCCTGGTTCCATTCTGCAATTATTTGACTCAAGAACCAGTGTATTTTAATTATCCCTATGGTAGGGAGATGATAGCCCTTTCCCTATGGTGTAAGGAAGTGTCCTGGTCAGATGGCTGGGCAAATAATTAGGACAATAAATACAAATTTAATTTAAATGAGGCTATTAAGAGTTGAAGCTTGACATTTACCACTTAGCATTATTAGTTATATGTGTAACAATCCGTTGCACTAAAAACAAAATGACGATAGATCAGCTAGTGTAATTTAGAAGATCCCATTTACTCCATGTGTAGTTTGCAGCTCCCCTCTCTTGCTAGTTAAGTCTGTTAAGCATAATAGCCATTCTTGGCTGGTGGTGTTTAATCACGTTTTGAAGGCGATTATCAGCATGTATCGGCAATAAATGGCATGCGTTTCTGACAGAGAAATGACTGAGATTAGGCCATCTGTATGCAGTCATCTTTTTTACCCTGTGATTTACACACCAGCCTGGCTGGCTGGTCCTGGGTAGAGGAGCTCAGAGGGCAGCATTCAGAGTTCACGTTCTAGCTGCTAAGACTTGATTCCCTGGAGGAGAAAGGGGAGCCCTAGAGGGCACTAATCACTGCAAAAGGGCAAGCCTCCTTCACTCTGAGGTTCAGTCCTGATGCTCTGAGTCCTTTCTTGCTCAGGAGACGTGAGCATTGGCGTCCGACTGGATTAACTCCATAGGTGGCTTGATGGCAACATTAGCACATTTCCTGGGAAGACGAACACTCCCTTGGCTTTAAACTCCCCAAACTGTATTGCTAACGTCTGGAGACTTTCACCTGCACCTCTCCCTGCCCTGACTATTTTGGGTTGAGATTTCTTGTATTCTGCGTGAACAAAGGCAAAAAAATATATTAAAGTTGGGCTTCCATCATTTAGATGTTCTGTGTCTTATTTTCACTTGTCCACTCACATGGGAACTACAATGACAAGAGTTTGGGATGGGAGCAAAGAGCTGGCCACCCACAGATACAAGAAATCAAAGTCATCTTGTCCTGCACTCGGGGCACATCTTCAGTCATAACTCTGTGTCCCGGATCAAAATAACAGATGAACAGAGTGAACTAGGGAGGAAATCAAGGTCAGGATATTCTGGAATGCTCCAGGGAGATTTACTATTTTTCTCGCTTTTACTTTGAACAGGGAAGTCATAGATGAGTTTGGGCTTGAGAATGGTAAATATCCAAGGGGGTCACCCCTCCCAAAGAAGAACAATGATGCTTTGAAATGTTAGAGCAGGAGTACAGCAACAATTTTCATCTATGCTGGAGTTAGTTGGATTCCTGGAACTCTGGAGAACGGCTCCGTCAGAGGGAAGGGTGACGCGTCACATAGCACTGTCAGAATTACTGCATATGGAAGGAGGCCTGCTATGGCTTAACACCTGACTTTTGACGGATGAGAGAAATCTACTGGTTGAATTCATCTGAAGGTATGCAGATCCTGTATTGTTTTTGGGGGTGCCAGGAAAGTAAGCCCCCAAAGTGGATGCAGTTCTAGCTCAGAGGTAACATGGTGCAGTAGAAAGAACGTGAATTTTGAAGTCAGAATTGTTTTGAATCTTGGCTCAACTACTTATTGACTGGGATACCTTAGGCTTGCCACTTAACTCTTCCAATTCAATTTCATTTTGTGCCCTTTGATGGTAATAGTAGCTTCCTCAGAGGGTTCTTTTGAGACGTAAATGAAAAAGGCATCTTGCCCAGCTACTTGGGGGATACAGAGGGATGTGATTGAAAACACTAAGTTTCAGGGCCCTCATTGGAGTGGTAAATAGCACCTCATGGGGGAAACCTGCACAATTCTTGGTTGTCTAGTTATTTTCGTAGCTGAGCTGTATCTTGCTATTAATCTGTGCCAATGGTCAGTCACAAGGTGTTAGGTCTCTGCATCCAAAGGAGGACCAAAGTTCAGCCTGCTCCCTGGAAAATGCAGCCAGTGCTTGGATGGTGCAATGTTTTACCAAATTGACTTAACCACCGATGGACTGGCTCTCCGGGATGTGTCTGCAGGGGGGCCAAGGGCAGCCCTTCCGCACCTCCTGCCTCCTTCTTGTCTCTTTCCATCCGAGCCTTTGTGTAAGGGTGTGTGTACAGATTGCTCGGACATGACATGCTGTTCCTACCCCAGGACCTTTTCTCCTGATGTTTCTGTGTCTCCAGCCCTGAGATTGCAGCTCCAGTAGAAGGCCCTCAGAGAAGCTTCCCTTCGCGACTATATCTAAATTATCCTTCTCTCCTTCACATCTTTGTCTTTGCATTATCTCTGTATCAGTTACACAGACTAGTTTATGCTGAGATGTCAAACAACCTTAAAAGCGTTGAATAACACAGGCTTATTTCTCCCTTGTGCCACGGGGCCAGCTCAGATCAGCTGGACGACTCTGATGGCCGTCGTTGCCCAGGGAACTAGGCTGAAGCAGCAGCCGCCAGGTTGGACGTCACCGGTCCTCGGAGGGTCTTGTATGAGCAATGAAACGCTCCTGCCGGCAACAGAGACACATCAGTTCTGCTCATAAAGTGCTCAGAGAACCAGTCCCAGGGCCACCCGACCACAGGGGCCAGGAAGTGCAGTCCTGCCGTGTGCTGAGCAGGCTGTGTGAGCTGAAGGTATCTGAGAAGGGCACTCATGTCTATCCCACTCACTACGGTTACTTGTCTCCTCCCACTAGTATATAAGGAACTATACACACAGCCACCCTTGCCTTGTTCTCTGCTGTCTACTCAGTGCCTAGGACAGAGCCTGACATGCAGTAGCTGTTCAAGATGGGCTGTGTGTCAACTGGATGTGTGTCTGCCCAAGGCACATGCATGTGTAGACTGGCCTTGGTGATGGTGTGTCTTCAGTGTCTTGTTTCATCCTGGGGATGTTGGCCTGGGCTTTCTAGGACTATCCTAACTTCAAATAGGATGCTCCTTTAATAAGGTACCACCTAATAGACCACGTGTTCTGATTCTGTATTCAAGGAGCGTGGTTTCCAGACTCTTAATCCCCCTCATTAAGGCGAGTCAGCCCCCCCCCAGATCAGAGAGAAGACACGTTTCTGCTCTGGGACACAACCCTTTTCAAAAATATGGGCTCTCAGGGCTCTGACCTTGAATGTTCAGAGCTGGAGCGGAAATCGGCTCTTTGTTGAGATTTGGGGCCTGAGACCCAACGCCCCAGGAGGCTGCGCTTGTTCCCAGGACACTCTTGACCCTCCCCTGCGGCAGCAAGTTGGGCAGAAAGTGGGGGCGTGCTCACAATGGCAAAGGTCAGTCTCCCGGAGGACCATCACACGGCCCCCGGCCCCTCACTAGTGCAGCATGGGCAGAGTCAACCCAGCTCACCCATTAAAAGGGACATCACCTTGCATTCCGGGGCCTTCCTCCTCCAGAATCTGGCCTGGGACTGACTCCCATCCGGATTTTGTTATTACCTGGAATTCTTGTCATCTGAAAATGCACTACTGATGCTATCTCTCAATCCATCTTTATCATCTCTCTTATGTGCTCCGGAGCACTGAGTGAATTCATTTTCCCCTCTCCTGGGATCCAGAAAAACAGCTCCTCAAGTAATGAACATGGAGCCCGTTCCTTATACTGAGCCTCTTTCTGTTTTCATGTCCCATAACTGGAGCCATGAGCAAGTCTTAAGGGACAAAGAGAAATGTATTACTTTTTATCCCTACTTGCCATCACCTCATACAGGCATTTCACTCATAATTACTCAGAACAAATGCATTTTTCCAAATAAAACTACTGCAGATGGGAGTGTGAGCACAGTTCCACGGATGATATTTCAGGGGCGTTTGAATGGCTGTAACCAGCAAAGAACAAGTAAGAAAAGTTATATCCCCATAGTCCTTTCTAACTGTGTGGTTAGATTGAATTACTTTAGAATAATTGTCCTAGGTCAGTGGTTTGCAGAGGGGGGCGTTTTGTCCCCAAGAGGACAGTGGACAATCTGTGGCTACACCATTGGTTGTCACACTGGGATGTTACTGGCCTCTAGTTGGTGGAAGCCAGGAAAACTGTTCAGCATCCCACAAGGCACAGGACAGTCCCCCTTACAAAAAATAATGATCTAGTCTATTGAATCAATAGTGCCCAGATTGAGAAACCCTGTCTGGTAAGAACGAGTTTGAAACTACAGTGTCATCCTTTGTGTGTGAAGATCTTGATGCTGAGATGCCAGGGCAGGTGAAGAGTGAGAACAAATTGGTACTGATGTCAGATGCAGCTGCTATTTCGTCCCCTGGTGACCAGCATAGCCTGCAGGTGGCTGGTGTTTTGGTCACCCTCCAAGGTCTCTGTGGAGAAGCTAGCTAACCAGCATGCAAAGGAGTTGGTACTCCGGCCACAGCTGTTCTTATCTGGAGAAGCCAGCCTGCCCTCTAGGTGATGAAGGTACCAGAGCTAGTGAGGCTCTTCCTAATGCCGGGGCAGAGCAACCTTGCTCCACATAGCAGAGGATCACGTCATGTGGAAGCAGACATTTTTGGAAAAGTCGAGGGTGCTCTGCTTCCTTAACTGTATGTGTTACCATGACTGAGATGGGGCCGAGTTCTCAATAAAAGGGAAATCCATGAGACAGTGACGGGAGAGTTACGATCAGGTTCTGAGTCCTCGGAGAAGGCTGTGGACTCTGGCTCCTCTAAGCCTTGATGTCCTCATGTTAATGATGCTGTTCACCAAGCATCCCTGCTCTTTTAACTTCTGGGCAGATGGTAGGGTTGAGTTGCTGGCTCCCTTGTGGTCAAAGGTGGCATGTGGCCTCTCTGGCTAATGAGGCTGTAGTGGAAATGATGGGCATCTCTTCCAGGCCAGGGCTTTCCTTGGTCTGTGTGGAGAACTGCCAGGGCACCTTCTGCCTTTGGGCCAGTCCAAGTGTTACAGATGTGCACAGTCAACACCATTGTTTTAGATGCGCTGATTATCTCTGTCAGATTCGTAAAGAAACTGATAATAACACTGTTGACATGAAGAGGGGGGTGTAGAGGAGCTAGGGTACAGGAACGGGAGGCAAACTTTTCACTGTGTAATTTCTGAGCTTCTCTCCATGTGAGAATGTGTTATTTATTTGAAACATCATTAAATGAAACAAATCAAAATGCAAATCCCCGAGATCCTGGCTCAGACAAATCCCGTAACATCCACCTCTGGGATAATGAGGAGAACCACTGAAGTCACACCCACCCATTACGGATATTGTGAGGATCTCTCACATTCTTTCATAAGCCAATAAGCATGGGTTTCATTTTTTATGTTAGGAGACTTAAAAAGGAGCAATTGCTTACAGAGGAAATTTAAATTATTATTCACGATAAGAGCTTTCATTCTGGACCTTAACGTGGAGAATGGAGAGAAGAACAGCTCCTAAAGCCTGCATTTAGAGAATCAGCGCAAGATGCTTTCTGTACCTGCATTTTCTAGAAGGGGTTGGGGATATCATCAAAGACAAAGAGAGACAGAAAAAACTGTATAATTGGGTCAGTTGTCTAAGATGTCCCCAGACGTGTCATGGTGATTTCTACACAGTCGCCTGAGCTGGAAGTGAGGACGAGCTATTAGTATGAGAAACAGTTGTAGATCTGGCAGAGAAAACCGAAACCCCTGACGTTTGCTCGTTATTGGGATTTATTGTTTTGGATTCTGGAGAAGTGTTAGCAAAAATAAGGTCACTCAAACCAATCCGCAAGGTAGGTGCTTCTTTAATGGAAAAAAATAAAACGGAGAAGAAAAAGAAAAAACCCCCTATAATTTTCCTATGGTTGTAAAATATTATGAGATGAATTAGGAGTCAGATAGGAGTTTTCTTGGAGAATTTCTGGTAAAAATATGTTGTTTAGACTCAAACAACACCAGTGCAATCCACCAAACCACAGAGAGTTGGGATGATGATGGCTTTCTATTTTTAGAAATTTCCAGTTTCTAAAACTGTATTTCCAGTTTCTAAAACTGTAAATACAGTTTCTAAAACTGTATTTCCAGTCAGTATTTCCAGTTTACAGAACACTAAAGAATAGAGCATAACAAACCCCATGAACCTGTCATTCGGTTTGTCAGATCCTAATACTTTTGTCAAATGTCCTGTAGTTTAAAAGAAAGAAAACACGACAGATAAAATTGAAGCCTTAACATGCCAATTCTGGCTGCATTTTCTTATCTCCCTCCCAGGAGGTAGCTATTCTTCCAAACTTGGTCATTCTGAGGAATGTGTGTGTGTGTGTATATATATATATAGAATGCTGTATTTACAAATAGAAAGCTATCATCCCAACTCTCTATGGTTTGGGGCTAATAGTATTGATATTATACTATTATACTGTGACGATCCATTTGCAATTGGCTTTCTCTTTAAAATTCTTATGTTTTATGTGTGTGCATGTGTACAAACACATTATATGTATGTGTGCGCACAGATACATATACGTGTATCTGTATGTGTACACACATATGTACAGCCACATACATACCGTCAGGAGTAGGAGTTCTGATTTGCAGGACAAGCGCGGCTTCAACTTCACTACATATCCCTAAATTGTACCCCCAAAGGGTGATGCCGATTTGCCCTCCCGTCAGCAATGTGTGAGCGTTCCTCTTCTCTACATCGCCTCCAAAAATGCCTGACATTTTCATCCTGGCACATGTCCACAGCTGAATCCTCTTTCGTGAGCATTTTTCTAGGTTTTGGCAGACGTGTTACACACATTAAGTTCCTGGGAGAGGGGCTGGCAGGGCTGGCAGGGCTGAGTACGTCAGAGCTCTTCAGCATCAGGCTTTTGGAGAGATTATGCCTGTTCCAGGGAGAAGACTATCCTGGTAAAATTTCTGGCAGAGAGGATCAAACCATGTTTGCTAGTAATGGCGTCCTCTCTTGTGATGCGTCCTGAACGCTCGACTTACAGAACACGGGCGCCCATTTGCTGGGTCAGTCCTCATGGTGTGGAAGCTGATTGAAGAGAGGCAAGAGGACACAACTGGGAGGGAAGGAGCCTATGAAACTTTGGGAGAAGGAATGAAGTAGACATTGAGTCCTCTGTTTTATAGAGGGACAGGGTAAGTTGGGAGAGGCTGTTCTAAACAAAAAGTCCATTGGAGGAAACTGGGAGATTGATGTATAGTGGCTTTTTATTGGCTGAGTTGTGATGGGCTCTCATTGGCTGAGCTGTTGCTAGGCCTAGAGAAAATTTTTCTTCCTTCTGCTGCAGGTGGTAACGTAGTGCCATTTCCTGATGGAGATGCAGAATTTGTCTCTTCCTCTTGGGATCTGTATTGACATTTAGTGGTATGTGCATGAGAGCTCCCCTTTCTGGTCTTCTGACTCCATCTCAGTGAGGTTTCCCTTTATTAATTTGCACAGTAGGAAATATGATGGTTTTCTCGGAATTGCAGAAGTGTGAATGCATTTCTTCTTTTTGACTTTTCTGTGCTTTCTAACTGTTATACAACTAACACTAATTATGCAACATAATTAAAAACGTATGCTTTAAAGTGGCTATATCTCTTTACCACATAGAGTTTGGTGAGCTTTTAGGTACCTCTTAGTTTATACTTGCACTATGAAAATTGAGAGAGTCATGATCTTTTCTTAATGATTTTTTAAACCGTAATGAAGTAACATTGAAGTGAACTAACAAGCACAATGTGTGCAGTTTGCTGTTTTGACATGTAAACACCCAAAGCTACATCATCGCAATGAAGATAAGAAATATCTCTATTGCCCCCAGAAGTTCCTCATACCTATTTTTACTCATCCAGCCTCATCCCCAGGCAGCTACTGATAGATTGGTATCAGTAGCTAGATACCAAGCTAGATTGGTTCGCTTTTCCCAGAATTTTATACCAGTGGGCATTATGAAATCTAATTTGCATGGCTTCTTTCACTCAGTATAATGATTTTGAGACTCACCGATGTTTTCTCCTTTTTCTTGCCAATTATACTCCATTAGATGGACATACCAAAATGTGTTTTTCCATTCATCTGTCAATAGACATTTGAGTTGTCTCTAGTTTTTGCTTTCAAAAATAAAGCCGCTATGAACATTCGTAAACAAGTCTTTGTGGGCATGTGCGGTTTTTTGCTCTTAGGTAAACAAGAGGAATATGTCAGTCATATGCTATATATTTACTTAACATTAAAAAACGCTAAACTGTTTTCCAAAGTTGTTGGCCATTTAATAGTTCCACCAGCAGTATGTCAGAGTTCCACTTGTATGGCATCTTTGCCAACAGTTGGCAAGGTCAGTTTGTTTGTTTTAAAATTTAGCCATGAGAATAGGTTTGCTGTGTTATCTCGTTTTGATACTAATGTGCATTTGTCTATTGTCTAATGATTTTGAACATCTGTGCTTACTGACAACTCATGTTTCTTTTTTATAAAGTGTCTTTTCACATTCTTTGTCCACGTTCTTATTGGGTTGTTTCTTTTGTTGATTTTGTTGTTGATTTTAAGAGCTCTTTTTTTTTTTTGCGGTACGCTGGCCTCTCACTGTTGTGGCCTCTCTCGTTGTGGAGCACAGGCTCCGGACGCACAGGCTCAGCAGCCATGGCTTACAGGCCCAGCCGCTCCGCGGCATGTGGGATCTTCCCGGACTGGGGCACGAACCCATGTCCCCTGCATCGGCAGGCGGACTCTCAACCACCGCGCCACCAGGGAAGCCCTTAAGAGCTCTTTATAGATTGTCTTCGTCTGATACAAGTGTTGTGAATATTTTCTCTAAGTTGGTTGCTTGCTTTTTTGATTTCTTAATGGTATTTTAAAAAGATCAAAACTTTAACATTTTTATGAAGTCTAATACATTTTTTTGTGATTCATACATTTAGTGTTTTATCTAAGAAATATTTCCATAGCCAAATTTGCCCCCAAAATGCCATATATTTTCTTCTAGAAATTTTATACCTTTACAAGATTGTATTTAGTTATATGATACATTTATGTTTTATCTGTGGTATGAAATAAGGTTTTTTTTTTCTAATATGGATAGCTAGTTGATCCATCACCATTTGTTGAAAAAACTTTCTTCTCTCTATTGAATTCTCTTGGCACCTTTGTCAAAAATCAGGACCATTCATAGATGGATCTATTTCTGAGTACTATCCTGTGATGTTGATGATTATATGTATTTTTTTTTTAATGTATCTGCCCTGAGTATTGTAACTTTAGAGTAAGTCTTGAAATCAAGTAAGTCCTCCAACTTTTCTCTGGTTTGGGTTGTTTTGTTTTGTGGTTGTTTGAATTTCCATGAGAATTGTAGAATCAGTCGGTGAATTTCTACCAACAGCCTGCTGGAATTTGTATGTGGATTACATTGAATTTATAGATCAGTATGGGGAGAATTAACATCTTAATCATACTGAAGTTTTCCACTTCAATGAACATGGTATACATTTCTATATATGTAGGTCTTTTTTTTTTTTTTTTAGCATTTTTTTAAAATTTATTTTTACTTGCTTTGGGTCTTCATTGCTGGGCCCAGGCTTTCTCTCTAGTTGCGGCAAGCGGGGGCTACTCTTCATTGAGGTTCACGGACTTCTCATTGCAGTAGCTTCTCGTTGCGGAGCATGAGCTCTAGGTGCGAGGGCTTCAGTAGTTGTGGCACATGGCCCCTAGAGCATGCGGGTTTCAGTAGTTGCGGCGCGTGGGCTCAGTAGTTGTGGCTCATGAGCTCTAGAGCTCAGGCTCAGTAGTTGTGGCTTAGTTGCTCCGTGGCATGTGGGATCTTCCCGGACCAGGGATTGAACCCATGTCCCCTGCAATGGCAGGCAGATTCTTAACCACTGTGCCACCAGGGAAATCCCTATGTAGGTCTTCTTTAATTTCTCTCAGCAGTGTTTTGTAGCATCCAAGTCCCAAATGTATCTGTTAGACTTATTCCTAGGTATTTTATATTTTGGGTCTTCTATGACTTTTAAAAAATTTCATTTTCCAATTGGCTGCTGCAAGTAAATCCAACTGATTATTTTTTAACCTTCTATTCATAACCTTGCAAAAATCTTTTTAAAAATTAGTAACCATTTTGTAGATTCCCTGGGATTTTCTATCACCTGTAAATAAGGACAATTTCATGTCTTTTGTTTTTAAATAAATTTATTTATTTATTTATTTATTTATTTTTGGGTGTGTTGGGTCTTTGTTTCTGTGCGAGGGCTTTCTCTAGTTGCGGCAAACGGGGGCCACTCTTCATCGTGGTGCGCGGGTCTCTCACTGTCGCAGCCTCTCTTGTTGCGGAGCACAGGCTCCAGACACGCAGGCTCAGTAATTGTGGCTCACGGGCCTAGTTGCTCCACGGCATGTGGGATCTTCCTGGACCAGGGCTCGAACCCGTGTCCCCTGCATTGGCAGGCAGATTCTCAACCACTGTGCCACCAGGGAAGCCCAACAATTTCATGTCTTGCTGACCACCAGACCGATTTTCCTTATGTTATGATATTTTATGCTATTTTGTATTTTAAAATTATGTTATTCTACTCTATTTTAGAATTAATAGAATAATTCTTTTTTTTTTTTGTAGTGGCTAAAATCTTCAGAACAATGTTGAATAAAAAGTACTGTAGTGAGAGCAAGTATCCTTGCCTTGTTTCTGATCTCGGGGCGGGGGGGGGGAACAACTCAGTCTTTCATCGTTGAGTCTGATGTTTATTAAGATGTAACATAACTGTCCATTTCCATTCCTTTGGGTGGGGTATCCTATCCTATTCCTATTTTCTTAGAGCTTTTATTATGGATAGTACTAGGAGTAGGGCCATTTCTAAGAAATCTGCTTGGAAAAGCTGGTGTGGAATTCCAGGCCGACTTGTCAACCTTCCCAGTTTCCCACGAACCATCTCTGGCTCTGGAACATTTCCACCCTTGGCTGATAAACCAAATCGTTCTAAGTGATGATTATAAGGTCCTGCTCTGTCTCCAAGGGGGAGAGGAGAGCTTGCAGATGGAAGCAGTACATTAGCACACTAATCTGCCTTTTTGGTAGAGGGAACCTAATGGGACAGAACACAATCTAATCTCCTAGGATGGAAGGGGCCTCCACACTGTGATTTTATGTGCACATCAGAGTTTGCCTGTGACTCTCCCTTACGAGCCTAGTCAGTATTTACATTGCAGATGTAGCCATGCAAAACAGTCAGATTTTTTTGAGTAGTGGGTTGGGACAGGGTATGAGAAGGCTGTCCTTGGTGCTGAATTTCAAGCTGGCTCTCACCTTCCTCTTCCTTTGACCTGCCAAGTTTTGAGGAAATGGTCCCAGAGCTCTGGCCTCTCCGGGTGTGGCCGCATCAGCTGTCATCTCTAGGAGGGTGTGCTGACCGACCCTGCTCGGCGTAGTGATGAGTCTATGGTAGGAGGAAACTGCGATTAACTTAGAAGAGAGAGGATCTCCATGGAGGACTCACCATTCTGAATCCCCACACTGTAAAGGGCAGTGAAACTCAACGAAAGAGGAACACTGATCTCTAGATTTCTAAGGCACTACTGGGTCTCCTGTACCGTCAGCTCCCGAGGGCGCGACCGTGGTCAAATGTTCATAAAATTCTCATGGTGCTCAGCACAGGGCTTCACACACCGTCAGTGCAAGAATCTTACAATAAAATTTCCTGAGAATCAGGCGTGTAAGGTGGATGAGTGAATGGGGTGGGGTGTAAGCAAAATTTTAAGGAATAACAGAGACAGATGACCTAGAGAACACTTTTCCATTTAAATAAAAGAGGCGCCAGGACTGATTCCAACTGATGGTTTATATGTGGGGATGGGAGTGCAGGATGGCCAGACGCTCCAATTTCTTTTTTTAAGACAAGCAAAAACCAACTGGCCATTTATAAAACGTCCAACAAGCATACAAGCAAACAAACAAAAAGTACGTTTGCAACCTTTGGAGGTGGTTATTTGTCAATCCTAGCCCTCTTAGAGAGCACAGGCTATGCATTTTTCTTTGTTTTTTTCATCTCTGAAGCCTCCAGAGCCGCTACAACGATGCTAAGTGTAGGACCGCGAGGACTGGGTTTGGGGGTCCCCAGGGAGTGGTTGGCAGGGTCCTTGCAGCATCTGTAAACGTGTCTCAGGGTCCTGCCATATTGTTTTAAAATCCTGTACAGATGGGACCTGGTCTGGCTGAGACTTGAGGGTCCGTTACCCTCACTGACCAAGACATTGAAACAGGGCACGTGAGCCACCGCACAGCTGAAAGGAGGGTGTGAGATAGTCTCTGGGCCCAAGGAAACACGTGCTGGCTCCAGGGCGTCACTGCAGGCGATGCTGGTGGGTGGCTGCCCACAGCGTCCTCCCAACGTTGAGGATGGTGTAGGAAGTTCATGAGAGGAACCCAATATGCTGAGATTGAAGCCAAATCCAGCCTCTGCACCCCAGACCGAATTAAATCTCAGAGACAGGGTTTTGGGTAAAGTAGACAAGAATAGCTTCATTGCTTTTCCAGGCAAAGGGGGCCACAGCGGGCTAACGCCCTCAAGATTGTGGGTCCCAACCTGGAGGAGGCAGGGAGCAGTTTTATAGCAATGGTTCAAAGAGGAGGGCGTGGTCAACTCGTGGACCTTCTTCTGATTGGTTGGTGGGGACGTAATCGGGAGTCGGCATCACCAACCTTCTGTGCATAAGTGAAAAGAAACGTCTAAAAGGATAGACATTAAACTGACAACACTGCTTACCCGGAAGTGACAGTGACTGAAGGAGAAAGGTCAGGAGAGACTGACTTCATCTGTAATGCTTGCGTTTTATAGCACAAATGTAGTCATGCAATACTTTTGTAAAGAAAAGTATTTAAAGATTAATACATTATAAAGAAAAATCCAATTATTTTTCAGTTTAATACAGATTTTTAAGAGTTTAGATTAATATTCCTTCAAACATTTGTCCCACAACAGTACCATTAATTATAAGCCCTTTCTCATGGCCTAGAACAGATGAGTCTAAATACCTATTATTTGCCAGTGAACATAGTGAAGTATTATCGTGACTACATTAATTATAAAACAAATTGAAATTATTACAAAGGAGAAAACATTTATATATGCTCTGTTGTGGGCCAGGAGCTGAGCTGGGTGCATTACAAACCGGTCTGGTGTCTACGTGCTTGTGGGCAGCCAACAGTTAACTTCTCCCACCTGATGGGGGTTTCAGTATCTGCAACATGGCTCAAAGATATTGTTCTGTGTATCCCTTGAGGGGGAGCCAGGACCTGCCCCAAGGCTGCACTCTTGTCTCCTGACTGCTCCTCCCTTGTCTCTGCATCCCATCTCTTCCTTTACTAACAACTGCTTGAACCTGCCCGTTGGAACTCAGGGAAGGTCATGGAGGCTGAATGAAGCCTATTTCCTGTAATCAAGAAACGGGGGACACAGAAAGGCTTTTGTGCCCAGGAGCCCCACAGGGTCCTGCTCAGTATCAAGATGGGTTCACAGATTGTAGAGACTGGACCTCCCTGATACTGGACCTCATGGATTCTTCTGATTGTAAAGCCCTCTGTGAATGTGGCTTTATCAGAATGATAAACCCCTGTATCGAAGTTCTCAACTGGGGTGATTCTGCCACCAGATCAGGCTTAGCGATGTCTGCAGACGTCTTTGGCATTCTCCCCGAGGGTGAGGAGATTGCCATTGGCACTCATTGGGTAGAGGCCACGCCAGCACCCGACCCTGCAGAGGACAGCCCTTCATGACAGGGAATCGCGTCTGGCCCCAGAGGTCAGCGGCACACAGGTGAAGAGAGCCTGCCCCAATCATCCCAGGACCATGTTATGTTGTGGTCACTCTGGTTAATCTGCATACAGGGACCTGTAAGTGTTTATTCAGGTTTGTAAGTAGAACTCGGTGAAGACAGTGAATTCAGCCCTTTGGTGAGGGGGCTATAGAAACTCTCTGGATCATTCTGTATCTGCACCGGCTGGAATCAGTCTGTGGACCTCCAGCTTGCACGAGCTGCTTTCTGCATTGTTCCTTCCACAAAGGGCTGAGCTAATTTCTCTTTAGTGTCAAGAGGTTTCCATTGAGCTCCAACATGGATCCTGTTCTCTAGGAGTGTGAACATCGATGGCCTGGTTTGGGTCTCAGTAGCGGTTCCAGTTTCCATCCGGCCAACACTGTACTGACTCTTCCTTCAGCCACTCCAGCTGAGCCTGGACCACTTTTCTAGCGTAGAGGTTCAGTGCACAGACAACTGGCTACCACTTACTAGGCTTCTCCCATTGGAGAAGCTGCGAAATGCCTGTGTATTTGTTTTCACATCTGCAAAATGGGATCGGTATTAATATTCAGTTCACATGTTGGTTGCAAAGATGACATTAGTTAATTCAGTGCCTAGAACAGTGCTGGAAAATGCTAAGTATATGCTCTTTATTCATCGTCGCCATTATCTTCTAAAGGCAAGTTCTTTGTCAGGGGAATTGCTGGCGAATAATCAAAATAACAACACGATAAAATCTTACTATTTTGTGGAATTTCTCAACATCATTGGGCAGATCCTCAGGCATCTTCCAGCGTGAAGGACCTGAGGAGCGGGGTGGCGGGGTGAAGTACTCTCTTACTTTAGCTCAGATAAGGACCGACTTTGTAGAGTCCTGTAAGGAAGGCCATGTCCCTCTGGACACAAGCTAGGTTTCGGGGGGAGAAAGCGGATATTTCTTCCTTTTTCTACCAATTCTACCACCTTCTGAAAAGTATGGACTTGGGACATAATTTTAAGAAAATAATTCTTTGAAAAAAATAGCTCTGAAAAGCCAGCTAATTTTAATCCTCTAATGAAGTTTTCTAGACCTAAAGGAGGGTTGTAATATGTGCCTGGAGGGAAATTATAAAAAAGGAGACAGGGCAGTCTCTGCCTGCGGCCTGCTGAGCCACCAGGACGTCCATGCAAATACCAATCAGAGAATCATTAGACGCTGGGGCTGAGAGAAGGAGAAACCTGTTAGCGTTCTTTCCTCTTTGGGACTGAACCCTGCTGTGGTGATGAACAATTGTCCTGCGAAGAATGAGTCTTGGAAAGGCTCCTTGTCCCTCCAGAGATGTTTCAGATGGCAGCCCTGAGCCCACTGCTTTAAGGAGAAGGCTCCAGTCTCTTGTTAATGCTTGTCGACTAAAAAAAAGAAAGCACAGCCTAAAAGTTGAGACTCATGTCTTCTTTGGCAGACAACACTGAGGACTTAAGCCCGGGACACAGCGTCTCAGAGAGCTCTGAGGGACTGCTCGGAAGAGGCCAGGGGGAAGAGTCAGGATGTGCAGGAGTTTTTGCAATAAAGACCAGGTCATCGGAACATCGGAAGATTACTATTCATGGAAGAAAATCAGATATCTCACATTAAGGACTTTAGCACTTTTCTTTGTATGGGAAGATGCAAGAGTCTAGGCTCACGGACACCCTTCCTTTGATGTGCACCTCAGCTCTCTGGGGCCAGTATCCTGTGCTTTCTTATCCGGAGTCTCCTCGGGGTGCATGTCGAGGGGAGACTGCAGTGGCTGAGGGCTTGTTGGAGGGGCATCCTGTTTGTTTCTTTTTTTTTTTTTTTGGGCCGTGCCTTGTGACTTGTGGGATCTCAGTTCCCCAACCAGGGATCGAACCCGGGCCATGCCAGTGAAAGCCTGGAATCCTAACCACTAGGCCACCAGGGAACTCCCCAGGGCATCCTGTTTCTATGCTGACTTCCCTCAGGGCTCACCACTGGGGCAGCTGTAATGTGGTGGCCTGATGCCTGCAGCATGGTGTGTTTACCAATACGGCAGGCAATATTTTTCATTCACATACTCTCTACAGGTGTCTCTGAAAACGGAGAAATAACATTTTCAGTTGGCAGGCAATTCCCATTCATGACCACTGACCCTTATAAGCGAAGCCCAAAGAGAGTGTGTTTGTCTTTTTCAAGGAGCATGGAAAAGCCAGAACTCAAAATAAGTGATAAGGGATGAGGTTTGTTGAGTGAATACAAAAGCCAGTGATACCTCTGCCGTTTTCGATTCTTTCTATTAAGGAAGAAGGGATGAAGAACAGAGAGAAGGAGAGAGAAAGCCCTTGCATCCTCAGGTCCTGACAGCATCATCAGACAGGGTGAGTAGGATCTGCCCCAGCCAGCACCTTCCTGGGACGTTCCAGCAGGAAAGCAGGTGAGGATGGGAAATGGTACCTTGCAGTCATTCCGTGGGCTCTGAGCCAGCTCACTGTGTTTAATTAAACATGGATGTAGCACATGATGTATACAGATCCAAACAGAGATGTCTGCAGGGGAAACAACAGCTTTCACTTAATACTTAGCAGGCACATGGCCAGCACAGGCTGCTGAAAGCTCGGTCATTCCGTTACAGGCTGTTTCTCTGTGCTAAAGGCAGAGGCAGGCAGGTTAGGAAGCAGATACTCCTGCCTGGGGCTGCTTAAGGCCCGATGGAGACATCGGGCCCGGTTGTCCCTTCGGCTGTTGTCTGTCTCTGGGCAGGGCAGGTTGAAGAGCAGATAGGCTGGACGAGAAGCAGGAGAGAAGCCCTCCTTAAGTGGATGGTTTTGGGATTCGGGAAAACCTAGCTTCAAGTGCCTGCTTTGCCCCTTACAGGCTACAAGCACTGGGCGAGTCTCTCCATCTCCCTGAGCCTCAACATTCCCACCCGGTTCTGGGGGTGATACTGCCCGGCTCAGAGGGCACGTCAGAGCCCGTGGTGCTTAGTGAACAGGAAAAATTGTAGAAGGAGCCGCGTCGTTGCCAGGCTTTCGCTAAGCGCGCGCGCCTGCCTCACCACAGGGGATGTGCGTTTCGGGTTCTGTGCTCTGGGGAGACCCCGTGTATCTAGTTTTATCATCCACCACTGCGATAGGAAGGGGTTAAAGCAGGGAGGTCTGATCGTAGGTGCATCCAGACTGCAGTTTTCAAACACACATGCTTATTCATACAGAACAGCTGCTGTGTCTGCGTGCAATTCTGTGACAGCTTTAGTTTGATGAAAGGGGGACCCACCGTGGTCCCTGACAGGCAGAATTCAGGCTGGGAGAGCATGCGCCGTGGGACGAGCCAGGCAGGCATTTGCATCCTGGTTCTTCTACATCCCAGCTGTGGTGTCCTTGTGAAGTTACCCAAATCCTTCAAGCATCAGTTTCTTCATTGACAGAACTCATTAAGTACGTTATTCGGTGAATGCTTTCTGGGTCCTTATGACATCCAAGCACTGTCCTAGGCACAGTGGGTAGAGCAGTAAACAAAACAAATGTGGTCCTTGACCTCACAGAACTAATAGCTTAGTGCCGTAGTATCTTTTCTTTTCTTTAAACATATTTATTGGAATATAATTCTTTACAGTGGTGTGTTAGTTTCTGCTTTATAACAAAGTGGATCAGCTATACGTACACATATATCCCCATATCTCCTCCCTCTTGCATCTCCCTCCCACCCTCCCTTTTTGTTCTGCAGATCCTTTTGGTGTCTGATGGAAGTTGTAGACTTCCATCTCACATTAACACTTTTTTTTTTTTTTTTGCGGTACTCGGGCCTCTCACTGTTGTGGCCTCTCTCGCTGCGGAGCACAGGCTCCGGACGCGCAGGCTCAGCGGCCACGGCTCACGGGCCCAGCCGCTCCGCGGCATGTGGGATCTTCCCGGACCGGGGCACGAACCCGTGTCCCCTGCATCGGCAGGCGGACTCTCAACCACTGCGCCACCAGGGAAGCCCCACATTAATGCTTTTAAATGCATAAAATAAAGCACATAGCATTACAAAGGGAACGAATTATACTAGGATGTAGCATCAAAATCTGTGAAATAGTAAAACATGCACTTCTTTATCACTATGTTATAATAGTAACAAGCTCAAGTGGCAGGTCTAATAGCTACTATAATTTTGAAGTAGTGGTGAGCATAACTGACATTTTGAAACATCTGTTATAACTGTAATATGATATGAAAATAGCTTTAATTTCTCCTGGTGACAAAGTCACAGACACTGCTAATACTACAATGTTTTGTTGCCTATATTTATAATAGAATATTTGAGGGGAATGTTACATTTACAGTAGAGGTCCACGGACATAAAATTATCATTTTTATTGCACCCAAGATTATGAAATCCATCCCTGGGCTCCCAAGTGTCTTCAGGTTAATAACCCTTAGGGTGTGAAGAGGTACACAATAGATAGATAAAAAATATATGCAATAGCAGGGTTTTAAAGTATTATAAATACAAATAAAGCAGGGAGGGGGGTACAGTGATGGGGGTGACGGTGGCACTTTACGAAAGTGGTCCTGGAAAGCTTCTCGGATAAGGTGGTACCTGAGCAGAGAGCTGAAGGAAGTGAAGGAGTGAGCAATGTTTTCATCTGGAAGGGAGCCTTTCCCGGGGGGGGGGGAGCAGGAAGTGCAAAGGCCCTGAGGTGCGGGTCATGTTTGGTGTGTTGCGAGAACGGCAAAGGTGTCGGTGTTCAGGGTGGGTTGAGCTAAGGGGAGAAGGGGGCGTGATCAGACCGTCCACATGGGCGCAGGCATACAGCGTGGGCTGACCAAATGGGGATGCTTGTACCCCCATCAAAGTACTGTTGGGGAACCAAATGTGCTGAGTGACCGTGGACTTTGAGGTTTGCACGGTTGCTGACACCCCCGGGACAGGGTGCCGCGTGGCGTTCCAAGTGGGACCACGCCGACTACAGTGCTTTAAACTGTGTCAAGGACTCTGTAAGAGGAGTTAAGTGCCCTTTCAGTTCCCCCTTTCTCTCTAACAGATTTTAACTTTTAGAGCAGTTTTAGGGTCATGGCAACATTGAATGGAAAGTCCAGAGAGTCCCTGAGTACACCCCTGACACACACACACACACACACACACACACACACACACACACACACACACACACACACACACACACACACACACACACACACACACAGTCTCCCCGACCTTCGACATCTACAGCAGAGTGATGCTTTTGCTACTGTCTGTGAGCTACATTATTTAGCCACCACTGTCAACTCTGCTCCCTGTCGTTTCTGGTTGTTAGCTCAAGGAGTCACAGCTGCTTACTTAAGTGTCTTGGATAAGCGACAGGACCCACTTTCCACTGAATAGCCCTGTTTTTCTTTCGTGAAATTCAAGTTTCTTTTATCGATGACAAGTGGTACTGACATTTTCCATTGATGCAAAGGGAGACTTTATTTAAGAATACGTTTATTTAAGTGCAAATAAAGAAAGAAGGCAACTGAGAGGAAAATACGATGCGAGTGATAGTAGCTACACAGTGATGGCAGAGCTGTGAACGGTACGTGGATGCCTGGGGTGAGGGAAGTGTTGCTGTGGGTGTACAGAGCCAGTGAAGCTGGCTGAGCATAGGTGTGGCTGCTTCTCTGAGGTGGTGTCTGCTTAGAAAATCCAGCCTCTTCCCAAAACTGCTTCCCCAGATGCCACCTCAAGGATGGCCTGGCCCGAATCTAGGCGGTGGTTCAGCAGCTTTCCTTCCAGGCTTCCTGCTCTGATGAAGAAGCCCATGCAGGGGGCACTGCTGCTCTTAGCACCGGCATCCTCCCACAGGGTTGATCCCAGCCGGAGGTGAGCCATCCAGGCCTGGGGTGGGGGGTCGGGGGTCACAGAAGATAAACATTCACCTGCTCAGGTACAGTGGTAGACGCTGGGTGGGGATGAGAGGTCTTGTCTTGGAAAGGAACACACTGCTTAACACAGGAATTCAGAGGGTGTGAGGACACCAGGCTGGGGACTGAGGGAGGCTGTGCCCTATTCACTCTGAGGGTGTTTTTCTCTTCCACCAGCACTTCTGTTAGGTCTGCACTCCTGTCTACCTTGCTGTGTGACCTTGGGTGAAATACTCCCTGTCTCTGGGCCTCAATTTCCTTTTCTGGGAAAAGAGAGATTGAATCAGATGGTTTGTTTCTTTCATTTATTGTTGTTTTTGTTCTCCCAGTTTTTCTAATCCCCCACATATGCAATGTATCCCACCCTGTGTGTATCCTTCTGTAATTTTCTTCATGTCTATAGAAATGTATTCAGAGAGATTAGTTCAAGATGGCGGAGAAGAAGGACGTGCTCTCACTCCCTCTTGTGAGAGCACTGGAATCACAACTAACTGCTGAACAATCATCAACAGGAAGACACTGGAACTCACCAAAAAAGATAGCCCACATCCAAAGACAAAGGAAAAGCCACAATGAGACAGTAGGAGGGGCACAATCACAATAAAATCAAATCCCATAACTGCTGGGTGGGTGACTCACAAACTGGAGAGGACGTATACCACAGAAGTCCACCCACTGGAGTGAAGGTTGTGAGTGCTATGTCAGGCTTCCCAACCTGGGGGTCCGGCAACGGGAGGAGGAATTCCTAGAGAATCAGACTTTGAAGGCTACTGGAATTTGACTGCAGGACTTTGACAGGACTGGGGGAAACAGAGACTCCACTCTTGGAGGGCACACACAAACTACTGTGGGCATCGGGACCCAGGGGAGGAGCAGTGACCCCACGGGGGACTGAACCAGACCTACCTGCTAGTGTTGGAGGGTCTCCTGCTGAGGCGGGGGATGGCTGTGGCTCACTGTGAGGACAAGGTCACTGGCAGCAGAAGTTCTGGGAAGTACTCCTTGGCATGAGCCCTCCCAGAGTCCACCATTAGCCCCACCAGAGGGCCCAGGTAGGCTCCAGTGTTGGGTTGCCTCAGGCCAAACAACCAACAGGGAGGGAACTCAGCCCCACCCATCAGCAGACAAGTGGATTAAAATTTTACTGAGCTCTGCCCACCAGAGCAACAGCCAGCTCTACCCACCACCAGTCCCTCCCATCAGGAAGCTTGCACAAGCCTCTTAGATAGCCTCATCCACCAGAGGGAAGATAGCAGAAGCAAGAAGAACTACAATCCTGCAGCCTGTGGAACAAAAACCACATTCACAGAAAGATAGACAAGATGAAAAGGCAGAGGACTTTGTACCAGTTGATGGAACAAGATAAAACAACTGAATGAAGTGGAGATAGGCAACCTTCCAGAAAAAGAATTCAGAATAATGATAGTGAAGATGATCCAGGGCCTCAGAAAAAGAATGGAGGCAAAGATGGAGAAGATGCAAGAAATGTTTAACAAAGACCTAGAAGAATTAAAGAACAAACAAAGAGAGATGAACAATACAATAACTGAAATGAAAAATACACTAAAAGGAATCAATAGCAGAATAACTGAGGCAGAAGAATGGAAAGGGACCTGGAAGACAAAATGGTGGAATTCACTGCCATGTAACAGAATAAAGAAAAAAGAATGAAAAGAAATAAAGACAGCCTAAGAGACCTCTGGGACAACATTAAATGCACCAACATTCACATTATAGGGGTCCCAGAAGGAAAAGAGAGAGAGAAAGGACACGAGAAAATATTTGAAGAGATAATAGTCGAAAACTTCCCTAACATGGGAAAGGAAATAGCCACCCAAGTCCAGGAAGCACAGAGTCCCAGTCAGGATAAACCCAAGGAGAAACATGCTGAGATGCATAGTAATCAAATTGACAAAAATTAAAGACAAAGAAAAATTATTAAAAGCAACAAGGGAAAAACAACAAACAACATACAAGGGAACTCCCATAAGGTTAACAGCTGATTTCTCAGCAGAAACTCTACAAGCCAGAAGGGAGTGGCACGATATATTTAAAGTGATGAAAGGGAAGAATCTACAATCAAGATTACTCTACCTGGCAAGGATCTCATTCAGATTCAACTGAGAAATCAAAAGCTTTACAGACAAAGCAAAAATAAGAGAATTCAGCACCACCAAACCAGCTCTACAACAAATGCTAAAGGAACTTCTCTAAGTGGGCAACACAAGAGAAGAAAAGAACCTACAAAAACAAACCCATAACAATTAAGAAAATGGTCATAGGAACATACATATTGATAATTACCTTATACATGAATGGATTAAATGCTCCAACCAAAAGACACAGGCTCACTGAATGGATACAAAAACAAGACCCATATATATGCTGTCTACAAGAAACCCACTTCAGATCTAGGGACACATACAGGCTGAAAGTGAGGGGATAGAAAAAGATATTCCATGCAAATGGAAATCAAAAGAAAGCTGCTATAGCAATAGTCGTATCAGATAAAATAGACTTTAAAATAAAGAATGTTACAAGAGACAAGGAAGGACACCACATAATGGTCAAAGGATCAATCCAAGAAGAAAATACAACAATTATAAACATATATGCACCCAACATAGGAGCACCTCAATGCATAAGGCAAATGCTAACAGCTATAAAAGAGGAAATTGACAGTAACACAATAATAGTGGGGGACTTTAACACCTCACTTACACCAATGGACAGATCATCCAGACAGAAAATGAATAAAGAAACACAAACTTCAGATGACACAATAGACCAGATAGATTTAATTGATATTTACAGGAATTTCCATCCAAAAGCAGCAGAATACACTTTCTTCTCAAGTGCACACGGAACGTTCTCCAGGATAGATCACATCTTGGGTCACAAATCAAGCCTAAGTAAATTTAAGAAAATTGAAATCATATCAGGCATCATTTCTGACCAAAACGCTATGAGATTAGAAATCAATTACAGGGAAAAAAACGTAAAAAGCACACACTCATGGAGTCTAAAAAATACATTGCTAAATAACCGAGAAATCACTGAAGAAATCAAAGAGGAAATCAAAAAATACCTAGAGACAAATGACAATGAAAACACGACGATCCAAAACCTGTTGGATGCAGGAAAAGCAGTTCTAAGGGAAGTTTATAGCAATACAAGTCTACCTAAGAAACAAGAAAAATCTCAAATAAACAATCTAACCTTATACCTAAAGGAACTAGAGAAAGAAGAACAAACTAAACCCAAAGTTAGTAGAAGGAAAGAAATCATAAAGATCAGAGCAGAAATAAGTGAAACTGAAACAAAGAAAACAATAGCAAAGATCAATAAAACTAAAAGCTGGTTCTTTGAGAAGATAAACAAAATTTATGAACCTTAAGCCAGACTCGTCAAGAAAGAGAGGGAGAGGACTCAAATCAATAAAATTAGAAATGAAAAAGGAGAAGTTACAACGGACACCGCAGAAATACAAAGCATCATAAGAAACTACTACAAGCAACTCTATACCAATAAAAATGGAAGAAATGGACAAATTCTTAGAAAGATATAACCTTCCAAGGCTATACATTCCAAGGTTATAACCTTGAAGAAATGGACAAATTCTTAGAAAGGTATAATTTTCCAAGACTGAACCAGGAAGAAAGAGAAAATATGAACAGACCAATTACAAGCAATGAAATTGAAACTGTGATTAAAAATCTTCCAACAGAGGCTTCCCTGGTGGCACAGTGGTTGAGAGTCTGCCTGCTGAGGCAGGGGACATGGGTTCATGCCCCGGTCCGGGAAGATCCCACATGCCGCGGAGCGGCTGGGCCCGTGAGCCATGGCTGCTGAGCCTGCACGTCTGGAGCCTGTGCTCTGCAACGGGAGAGGCCACAACAGTGTGAGGCCCACGTACCTCAAAAAAAAGAAAAAACAAATCTTCCAACAAACAAAAGTCCAGGACCAGATGGCTTCACAGGTGAATTCTATCAAACATTTAGAGAAGAGCTGACATCCATCTTTCTCAAACTCTTCCAAAAAATTGCAGAGAACGGAACACTCCCAAACGCATTCTAGGAGGCCACCATCACCCTGACACTGAAACCAGACAAAGATACTACAAAAAAAGACCAATATCAGACCAATATCACTGATGAATATAGATGCAAAAATTCCCAACAAAATACTAGCAAACAGAATCCAACAACACATTGAAAGGATCATATACCATGATCAAGTAGGGTTTATCTGAGGGATGCAAGGATTCTTCAATATATGCAAATTAATCAGTGTGATACACCATATTAACAAATTGAAGAATAAAAATCATATGGTCATCTCAATAGATACAGAAAAGCTTTTGACAAAATTCAACACCCATTTATGATAAAAAAAAATCTTGAGAAAGTGGGCATAGAGGGAATCTACATCAACTTAATAAAGGCCATATACAACAAACCCACAGCAATCATCATTCTCAATGGTGAAAAACTGAAGGCATTTCCTTTAAGATCAGGAATAAGACAAGGATGTCCACTCTCCCCACTGTTATTCAACATAGTTTTGGAAGTCCTAGCCACAGCAATCAGAGAAGAAAAAGAAATAAAAGGAATCCAAATTGGAAAAGAAGAAGTAAAACTGTCACTGTTTGCAGATGACATGATACTATACATAGAGAATCCTAAAGATTCTACCAGAAAACTACTAGAGCTAATCAATGAATTTGGCAAAGTTGCAGGATACAAAATTAATGCACAGAAATCTCTTGCATTTCTATACACTAACAACGAAAGATCAGAAGGAGTAGTTAAGGAAACAATCCCATTCACCATTGCAGCAAAAAGAATAAAATACCTAGGAGTTAACCTACCTAAGGAGGTAAAAGACCTGTACTCAGAAAACTATAAGACACTGATGAAAGAAATCAAAGATGACACAAACAGATGGAGAGATATACCATGTTCTTGGATTGGAAGAATCAATATTGTGAAAATGACTATACTACCCAAGTCTACAGATTCAATGCAAACCTTATCAAATTACCAATGGCATTTTCTACAGAAGTAGAACAAAAAATCTTAAAATTTGTATGGAGACCCAAAAGACTCCGAATAACTAAAGCAATCTCGAGGGGAAAAAAAAGAGCTGGAGGAATCAGACTCCCTGACTTCAGACTATACTACAAAGCTACAGTAATCAAGACAATAGGGTACTGGCACAGAAACAGAAACATAGATCAATGGAACAAGATAGAAAGCCCAGAGATAAACCCACGCACCTATGGTCAACTAAACTATGACAAAGAAGGCAAGGACATACAATGGAGAAAAGACAGTCTCTTCAATAAGTGGTGCTGGGAAAACTGGACAGCTACATGTAAAAGCATGAAATTAGAACACTCCCTAACACCATACACAAAAATAAACTCAAAATGGATTAAAGACCTAAATGTAAGGCCAGACACTATCAAACTCTTAGAGGAAAACACAGAAAGAACACTCTTTGACATAACTCACAGCAAGATCTTTTTTGATCCACCTCCTAGAGTAATGGAAATAAAAACAAAAATAAACAAATGGGACCTAATGAAACTTGAAAGATTTTGTGCAGCAAAGGAAACTATAAACAAGATGAAAATACAACCCTCAGAATGGGAGAAAATAATTGCAAATGAATCAACAGACAAAGGATTAATCTCCAAAATATATAAACAGTTCATGCAGCTCAATATTAAAAAAACAAACGACCCAACCCAAAAATGGACAGAAGACCTAAATAGACATTTCTCCAAAGAAGACATACAGATGGCCAAGAAGCACATGAAAAGCTGCTCAACATCACTCATTATTAGAGAAATGCAAATCAAAACTACAATGAGGTATCACCTCACACCAGTTAGACTGGGCATCATCAGAAAATCTACAAACAACAAATGCTGGAGACGGTGTGGAGGAAAGGGAACCCTCTTGCACTGTTGGTAGGAATGTAAATTGATACAGCCACTATGGAGAACAGTATGGAGCTTCCTTAAAAAACCAAAAATAGGAGGGCTTCCCTGGTGGCGCAGTGGTTGAGAGTCCGCCTGCCGATGCAGGGGACATGGGTTCGTGCCCTGGTCCAGGAAGATCCCACATGCCGCGGAGCGGCTGGGCCCGTGAGCCATGGCCGCTGAGCCTGCGCGTCTGGAGCCTGTGCTCCGCAAATGGGAGAGGCCACAACAGTGAGAGGCCTGCATACCGCAAAAAAAAACCCTAAAAATAGGCTTACCATATGACCCAGCAATCCCAATACTGGGCATATACCCAGAGAAAACCATAATTCAAAAAGACACATGCACCCTAAAGTTCATTGCGGCACTATTGCATTAGCCAGGACATAGAAGCAACCTAAATGCCCATTGACAGACGAATGGATAAAGAAGATGTGGTGCATATATACAATGGAATATTACTCAGCCATAAAAAGGAAGGAAATTGAGTCATTTGTAGAGACGTGGATGGATCTAGAGACTGTCATGCCAAGTGAGGCAAGTCAGAAAGAGAAAAACAAATATTGTATATTAACTCATATATGTGCAACCTAGAAAAATGGTACAGATGAACTGGTTTGCAGGGCAGAAATAGAGACACAGATGTAGAGAATGAACATATGGACACCAAGGTGAGAAAGTGGCGGGGGGGTGGTGGTGGGATGAACTGGGAGATTGGAATTGACATATATACATGAATATGTATTAAATAGATAACTAATAGGAACCTGAAGTATAAAAAAATAAATAAAGTTCAAAAAAGAGAGAAATATATGCAGACATCTGCATATATATGTGTATACACACACACACACATACACATTTACAGGGTTTCATTGTTTCTGATATTTATTTTTTGTTTATTTTTGTACCAAAATGGTGCAGAGAAGAAGCAGCTGGTCCCCTGAGGGGCAGATCAGACTTGGGCTCCGGGGGTGGTGAAGGAGTGGGGCACAGAGCAGTGACAGCTCAGGTCCCACAGGTGGCAGTGCGCCATGGCATCTCAATCCTGGGGAGGGGGGCACAGCAGCCTCTGGGGCTCTGTGGGCAGGTCTCAGCACAGCCCCAGCTCCAGCCCCAGAGAGAAGATGCAGAGGCAGGGACTCACCTGCTCTGTCATCTGGGCTCAGCATTGGTGAGGACTGGGGCCTTGGTGGGTCCTCGGTAGCAAAGGCCACAAATGTCCATGGTGCTGAGGCTGGTAGGGTTCCCCTTCCCCCTTTTCCCTGTGGGTGAAATCCCTCCAAGGGGATCCCTCTTGGCATTGAGTGGCACTGGGCTGGGGTTGGGGTGACACAGGTAAAATGCTTCCTTGGCTTTTCTACACAGCCATTCTGGGTTTTGAATTCTGCAGCATTTCTACTGCTTCTTTGTTGTAACCCAGAGCTTTCCCAGAGCTATTTTTTGTTGGTTATGGTTATCTACCATTTTTATTGTTTTTGTGAGGGAAATGAGCACAGGGACCTCCTGGCCTCCATCCTTCTGAGGTCATCCTTGTCCCCTATATTTTCTTCAAGGAGTTTCAGGTCTTATGTTTAGGTGTTTATTTCATTTTGAATTGATTTTTGTGTATAGTGGAAGATGGGGGTTGCATTTCCTTCTTTTGCATGTGGATATCATTTTCCCAACACCATTTGTTGTAGAGACTATCCTTTCCCTGTTGTGTGTTCTCAGCTCCCCTGTCAAAGATCAGTTGACTGACGCATGGGTTTATTTCTGAGCACTCTATCCTGTTCCGTTGTTCCATGTGTCTGTCCTTACGTCAGCACCATGCTGATTTGATTACTATAGTTTTGTAATATATTTTGAAGTCAGGAAGTGTGAATTCTTCAGCTTTGTTCTTCTTTCTAAGGATAGGGTTTTTATTTGTTTGTTTTTTGAAGACAGATTCTGTGTGAATGTCAGCAGTTTGAACACAAGGCGAGCATGCATTATACACCCTAATCACTAGGTTTGGTAATTTTGCTTCTATCCTTCAGTCATGCATCCACTGCCTCCCACTGTCTGACACAAGTCTTTAAATTGAAGTATCAGGACTTCCTTGGTGGTCCAGTGGGTAAGACTCCGCGCTCCCAAAGCAGGGGATCCCTGGTCGGGGAACTAGATCTCACATGCATGTCACAACTAAGAAGCCTGCATGCTGTAGTGAAGATCCTGCATGCCACAACTAAGACCTGGCACAGCCTAAATAAATAAATAAATAATTTAAAAAATAAATAAATGAATTGAAGTATCAAGTGAGAGCATGGATTTTTTTGTCCTGTCCAGTAGCAGGATCAATTCGAGTAAAGTAACTAAAATTGCTGGCCTGAGGTCCCCCCTTCAAATGGAATTTATGAGTTCGTGTCCATGAGCTACACACCTGACAGAAATTACCAAACTGCTTTTGGTACCTTGCCCCCGTTTAATTACTATTTCTTCTCATTTCCATCTCTAGCAGAGGCTAGCACAGCTGGTACACACCCCAAAACAAAGGTATTTAAAGCCTTCAATTCCTGTTGACCCCTGCATCCCAGCTGGTGGCCCCTTTTAGATAAGAGTGTGTGATTATTAGTATCGAAGAGGAAAGAATTACTTCTTGGACAGTGCTAAATTAATGGTCCATTCCTCTTATAAAAGTAGACAGGCATCCTATCCCAGCATAAATTCTTTGAAAGCAATAGTAAAACCTTCCAGATTACTAAGCATTTGTAAATTGCTGAATACCATGATTCGCATTTAAGAAGAAGAGACACCTGCATTGGCCAATCCGTCCTTCTGCATTTTAAGACTCCTTTGTGAAATAAGAAAAGCAAGCAACCAAAGAAAACAATGGTTTCCTTCTCTTTTGTTAAAGAATTAGAAAGAGTGGGCATTCCCCCCCCCCCCCGTACTATCCAGGACAGTATCCACTGATCACATGTGGTAATTTACATTCAAATCATTTAAAAATTTTGTTTCTCAGTCCTTCTAGCCACGTGTCAGGTGTTCAGTAGCCACAACTCTGCTTTGATAAACAGAGTCTAGAATATTTTCATCATTGCAGAAAGTCCTATTGGGCAGCACCGCTCTAAGACTTAAGAAATGATAGGGTTGGATTTGATGTGATGTGGGAACATGAAAACAGCTTTGCAGCAAAAGCCAATTTCATTAATATGTATCTGTGTCCTGAAACATTATGTGTACATGTATGAAGAGCACGTCAGAATTTCTTTGAATTATAATAATTTGGCAAAGCCTGTGATTTATATGTTAAGCTGGCTAACCTGATTAATAGTGCTTTACTTTTCTATCTGAAGGAAAAGGTAGTGAATAATTTATCACACAGAAAAGATGCTTGTCATCATTGTCATCATAATTTTTATTTTTAGATGAAGCATTAGAAGAATTCTCTCATAGTATCTCTGATCTGTCCGGCTCCTCCTAATTTCACATGTTTCCTTTTGGTGAGTTCAATGAGGAAGAAATAGTTATATAATTTATAGTATAGAATTATATATAATTTATTGAGAGTATAATTTTCAAAGAATCCTGTTCCTTATTTTCTTTCTTCTTTTTACAGCTTTATTAAAAAGTGTAAGTGGCCTGGTTATTCTACATCATGTAAACTCCTTATCCTATTCAAATATTCGCCCATCCCCAAAAATCCAATTTTGTGTCTATTTATTGCAGAAGTATGTGCAGTCTTTTAAGATTTGAGCGTGACATTTGACCCACCCATTCTTTTATTACATGTACTTTGACTTTCTCTGTTGGACATAGTTTATCTGTTTTCCATTGAATTTGATAATTGCCTGAGTCCATGTTAGCGGAAAATGTACACACTTCATTTCCCAAAGCCTAACACTTACATTTATTTATCTATCTGTTTGTTTGTTTATTACCTTTTGAACCCCTTCACGCATTTCTCCCACCCCTGACCACCCCATCACTGGCAACCAGCGATCTGTTCTCTGTATCTATGAGCTTGAAGTTTTGGAGGTTTTTTGTTTCTACATATAAGTGAGATCATACAGTATTTGTCTATCTGTCTGACTTATTTCGCTTATTTCATAACGCCCTCAAGTTCCATCCATGTTGTCGCAAATGGCAAGATTTTATTATTTTTATAGCTGAGTAATATTCCATCGTGTGTGTGTGTGTGTGTGTGTGTGTGTGTGTGTGTGTGTGTGTGTGTACACATCTTCTTTATCCTTTCATCCATCCATGGACACTTAGGTTGTTTTCATATATTGGCTGTTATAAATAATGCTGGTATGTACATGAAGGTGCATATATCTTTATGAGTTAGTGTGTTTGTTTCCTTTGGGTATATTTCCAGAAGTGGAATTGCTGTATCCTCTGGTAATTCTATGTTAAATTTTCTGAGGAACCTGCATCCTGTTTTCCATAGTGGCTGCACCAATCTACGTTCCTACATTCCAGTGCACGAGGGTTCCCTTGTCTCCACACCCTGGCCAGCACTTGTTATTTGTTACAATCTGATGATAGCCCTTCTGGTATCTCAGTGTGGTTTTTTTTCTTTTTGTTTTTTTTGCGTTACGCGGGCCTCTCACCGTCGTGGCCTCTCCCGTTGCGGAGCACAGGCTCCAGACGCGCAGGCTCAGCGGCCATGGCTCACGGGCCCAGCTGCTCCGCGGCATGTGGTATCCTCCCGGACCGGGGCACGAACCTGCGTCCCCTGCATCGGCAGGCGGACTCTCAACCACTGCGCCCCAGGGAAGCGCTCAGTGTGGTTTTGATTTGCATTTCCCTGATGATTAGTGATGTTGAGCACATTTTCATGTACCTGTTGGCCGGCCATCTGTATGTCTTTGCCATTTTCTTATTTAAAAGAAAGAAATTACATTGTTTTGGGGGAATGAGAGGGATCAGAGTTCTCTCTCAAATTTTCCCTAAAGGACGTTGTTTTGTTTTGTCTTCTTTGCTCTGCTTTGCTTTTCTGCAGTAGTTTATTCCGCAAATGGTTTTTCATTATTCATAATCTAAGATGCATCTTAGATGTCGGGTTTTGGGTCACCGTGGCAGGTCCAGGTTTAAAGGAGGAAACAGCAGGGTTTGTCCTTCCTCCAAGTTACTCCCACTTAGTACCTCAATCTCAGACAGTTGAATCTGTGAGAAATGAGAGGTTGCTGTGATATTTTGTGTTTTGTTTGAAGCTCCCTCTCACTTTGAAGCCCTTTACTACGCTCCGACTTACAAAATTAATTTATACCCATTCTTTACCTTGAAGGGGCTCCCAGTACAGCCAAGAGGCAGACAGAGATGGGGCCTGTGTGAGCGACAGAGGTCTCAGCCCAAGACTAGCCATTGGAACCCACATGGCACCGACCAATTTACAGCTTCTACTACTTATTTAAATAAAGTCTTTATTTCAAGGATTGATTTTTCACAGTTTTATGCTTTCCCTTTGGAGTGTTTCTCTCTGTAGAGCCAACTAATCAAGTTTAAATTTTAATTAAACAGCTGTCATGTGCTTGTTAGTCCTATGACAACCTGATGTTTTATGAAATTTTAATTTAGCCCAAACTGGGTAAGAATATTTCTTCCGACAACAAAAGAATGCTATTAATAGGGTACAGTGGAGATGAAGCAGAGTTTGCTCAAGTGCTAAGAGATGCAGGTACAGGGAAGGAATGAAAAGTAAGCACTTGTGTAATTATGGTTAAGGGTTGGAGCCGGGGTGTGTGAAGCCCAGACTGAATTGTTGGAAGCACAGGTCAGAGAAACACAGGTGAACTAGATCCAAGTTTACACTAGAATGTTCTCTGCCTTCCCTTGTCTTTATTTCCTTCTACTTCAAGTCTCTGTCTTTCTCTCTGTCTCTGCCTCTGAGCATCTTTTAGCCTCTCTTTCTCTCTCTGTCAGTCTGTAGCTGTTTGTCTCTGGTTATCTACAGATCTAATGGTTTACTTGTTTGCTCCACCCCCTCGCCGCCTTCTGTCCAGGGTCTTGATCTGAGCATCCCAGGCTCCAAAGGGCTGGAGGCCAAGCTGGCCCCGATTAGGAGTGAGTGATGACAGGGACTCGCCTGGGATCGGGAGAGAGCTGCAGCTGGTGACGCTGCTTCCCTCCCCCTGGAACAGACAGCTTGCACATTAGCAGAAAAAACCCTCTCGGGGGATAATGCATTCTCACACCACTGTCACAGTTTTTGCCAACTGGACTGCACATAACATTGTGCCTTTGTATACTTATTATTTTTTTAATTAATTCACCTTTTATTTTTTAATTGAAGTATAGTTGATGTACAATATTATATAAGTTTCGGGTGTACAACATAGTGCTGCACAATTTTTAAAGGTTATGCTCCACTTATGGTTATTATAACTATTGGCTGTATTCTGTGTGCTGTATAATATACCCTTGTAGCTCATTTATTTTATACATAGTAGTTTGTACCTCTCATTCCCCTTCCCCTAGATTGCCACTACCCCCTTCCCTCTCCCCACTGGTAACCACTAGTTTGTTCTCTATATCTGTGAGTTCTTTTTTGTTATACTCACTAGTTTGTTTTATTTTTTAGATTCTACATATAAGTGATAACATACAGTATTTGTCTTTCTCTGTCTAACTTATTTCACTAAGCGTAATACCCTCCAAGTCTATCTGTGCTGTTGTACATGGTGAATTAATTCACCTTTTAGACTTTAAAAACACCCTATATTTAGCCACACTCCAAATCTATAATCCATGAAGACATGAGTTTTGTGTGTTATATTTCTTAATACACATTAAAATGTTAAAAGTTTAAAAAAAAAGAAACCAAAGACAAATTCATCTATGCATCACCTAAAATAATGTTAAGTATTACCAGCGTTAAAAATCCCATCATTTGGGGACTTCCCTGGTGGCTCAGTGGTTAAGAATCCACCTGCCAATGCAGGGGACACGGGTTCGAGCCCTGGTCTGGGAAGATCCCACATGCTGTGGAGCAGCTAAGCCCGTGTACCACAACTACTGAGCCTGTGCTCTAGAGCCCACAAGCCACAACTACTGAGCCCACGTGCCACGACTACTGAAGCCTGTGTGCCTAGAGCCCGTGCTCTGCAACAAGAGAAGCCACTGCGATGAGAAGCCCACGCACTGCAACAAAAAGTAGCCCCCCGCTCGCTGCAACTAGAGAAAGCCCGCGTGCAGCAGCTAAGACCCAACACAGCCAAAAGTAAATAAATTACATAAGTTTTTTAAAAAATTCCATAGTTTGACAAACTCTTATAAAGCACTTTCTGCTTTTTGTTAGTTGGCTAGTTAAAATCTTAATTTTCCCTCTAATTCTGTTTGGCTCTGTCTACAAATACGCCAGCATCCCGTCCCTGGCTCCGTCATGCTATTTGCAGGGGTCTGCTTGAACTCCAAACATTTCTGAGTGTTTTGAACACACTGGTTGGAGTTTTCCTTTTGCCCTTAAAAGATCTGGGGAAAATGTTGAGGTTTCAGTATCACCTGTCCTCCTTTAAGTTGTTAAAAGAACCTCTTAAGTTCCAATCTATTAATTCATTTTAGGAAAATCAGAACAGTTCTGAGTTCTGTTACCATACATGATCCCCCTGCTCTTAATACAGCACTTGAGTTTAGATTTAGCTCAGGCGTAGCCAAATCAATCTTTAAGATAGAAATAAAAGCCTGATTTCAGCTCCCTTTCTACAGTAGATCTGGGGAGGAGATGTTTTCTCCCTGTTTCAGCCTACTCTTCAGGGTGAAGCATCTGAAGGAGGCTGCACCTTGAACCAGAGACAACTTCGATAACCGACCTATACGAATGGGCCATTTCAAACAGAAGACTCGATTTCTGCTTTTCTCAAGAAGCTTGAGGTAGGCTTGCATTCCTGCTTGGTGACATCACCGGGGATTGAATAGCCACTGAGCCTGTTACACAGCACCCAGTTGACCTCAGTCCCCACCAGGCCCTCTAGTCTCTCCCGCATGAAGGCTGGGGGACACACGTCATTTCTCGTCCCACTTGTACTGCTTGTTTTCTAAGAATAGAGTTCACGGAAGAATGGAAACTCAGCACACACTGGTCTCTATATAAAACGGGCAAATAATGAATAGCCCTCCCTCCGCCACTGTGCCCTAGAATTCTGTTTCATTCCAGGTTATAAAAGTCACACTGGGAAATTGCAATGTGCTCATTCAGAGAGTGTCCAGGGGGCTGAGGGTCCTTGAAATCAGATTACAGAAGAAACGTGCTCAGCTGAGTGAGGGGAAAGCAAAAGGGCCCAGGGGTGAGTGATGGGGGAGGCGTGGGAGCTTTCTGTAAGCACTGAAAGGGCCATTGTGTAGATGATGGAGGAGAATTATTCTTTCTTTCTGGGTCTCTAAAGTAGAAACTCAAAGGAAACCAACTTTAGCTCGTTATAAAGAAATAGACATTTCAGAGGCAGGGTTTTATGATGGCTAAATTTTTTAGACATTGGTTCGAATGTGACGTCATCACTTTCTAGCTATTTAACCTTTTGGCAAGTTATGTTAACTCCTGAGATCTTAATTTCTTATGTGTAACATGGAGATGTTAAAGGTCTAGTGGTTTGTACCTCATCCAGAGGTTAGTTCTAAATCAGAGTGCTTACGGCCTAAACTACCACTAATCACAATGAACCTTCAAAATTCCTTCAGTTAAACTTAAAATACGAGGACGTGAGCACTTTGAATCTCAAAACCAAAGAACTAATTTTCTTTTCTGTCCTTGCATTTCACTGTTGCTTATTCCTTAGGTCCTTATAGGTCAAAGTCTGGTTTAAAAGGGAGTGTAGGGGGCTTCCCTGGTGGCGCAGTGGTTAAGAGTCCGCCTGCCGATGCATGGGACACGGGTTCGTGCCCCGGTCCGGGAAGATCCCACGTGCCGCGGAGCAGCTGGGCCCGTGAGCCATGGCCGCTGAGCCTGCGCGTCCGGAGCCTGTGCTCCGCAACGGGAGATGCCGCAACAGTGAGAGGCCCGCGTACAGCAAAAAAATAAAATAAAATAAAAGGGGGTGTAGGAAGAATCACACATAGGTTTTCTATTTTTCTCACTTTCTGTTATTCTCAGCGTATATAATTGAATTGTCACATGTTACATGTGTGAGTCATACACACACATTTAATGCCATTGGGGGAGAATAAAGTAAGATTGTGTTTGTAAAAGGACCTCACAGTGTTTGACCTTCAGTATGTGGCTATTTGTATGTATATCGTACGTTGTAACTTCAGCTTGATTGGAAGCGTCATGGACTCTTGGACTGTGTTACATTAAGTAGTGGACTCTCCATGGCTTAGCAGAGTGCCTGGAACACTGTAGGGATTCGGTGAAAACAGTTGGAAGAAAGAGAAGGAGGAAGGGAGGAAGGATCCAATGATGGAAGGAGTGGCTTGCGTGCTGTGTGTTTTCTGGAACAACTCCTGTGAATTCCTTTTCACTGGAGGTAAGCGAAGGAATATGGAAGCTGTCTAGTCCAATGGGTTTTCACTGGGTGCAGACTTAGATCTAAGTAGTTACCTCAGTTTTCTTTGGTTCTCATGGAATGTGTTTATTCCACAAATAGTCACTGAACATCTGTGTGCAGGGTAATGCTCGTAAAATTTAGAGAGCTACAAAAGTGGAATCCTCTGGCTTCTGCCCTTAGTAGCTTGCAGTGTAGATAATGGATATCAGTAGCTAAATTTTATTATTGGCCAAACACTATTATAAGCACGTTATCAGTATCGACTTATGTATGCCTCAAACAAGACTTTAAGAGAGGTAATTACTAATTACATTCGGGTGGGCGAGTAGGGGTGCAAGCTATTGGGTGTAAGACAGGCTACAAGTATCTATTGTATGACACAGGGAATACGGTCAATATTCTGTAATAACTGTCATTGGAGTGTAACCTTTAAAAATTGTATAAAAAATAAATACATTTAAAACAATTTACGGATGAGGAATCAGAGGGTAAGAGGGTAAACAACTTCCCCAAGGTCACCCAGCTGGTGGGTGGTGGAGACACAGGGTTCCCAGCTATGAACCAGCTCTGAGCCTCACCTCCTAACCCCTGTGCATTGTCGCTTTGTCAACCTTTGAGGCTGTGAACAACATGGCGAGAGGGGTGTCTTAGGAGCTGTAGCAAAGTACTAGTCCTACTGCTTCTCCATCTGAAGGGTTGGCTGGTGGATAATGAGCTTTTCTGAATTTTATACACACTGCTGTTTTCAACCACTTCACCTGAAAAGCATGTTTTCTTCTCATTGCCAAGTTTCTTTGAAGGTCTTCACAGGAAGCGTGAAACATATATTTCTGGGGTGGTCATCGTTTCACGTTTCTCCTTCTGGCAGAATGATGGGTTTATGCTTTTATGGGCTGGTGATTACAATGTTTGTCCATAAATTGTGGCTTCCGGGACCCCAGAAGCCTGTCCCACATCATTAGCAGGTGCTTAGCTATTTCATTCTTGGAAAAGAAATGGAAATAAATCCATGCTGACACAGAAATAGTGCCCACCAACTTACCTCTGCAATCATTGTGCCCAGGGTTCTGGTTTCAGCTGGACTAGACAATAGTGAGCTGCTAACGACCTAATAAAAAGACGTTAATATGTTTAAGTCTCCCCTGCCTCAGGGAAGCACTTTGTGAATCTGGCTTAAGGCAGTGTCTTCTGATGGATGGGCTGTCATATTGGAAAATTAAAATTGTCCTGCTCCTTGCTTAGAAATGTGTAACAAGCTGGCTCCTAAATAGAAAACAAAACAAAACAAAACAAAACAACTTTGGCTTTGAAATAGCATCTACATTGCCTGGATGAAGGCACAGCATCTAGAAAGAGCTCGCTGACCAAGGTTTCCGGAAGGGTTGGGTTTACAGAGAGGGGAAGATGGCAGGGGCATGGTTTCTGAATGGGAGCCTCTAGAGGCGACACTTGGAACTGCAATAATGGAGTCCAAGGCATCATTGAAGGTTTAGGAGAACGTGGGCAGGTGTGGCGGACAGCAGGATCTGGTAGATCTCACACACATCCCTACATTCATTGGACTTCTTTGGTTACAAATTATGAAAACTGAAGTCAAAATTTGTTAAACCAAATAAGGCAATTAGTTGGATCATGCACCTGAAAAGGGCCACTATGTTATACTGCAAAGTTGGACTGAGGGCTTTCTTAGGACTTTGTTTCTTTCCATTTCTCAATACGGATTTCCTCTGTGTTGTGTTCAGACCCAGTCAGGCTCTTAATGTGGGGTGGCCCCCAACAGTTTCAGGGTTTATATCTTTCTAATTTCAAATCTAGTGGATGGAAAGATTTTTATTTCCAGACATTTCACCGAGAATTCCACCCCCCCCCATTTTTTTTTGGAGCAGTGAAAGGTTTATTGCAGGGCGAGCAAGGAGAATGGGGGGCTCGTCCTCAAAAATTCTGAACTCCCAAGAATCCCTTGTTGAACAGACTTGGTTCTTGTGTTCATCCCTGAACGAGTAGCACCCTGGACATATTGTGAATATTTAAGTCGTGTGTCCGAATGTGCAGCCAGGAGTGAGAGTTCAAACTCTTCATCCTCAGGGTAGAATTGAGAAAACAACAAATGAGAGATACGGACCGGACGGGCAAAAATGACCATTATTCATTAAGTTTCCCATGAAGACTCCCTATGAATATTACCTACGTTCTTTTAGGAAGAATGTAGTTAAGAGTGTTGATAGAAAGTCTGCCATGTGGCGGGCACCATGGCAAGTCTTCAGAGACATCTGCAAACTGTTGGAGAAGCACTTTAGCCACTAAATACTTACTGAGTGTCTAATTGTGCTCATTATATATTGCTGCCTCCCAAGTCACCCGCAATTTAGCAACTTAGAAAAATAAGTGTGTGTTTAAACAAACCTTCTGTGGGTCAGGAATCTGGGAGTGGCTCCACTGCATGCCTCTGGCCCAGGGTCTCCAGTGAGCTCGCAGTTAAGATGTGATGGGGGCTGCAGTCAACTCAAGTCTTGTCTGGGGCTGGAGGATCCCCTTCCGGAATGGGTCCCTCACGGAGCTGTTAGGTTCACGCTGGGTGTTATCAGAGCCTCTGTTCCTTACCCCGTGGCCTCTTCGTGGAGCCACTTAACTGTTCTCATGACACGGCAGCTGGATTTCCCCAACGTGAGGGATTTAAGAGAGAAGGGAAGGTGGGATTCGCAGTGATTTTCATGTCCTAATTTCAGAGACACAGACTGTCCCTTCTCACATGTTGCATTCACGACAAGTGAGTCATTAACTCAGCCCACGCTCAGTGCCAGGGGAATTAGTCTCCACCTATTAGAGGGGAGGAGAGTTGAAGAATTTGTGAACATATTTTAAAAGAACCACAGTCTACCCTCTGGCCGTAGATTATTCCTATTCTTCCTCTGTGCAAAACACTCACCTCCCAAGATCTCCTGAAAAGCTCACCCTTTCAGAGCATCAACTCAAAATCCGAGACATTGGGATCAACACGAGGTCCAGGTACAGATGAGGTCCTCGATCCTAAGCGGTTCAGTGTGATCCATTAAGGAAGCATATTATCCCAGAAAACTATACCCCTAATTATGGGAAAAAGACAAAGATTTGGAGGTAATCTGATCTCTGCTCTGTCATCACCCTCTGAGGAGTATTATGTGATCCGCTGTACGCAGTGAGCTGCAGAGACCACCTTTGAATATAACAATATCCATGATGGTTTGCACTGATTGGGCACTAAATGTATGCCAGTGTACCAGGCACTATTCTCACTGCTTCCTATGTTTTAACTCACTTAATCCTCACCACAACACCGTGGGGGTAATACTATTATGAATCCCATTTTATAGATGGGAAAACTGATGCACAGAAAAGTGATGTCATTTATCACAGGTAACCCAATTGGCCAGGCGCAGAGTAGGGGTTTGAATTCCAGAGCGTGTGATCTTACACGTCACGTGAAGAGAGCACTCCAATTTTCCACAAAACACAGCCCAAGGTGAAGAGAGATGTTGCTTATTTCAAGGACACTTCTATTTCTTTTATTTTCTTGCTTTTGGATTGTCTACAAAATGACTTGTTTTAAGTAAAATGTGAGAGTTGAAAGTTATTGTCTGTCAGAGATGAACATGTGTTCTTTTTCCCCTAAACCATTGCAGATGAATGAATATATACTGGCTTATACTAGGAATTAAGGAACACACAAAGAAATACCACAAAGAAGAACCTGAAATTCTTTTCTAGTCAGAAAGTATTTGCACCAATAGAGGCAGAGATGAGAGAATTCTTTTGATTAAATCATATTGCTCCCCAGATCTGCAGGGAATTTAGTGACTGAATGACTCTTTACTGATGTATCTCACTTGGATAATACAGGTGCTCGAAAGGAATTCCTGGCTTTAGGAGCTCGAGGAAACAGAAATCATGGCTGAGCTGAGAACCCCATGAGATCATAAAGCAAGGGGAGGATTCAGATTTACACAACTCATCCATTAAACAAGGAAGAAATTCTCTCTTTCAGTTTTACTGGCAAGTGGGAGTAGCAGCAAATGATCATTTCTGTTCATATCCTTTATTCATTCTTTTCTAATCACATCTTCTAAACTGCTGTTTAGATTTCATTTACCGATGAAGTCGCATTACCACGTATGGGCTAAGCTACACGGACAAGAAACTCACACAGATTCCAATGTGCTGCCTTATTTTTAACTTCTCTTCTTCCCTGTAGGATCAGGTTAACTTTCATGAGGATTCACCTCTCCCAGAAAAATAAAAAGGTCGGCTAGTAACGTGTCTTTATGTTATTGGTCTCTTCTAGAAGCAAGTTTTCCAAGCCCTGCATGATTTTTTTTTTCCTAATTAAAGCAGGGACCCCAAGTACTGCCCAATAAAGACGACTTTCTATGGTCTTTCCTGCCAAGAGCGATTCCTATTAACTAAGGGTTTCTATCTTACAATTTCCCAGGAACTACGTTACCAAACTCAGTGTAACAAATAAATCAAATACTACCCAACATCCTTTGAGTGCATCATTCAATGAATATTTGGGCTACTATCTTCACTTTTTTTTGAGTACAGTTGTGCAAAAACACACTAGTCATCCATTTTCCGAGTTTTCTCTGTATCTGAAAACCACTTTGGGGGACTGTGCATTTCCCATACTCCTTATAGACAACCCTGTGGGGTGGTGATAATAGTGCTAAGAAGAACTGCAGATTTGCCAGTTATAGTTACCCTTCCTTTCTCCATAGCTACAACTGGGGCAGAAGGAACTGTGGTCTAGCATATTGGGTCTGTACCAGAAACGTTTGGCAGTATAAACAAGATGGATAAAATAAGCAATTGTATTAGGGTTCTCCGGAGAAACAGAACCAATAGGATACATGTTCGGTAGCTATATAGAAAGAGGTTTATTATGAGAGATTGACTTAGGCGATTATGGAGGCTAAGAAGCTCCATGATCTTGCGTCTGCAAGCTGGAGTCCCAGGAAAGCTGGTGGCGTAATTCCAGTCCAAACCCAAAGGCCTGAGGATTAGGGGAGCCAGTGGTGTAAGGTCCTGTCCAGTCTGAACACCCACAAACCGGGCGTGCTGATGTCTGAGGGCAAAGGGAGATAGATGTCCCAGCTCAAGCAGAGAGAGAAAATTCACCCTTCCTCTGCCTTTTGGTCCTATTCAGGTCCTCAACAGATTGGGTGATGCCCACCCCTGTTGGTGAGGGAGATCTTTATTCAGTTCACCGGTTCAAATGTTAATCTCATCCAGAAACACCCACACAAACACACCAAGAAAGAATGTTTACCAGCTCTCTGGGCACCCCTTAGCCCAGTCCAGTCAACGCATAAAATGAACCATCACAAAAGTATATTAAAAAGACCTATTACAGGGTCTGACATGTGGTAAACCATTAATATTTGTTCCCCCTCATCATTATCGTTCCACATTGTTTCCATATGGATGTGTTTATAAACAGATGGTGGAAAAGGCAAGAGATCAGGCTGTCAGGAGATGATGCTTCACCTCCTTTGCCACCTGGATGCTTTCCGCCATCAGCAAGACACTTAGCATTTCTGGCTTCAGTCTACTCTTCGGCCAAAAAGTAGTGGTAGTATCTGGTATCCTACGGCCCCTAACCATCTCCAGAACTTCGAGGAGGCTTCATCTCCCCACACAAAATGTGTGCTGTCATGTAATTGCAACAAAAAGACCATTACAGTTGTACATCGTCATCATACCATTATCCTATGATCAGAGAGCAGGGGCCATGACCAACACTTTTTTTATTGTCTGTAGTAAAGTACTAGGTTCATATAATATATTAAATCCAAATTTGTCAATTTCCTTATTAGCAATTATTTGTTGAAAAAGCCCCACTTTCTGCCTTTTCGTATCGCTCTTCCTCAACCTCCTTCATTCAGAACAGGAGAGAATGGAGGCCCAAATTTGTTGAATACCTTCCAGGTGCTTGACACTTCTAGCATGTCCTCTGGGTAGGCTGTTTCATGGGAAAGTCCTTATAATGAGTAATAGCATCTCTGTCTTACGGACAAGGAGCTGAAGGCTTAGAGGAGTTTAATGTCTCATGGAAATGGGTCTTGATTTTGAGTTTACCTTATCCCAGGATATGTGTTCTGTTGGGTGTGTGATGCTGGTTTTAATATGTTCTAAAAAAAACTTTTGAAAGAGTAAAAACTTATGAAAGAGTTGATGGAGCTCAAGGGATTTTCACTGGGGTTCGGGGGTGCTCTTTGAGGTGTGGAGATGATGGGAGGGACCCAGTAAGTTTAGCTGAACGACAGCTTTACAATGAAGGCTAGATTGCGGTACCCATGTGTGCTGTGACTATTCACGGCTCTAGAATGAGAATCTGATTCCCTCAAAAAGACTGGGGAAGAACAAACATATATATGGGACCACACCCAAGACAGAGTTATTCTCTTCATAGAGCAATTGCATTTTACTGTTTTGCTGAAATTAATTACACAGAAAACTAAACAGAGATGTTTCCTTGTTAAAGGAGACGTGCCTTTTATTTGAACTAATGGGAATCTATGTGTGTTCTGCACTGCTCACTGGTTCACTAGAAAATCAAGTAATTGGTGATTCACACCAATCTATAGAACTTTAGTGACCGATGCCTCTTAGACAGCACAGACCCTGCAGATTGTAGAAAAGTAAACATCCACTCTAAATGAAGAATGTGATATTTAAAGTTAAATCAATAGGCCCACATTTCTAAGCTGAATAAAACGTTAATCCTTAATAGAGTTATTTCAGAAAGTCGATTCTAACGGTCCCTGTAGTTCAAAGATTTAACTCTAAAGATAGGGCTGTAATGACTACAAGAATAGGAACGAAATAAGGGGATGAAAGAAAGGCATTTGACATTTGCTCCAGTGTAAGCAATGTGCAAATGAAAACCAATTTACGTGAAGCAAAATATTCCCCCTTTATAGTATAGATAACGTGAGGTGACACCATTTATTCCTGACAATGTTTATTCTCCCCGCCAGGGAGAGCAGAGTATTCAGACGCAGGGCATGACCTTCAGAATTAGAAGTAGAAGCGAATTAATACAGTGTCCTAGTAATAAGTGGAGGTCATTGTAACTCACCTCCCAGAACAAATGGGCAAGGAGGAGCTTATCCATTCTCAAAGTAAGTAGAAGATCAAATGGCCTTCACAATGAGAGTTACAGGAAAATGATACAACCTAAGTGTCCATCAACAGATGAATGGATAAAGAAGATGTGGTACATATATAAAATGGAATATTCCTCAGCCATAAAAAGAAACGAAATTGAATTATTTGTTGTGAGGTGGATGGACCTAGAGTCTGTCATACAGAGTGAAGTAAGTCAGAAAGAGAAAAACAAATACCGTATGCTAACACATATATATGGAATCTAAAAAAAATGGTACCGATGAACCTAGTGACAGGGCAGGAATAAAGACGCAGACATAGAGAATGGACTTGAGGACACGGGGAGGGGGGAAGGGGAAGATAGGGCAAAGTGAGAGTATCCACTCCCAAATGTAAAATAGATAGCTAGTGGGAAGCAGCCGCATAGCACAGGGAGATCAGCTGGGTGCTTTGCAAGGACTTAGAGAGTGGGATAGGGAGGATGGCAGGGAGGCTTAAGAGGGAGGAGATGTGGGGATATATGTGTGCAAATGGTTGATTCACTTTGTTGTACAACAGACACTAACACAGCATTGTGAAGCAGCTGTACTCCAATAAAGATGTGTGAAAACTAAATAAGCTACAATATGGTACCATATAGTACAGCACAAAGGATGTAACCAGTACTTTACAATAACCATAAATGGAGTATAATCTCTAAAAATTTTGAATCACCATGTTGTACACCTGAAACTAATATGTTGCAAATCAACTATACTTCAATTAAAAAATGAATGCTATAAAAAAAAAAAAAAGAAAATGAGCCATGTCCAGATACTTCCTGGGTTCTTCTTTGTTGTTTTGTTGCTGTCATTTTTGTGCCTGGTCTTCATTTCCCCAGAGAAACTTTTCCACAAGGAAGGGATTGAGGCCAAATACAGACCTAGCCTCATATTTGTACAACCTTGTAACCAAAAACTAATTTTTTTCTCAACAGTTTCAGTTCAAAGCCTCCTAAAGAAGCGCTCTCACCTGCTTGGGTTACCAGCCCAGCCCCTTGGCCAGCTGCCGTGGTGGGGGAAGGGTGAGCGTACTGAGGGGCTGGTGACAGGTTGGTCCTTCTTGGGTCATGTGTCCATTCCTGTGTACAGTGGTTTATGGCTGGAAGGAAGTGGAAGAATTGCCATGCAGTCACAAAAGATGAGATCCCTTCTGAGATTTTTTGCTTCAGAGAAGGAAGATGAAGACTTTAAGCTGTTTCCAAATTTAGCCCTTGATTTGGGAAATCGGCACATACAGACATTACACTAAATGACCTGGACTGCCTCTGGAAATTTAGACGGGGAAGAAAAGTAAACATAGAACAGAGTTTACTGAACTTTGATGACTTGGGGAAAAGTGGAACTTGGTCTTGATGGTTATGGGAGAGTTAACTAGTAGTTAGTGAAAAAAAAAATTCCTCCTGCAGGAGGACCAGCTTTGATAGAATCATACCTCCCTGGCAGAGATGCATAGGTGATAGGGGATTGATCAAGAGGTAAGATTGGAAGGACATATAGGGCTAAACTGTGATGGTCACTTCAGCCAAGGCAAGGACTTTGCTGTATTTTGTCACCACTGGAAAAGCACTGGAATATTTAATCAGAAGAGAATTTTGAGAAAATCCTTGACAGCAGATGAAATTTTGGCAGGATGTGGATTGGAGAAGAGAAAGAATCCTTGAAAAGTTTCTTCTTCTATCTTAGGAAAGAAAACTCCACTGGACCACTTAAATGGGGAACTAAAAAAATATTGATGAGATAATTAGGTTGCAAGGTTAAAGAACCAGCAGAAAGAGAACCACATGGTCATTACAAGTTCATGTTTTCCTTTATGTACAGCATGGCCAACGAGGCCCTGCTAGACCCACCTCTGAGAACAGCCCCTGGTCAGTCTCTCTCCATCCCACTGTCAAGAATCATGAAGAGTCTGAGATTCTGCTCTACCAACAGCATACCAGTTACTCTTCCACAGTCTCAGGAATGCCAGCAGAAGACACGAGACTCCAGGGTCAGAGACAAAAGACTCTACTACTCACAGCGTACTTCGTCTTTACCACAGTTTCCTTTGCCCCCCACAGATTTCCACAGGGGTGGTCCAGAGGGGCATCTGTTTATATGGAGAAGCAAAACTCATTCCTCTTGCAATGTTTCTCTCAGTCGCTCTAGACAAAGCTTAACGTTGTACCGGCTAGCAATGGAGAAATATTCAAAGGGCCCACGTCCACTTTTGCAATGCAGATGATAAAGGGTGAATTTGGCAATGAAGGAAAATAAATTAATAACTAACACACTGCTCCAAAGACTCTCTGGTAGTCAAATGACGTAGTTCAGTGTTCTCAAAAGTGAGGTGAAACGATTTTAGAGGATGCCGAGACCAACTTTTTAAAAATAATAGTTGGATAATTGTTTCATTATATACAGTCACTGATGAGTGCTTTAGCTTTTGGTTAAAAATAAAGTCAACTTAGGGCTTCCCTGGTGGTGCAGTGGTTGAGAGTCCGCCTGCCGATACAGGGGACGCGGGTTCGTGCCCCGGTCCGGGAAGATCCCACATGCCACGGAGCGGCTGGGCCCATGAGCCATGGCCGCTGAGCCTGCGCGTCCGGAGCCTGTGCTCCGCAACGGGAGAGGCCGCAACAGTGAGAGGCCCGCGTACCGCAAAAAAAAATAAAGTCAACTTAAAGGAAATTCTTATGAAGTATTGAGTGAGTAACATTCAAAGTGGTATAAGGGCATGGAAAATTCTTGAATACAGTATGGAATCACCACAGTGATTACATGAACTCATCTTAAAATGTGATTAATTATTATTAAGATACAGGAGCGAGAAAAAGAAACAAAGCAGCAGAGATTTTAGTACCCAGCGGCACATTTGGGATTTTTGTGTGACGTGGGTTTCCTTCCTCTCCTTTTGGAACAACTAACTGTACTCTTGCTGGACAAAGGGAGTGGGACTCAGACTGGAGTGCAGAATCTCTGTGAACAAAATCCAGGCAAAGAACCGGAACCCATTTGCCTGAGAAGCTCTATCGTGTGTGTTCTGCAGGTTCTTCTGGGCCCTGAAGACGCCCAGCCTCTCTGCCTGCTGTGGCATCTAACTGGGCAACTGGCCTCATCATGGCAGGCAGTACTGGTGATTTATTCTGACAAGGATACCTAGAAGCTATTAGGCATGGGTGTCCATGTATTAAAAATGACTACTGTGATTTCAAATTGTGCTTCTCTGTGATAAAGGGGAGAACCAATAACTAGTTCCATTTGTATAGGAATAAAAGGGGATCATGCAGGCTGCAATCTTGTTAAAATAAAACTGCTCTGCACAGGGCATTAGCAGCTGGTATTTAGGGTATAAGAATTGTGTGTCACACCATCTGTTTGAGCTACCTTCATGATGCTCACTGAGGAAGTGCTGTATACCCGGGGCTTCAGTTTAATCATCCATAAAATAGATGTCCTCAAGTCAATGGCATCTTCACAGTGACTGTTGGGTCATCCGTGTGATGTGTCAAACGGTGTGCTTTCAAGAACAAATCACTTAAATCATTATTTCCTCAAGCATGGTGCATGTGCCCTGATGGTTTATAACATGGATTTCAATGATAAAGGGACAAATTTAAAAAAAAATTATTTAATACTCATATTTATTTGAATATGTATTGAAAATTAATGTAAGTTTAACATGAAAACAATGGCTAATGAATGGTATTGCTTGAATTATAGGTGTATAGTCAGGTGTGCACAGGGATGTAAAACTTTGGCAAGTTGCTTTCTGCCTCAGAAGGATGGAGACATCTGATCCCACAAATCACAATAGAGCTTCTCACTTTCTAAATTTAAAGCACCACGCTATGCTGTGTTCTTTTCAGTGACACTTAAAAATTGTAAGTCACTTTTGGAATGCTGGTACAGCAGAACTTGTGAAAGCACCACATGAATAACTGAAGTCTGGGGAAGCTTGACCTAAGAGATGCCATTGAATCAAATTTGTATGTCATCCAAGGTAACTGCTTCATTCATCTGCTCATTCATTCAACAAACACAGAATCTGGTTTTGTCTAGATGCTAGGTATACACAAGTAATGAAGACATAAATTATGCCCTTGAAAGGCTCACGATGTATTATGGGAAGCATAATACAATTTGAAAAAGTTTCCTGTAAACGTGGACACAAAATTTAGCGGGAGCATAGAGAAATTGAGATCAGATGTCTAGGACAGATATACAAAGTATATATATATATAGGGGTAGGGTGGGAGGAGGGACAGCTAGGGAGTTTGGGATTGACATGTCCACACGGCTATATGTAAAATGGATAACCAACAAGGACCCTCTGTATAGCACAGGGAACTCTGCTCAATATTCTGTAACAATATAATTGGGAAAAGTATTTGGAAACGAATAGATACATGTATATGTATAACTGAATCACTTTGTTGTAAACCTGCAACTAACACAACATTGTTAATCAACTATACTCCAATATAAAATAATAAGTTAAAAAATGAGATATATATATATATATGCATATATAGAAAGGATATACAAATATCACCATATTTGAGCTGAATGTTGAATACCTGGCAAACAGCAGAAAGAACGGATTGCATGTTAGACAGTGGTACTCATTATCAGAAATTTGGAAGAACGTGGGAACATGGTGAGTGAGAAACCTCTTCTTATACACGTGTGTGGGGAAGGAGAGGTTGTGTAAGATACATATTGGAAGAAAGGGATCGGCAGTGTAGTATGCTATAAATGTAAGTAGGGTCTTCCAAAGCTTTGAAATATATGTTGGAATTTGGATTTTATTTGTAAGCCCAGATGGTAGAGATAAGACTTGCACGTCACCACTACCTAGCATGTGCTCATGGTAGACGTAACTAATCGATCCCAGCACTGCTTCCTGCTAGAGCCCACTCCATCTCAAGACAGAACTCTCTCCAGCTGCCACTACTACTTGATTTGAAATGGCAAGTGAGATGAAACCTACTTCCTATTTCTGGCAGAGTCTGTGGAGCTGGAAAGAGCTTTTAATGTTGCAAAAGAGGCCAACCAATATCTGTACCCTAAAGTTTTATATATTTAAAACAATCAAACAAACAGATGAAAAACAACATATCCACCTCAGAGCCTTTCCAGTGGAATCAGGATCACACAATCAGGGTAACCTTAGGCCAGAGGTTAAAATGCAGTGACTGTTGAGGCAAATACGGCTCAAGATTTGCATTGTTTGCTTTAAAAAAACATTTAATTACCTACTGATAATTTAAAAAAATAGATTATCAATCTCTTGTTTTTCTTGAAAAATTTGAAAATTCAGAAACACTGTGTCGGCATTCCCGCCTGGCAGCAATCCAGTTCATCCGATCAGTGGCTGTCCCTTTGGCAGTATGTTCACTCCTGTTTGCCACAGTTGATGGCATTCCCTGTTATTATCTTTTATGCTGTGGTTCTTGCTTATTTATCTTAATAGTATCTCATGAAATACTCCTGGACACGAGCTCTGAGAAAATTATGGATAAACGGCAATTTGTAAGTGAATTCTGTTACAGATACATTAGATAAAATTGTGATGTTTGGGTTTTTGTTTTGGTTTGGTTTTGCCTTTTTTTTTTCTTCTCATGCAAATTCAGCTTTTCCCATATCAGAACTTTTCAAATTAAGGAACTCTTACAGTTTGTTATGGGAGGTTAATTTCTCCAGCTTTGTTGAACAAGAACGTTTACAGGTAGAGGTTTTAACCAGTCTTTCTAATGATAAATGCCACTGAACGTGGTATCTTCTAACAAGGCTTTCATTTCCTTTGTATAAAATGAGCCTTAAGATTTCCAAAGCTTAATCTAAAAAATGGTACAAATGAACCTATTTACAAGACAGAAATAGAGTCACAGATGTAGAAAAAGAACTTAGAGTTACCAAGGGGGAAAGAGGGGAAGGAGGAATAAATCGGGAGATTGGGATTGACATATACACACTACTATATATAAAATAGGTAACTAATAAGGACCTACTGTATAGCACCGGGAACTCTACTCAATACTCTGTAATGACCTCTACGGGAAAAAGATCTAAAAAGAGTGGATATAGGTATATGTATAACTGATTCACTTTGTTGTATTGAAGAAACTAACATAACATTGTAAATCAACTATACTCCAATAAAAATTAATTTAAAAAAAGATTTTCAAAGCTGGCTCTGATCCTATAGTTATGGGATGGAATGAAAATGCCTTGAGATACTGGTCAAAAGGTACAAACTTCCAGTTATAAGATGAATAAGTTCTGGTGATCTAGTTTACAGCATGTTAATAATACTGTCTTGGGCATTTGAAATTTGCTAAGATCATAAGTGTTCTCACCACACACACATTAGCTATCAGATGATGGATGTATCACATAGCTTGATTGTGGTAACCATTTCACAATGCATACATATATCAACTCATCACACTGCACACCGTACACATACACGCTTTTACTTCTCAATTATACCCCAATAAAGCTGGAAGACATGTCTTGAATCAGGAATTTGTGGGGGGAAGTAAACAGACATGGAACATATAGGGGCAAATAAGAATGAGAAATCCTTCAAATGAAGTAATATAGGCAGTATTCCTAGGAAGGGGAAAGTTCTAGAAATAGATGATGACACCTGAAAAGCAGGGGAAGGTGAGGGGCAGAACTCCTGTGATAACATTTTATTTCATCAACACAAAGCCTGTCTCACTGTTAGGTGAGGACAGAAGATGATGGTAAGATGGAACCCTGAGTCCTGGCATCTGAAGCCGGTGTCATCACCTCAGCTGCTCCCAGCCCAGGCTCCAGAGAGGGAGAGGGGAGCCCTAATGGGGTGTCCTCAGTCTCCCTGTTACCAAATGCAAGTTCATGTGACTGATGCACAGTGAGGCTAAACAAACCAAAACGTTGGAGTTTGGGGTAGAGAAAGGTTTATTGCAGGGCCCAGCAAGGAGAACAGGGGGTTCATGCCCCCAAAACTCCAAACTCCCCAAAGAGTTTCAGGAAAGTATTTTGAAAGGCCAGATGAGGGAGGGACTTTCCAGGATATGTGATCAGCTCATGCAAAATTCTCTGATTGGTTGATGGTGAGGTAACAGGGCAGTGTCACAGGGGTTAACGCTATCAATCCTTAGGCGCCAGTGGGTCTTGGGGGGGCTACGCACTCATGGTCATTAAGTAGTTAATTTCTTCCATTTGGTGGTGGTTTTAGCATTTGAAAAATTCAGGAAGTATGCATGAGATGCTATTATAAAGGTACTTCAGAAAGGAGCAAAAGCAGAGGATATGGGAGACGGGTCTGTCTGGGGAAGGTCCCCTAGGGTTCTGCTTGGGTACATCCGCACAGTCCCTGAAGCAATGGCACCTGGGCTCCTCGTTGTGTCAGCAACATGTGCTGTTAACGTAACAAGAAAATAGTCAGCTCTTCTGCCTTGAATTCTTATTGAAACTCCTGTTAACATTTCCTCTTTACAATCCTGGACACAATAATGAGGTTTTAAATCCTTCAAACACACTCTAAAAGGCAGCTACAGGCTTTGTTAGCGTGACATTTTCAGCGCCATGTGATTTACATGGTTGGTCATTTGTCTTTTTTCTTTTTAAATAATGGTCATCAAAGGGAGGGATGGGAGAGGCGGGAGAGGTGTTCAGTGGGGACAGGAAAGGTTCATGAATGCCTCACTCCCAATCACAGCCTTTGGTGTTTAAACGACCCGACCAGGTTTTATTTGACAGTAAGTTGTTTCTAGGAAACCTGTGTAACTGCAAATCTAGGAAAACATCCACACCCACACTCCTATCATTGGCCTTGGTGTTTGACAGGCACCATTTATTCTTTTTTTTTTTTTTCTAGGAGGGAATTGAATTCTTTCTCAGATAGCCTCTGATAATATTCTTTCAAAAAATTTTTATTTTATTGAAATATAGTTGATTTACAATGTTGTGTTAATTTCTACTGTACAGCAAAGTGATTCCGTTTTATATATATATATATATATATATATAGAGAGAGAGAGAGAGAGAGAGAGAGAGAGAGAGAGAGAGAGAGAGATGTATATATATACACATTCTCTTTCATATTATTTTCCATTATGGTTTATCACAGGATATTGATTCTAGTTCCCTGTGCTATGCGGTAGGACCTTGTGGTTTATCCGTCAAGATGGATATATGGATATATGGATAGTATTGTATACTATCCATATAATAGTTTGTATCTGCTAATCCCATGTCTGTTCTCTATGTCTGTGAGTCTGTTTCTGTATCATAGATAAGTTCATTTGTGTCAGGTTTTAGATTCCACTTATAACTGATATCATATGGTATTTGTCTTTCTCTTTCTGACTTACTTCACTTAGTATAATCACCTCTAGGTCCATCCATGTTGCTGCAAATGGCATTATTTCATTCTTTTTTATGGCTGGGTAGTATTCTATTGGATATATATGTACCACATCTTCTTTACTCTGATAAATAGCTTTAGGAGATGCTGAATCTTCAAGCAATTGATTAAAAAAAAATCCCACTCTATTCAGGTATAATTAACATACAAAATGCTGTACATATTTAATGTATACACCCAGATGAGTTTGCAGTTAAGTATCCATCCCTGAAACCGTGACCACAATCTACGCCATAAGCATGTCCATCGCCTCCAAGAGTCTCCTCCCACCCTCTTTATTATCATTGTATTCCTTTCTTTGTGATGAAAACACTCAAGGAATTCCAGAGTCTCCTGCTTTAATAACTGCTACTCCCCGGAGCTGTGCTATAATCAGTTTAAGAAGGCTCTTCCTGTCTTAATGTGAACTATTTTGTTCGGGAGAAATTTCTTCAATGGTGTCGTTTATCTTTATACAATTGACCCTTGAACAACACAGGTTGGAACTGCCCGGTCCATTTATACTCGAACTTTTCAATAGTAAATATTACAGTGCTACACGGCCTGAGGTTGATTTGAATCCTTGGAAGCAGAACCTCGAGTACAGAGGAAGAGGACTGTGTATAAGGAGGGCTGACTACAAGTTACACATTGATTTTTGACTGTACAGAGGGGTCAGTGCCCTTAACCCCCAAGTTGTTCAAGGGTTAGTAGTCATAGAAATGGGATCTTTTTAAGATCTCAAGAAACCCCAGCCAATTTTGATGGCCATAGATTCGAGTACCTGAACTGTAATCCCACTAATTTACTGTCTGTCTTATTCTCCGATTCTTCCTCACATCTTTGTCATAAACGCCTATAGGAGAAGGGCTAGATGTTACTCTTCCTCGGTGCCTGGTCCCCTGTCCCAGGTCCAGGTGAACAAGTATTGAGCAAAGATCACAAAGCCTGATGCCTATAGGAGTTGGGGTGGGGATAGCACGTTGGATGAAAAGGGTCAATTTGCTTTGCTTTATTTTTGCATAAAAAAAGAGACCTATTATTCACTTTTTAAGCACTATGTCAACTCTACAGTTTTTCTTCTAAAACGCATCCCTGTGTGGTTACCTGTGATATCCCCACACTTGAGGGAAGTGTGGACACAGAACTGACATGATGATAAACAACAGCTCAGTGGTGAAGCCCCATCAGGACCCCAGGGCCCTCATGTTAAAACAGACAGTTATCTGTTCCAGCCAGCTGGTGCCATGTGGGGCCGCTGATTTAGTTTCCAATTATTCTACTTTCTCAAGAGAGTCTAACATTTTGAATTTTTAAGTGAAACTTGCCAATTTGAAAATACTCTCTCAGGGCTTCCCTGGTGGCGCAGTGGTTGAGAGTCCGCCTGCCGATGCAGGGGACGCGGGTTCGTGCCCCGGTCCGGGAGGATCCCACATGCCGCGGAGCAGCTGGGCCCGTGAGCCATGGCCGCTGAGCCTGCGCGTCCGGAGCCTGTGCTCCGCAACGGGAGAGGCCACAACAGTGAGAGGCCCGCGTACCGCAAAAAAAAACAAAAAAAATCTCTCAAATACTTTTGAACTGCTCAGTATAAACAAAACAAACTGTTGGGCAAGATACATCCGTGAACCCAACACATTGACAACTCCTGGTGCAGACAAATGCCTGAAACTAGTATCATGAAATATCTGTGCATGTGTGCTCATGGAAAGTCTGTGCACAGAATTTCATTTTGAACAGATTTCCAGCTACTTTTGTTAGCTTACAATGTATCTGTATTTATCTGACATATAGAAGTCATATATCAAAGACTACATATTCAAGTAGATGTTAGAGGCATATACATGCATATTTGTATATGTAATACATGTGATCATATATTGTTTTGACATAGAATTGAGGTCATATTTGGTTCTTAAGAATACATGCTGATTGTGCAGTTTAATTAGGTTTGGTGAGAACCTAAAATGAAAAGCATGACCTATTATTCAAAATAGATTTTATACCCTTGGTTGACATTTTTTCACTAGCTCTTATCACTGCCTCATTTATTTAACTTTTTTTTTTGCCTGTCTCAGATCGTTGGAGTGTCTTTAAGCCATAATTTTTTTCTGAAGGGATAAGAAGTCAAAAGCAAACTTGTGCAGCCAAAAGAAAGAACAGCTGTTTCCCCTGAGGTGAGGTGTGTCAGTGTGTGTTACAGGCAAAAAAACACTTCAGGGTCTGGGGAAAAAAAGATAAAACACAAATGACAGGATGATCTGTTTTCACAGCACTTGGAGATATTCAGCAACTTGGCCTCAGAAGCATATTACTAACACAGCTCAGAAAATATTTTTGTTACTTGAACTGAGGAGATTTTTTTCCATGAAGAGAAACCTTTCACAATGGTATTCGATGAATACAGTCCACCTGCAGTAGAAGAGAATCATCTTGATTTGGTTTGATCCTGAACAGTCTAGGCAGGTATATTTTCTCTGTGCCCTGACACTGCAGTGTTTAAGAATGTGATCTATGGGGGAGAAAAATGTGATCTACAGCCTGAAAACGGGAAGGATTTAAGAAAATATGCTTCTTGATGTTTTTGAGACTCAATTTAAAATTTTTGACTCAAAATAAGAATATATGCATTGAGAAATATTATTTTATCCCATTTATCCCCACCCTGTGGTCTCCCATCTGAAAGGAAATACATCTATTAATTCATATATAGTCTCTTTGTTTTATTATGCAAATAAAAGCAAATAGGGATGTACTTATCCTTATATCCCCAGCCCCTGGTTCTTATACAAGATGTAGCATCCTGTACACGTTTCTGTACTTTGTCTCGCTTCATAATATATCCTGGCAAAGAGGAAATCGGACAGGGGAGGGATAAATTAAGAGTTTGGGATTAACATATACACACTACTGTATATAAAATAGATGAAGAAGCACATACTGTATAGCACAGGGAACTATATTCAATGTCTACCTATCTATCCTGAAGATCTTTCCACGGCTATAGATAGTGACTGGTTCCCTTGCTACAGCGCCTGGTGTCGCAGCGTGGGATGCCCCAGACCTGGCTCTCGATTTGTTAATCCCCTTGTGTCAATCAAGCTTGTTCTGCTTTCACCGCTCCAAGCAGGGCGTGGCCTGATATTTATTTAGGAAGTCACCATTTCCAAACTCCCCTGAGTTCCAAGAGCTTTGTAAAGCTAGGCATCAATACCCACTTTCACAGGTGTCACTGAGGCTGCACAGCTGCTAAGTGATATCGTCACGGGTCCCGCCCCGCCATCCTGCATCCTCTGTCCTCCGGTCTCTGCGTCCTGCGCCCCTCTTGCGGGGGCCGCGTCTTAGCCCTCACTCCACGCTCTTGGACCTTGATTTGTTACTTGCCTTTGAGATCTCCAACTCTCATGAACTCAATTCTAGTCTTTTGAGCCCAAAATGTCCATTGTAACGGAGTGGGCTTGAAGCCCCCGCACTAGTTCACGAGGCCCCCTGACATTCAAGTATTCTTAAAGGACAAGGGAGAGCAGTCAGCTGATGAACAACTAGAAGCCAGAGGACCAGGTGGTGGGTCGGGGGACGGGCGCCCTGGTGGGGTTTGGGGGGCTCCGCCGGACACCCCAGGCCGCCCCTCTTCCCGCCGCCAAAGCATGCATTGTGATCCCCGGGTGACTCCCGTTTGCCTAAGGAGGGGCCGGGGCAGGTGGGCACAGCGGAAACGCTGCCCTTAGGGGTGCGAGGGTACATTATGGGGAACTTTCCAGAAGGAGCCTAGAGTCAGTCGAACCTCCTCAGCTAGAAGTCAAGGAGAAAGATGGAAGTGACAGAGTTGAAGGAACAGATGGAAATGGGGCTGCAGAGAGGATGCAGAAATGCCAACGGAATGCGTTCGTCTGGATTGAACCGGAAATGACCGTTTACTGGCAAGAGCCATGCAATTAAAGGGGCTGATTGAAATTAAACAATTAAACAAACGCTTGCCTGAATGGAGTTACCCCTTGCATATTGGTTTTCTTCTCCTTTCACTTTCTCTGGTCCCCTCCTTCCGAGAGCACAAAGATGGGTCCCTGGCCCCAGATAAAGAAGGACTGAGCTAATTCTTAGTTTTGAGTACAAAGGATTACCCACCTCCCCACCCCAAGTCATAATCACAGCAGTGACCTTCTTCTGCACGTCTCTGCAGTTCATAAAAAGACGACACGTTGACTTCTTTGATGCTAATGCTAAGGACAGGCACAAGATGGGCAAGGGATGGTCGTTGTTATCTTTTCCTTTACAAGGTATAGAAATGGAATAGTTTCAGAGAGGTGCAGTATCTTGCCGTGGTCACACAGCTAGTTAGTGATAGAAGCAAGTATCCGAACAGGTCTTCTGTCTTAGAATCTTACGTCCCACCAACTAGACCAGGGTTTCTGCGTTGCAACCACCTGAAAAGCCTTTTTTGTTTTAATGGAAATTCCATGACCTCATCCCTTAGAGAGTCTAATTTAGTTGGTATGAGCTGGGGCTCTGGAAATGAGAGATTTTTCAGAAAATTCTCCCTGGTAATGATAAGATTTGGAAATCACTGGATCCTCCACAATTTGTCCCAGAGCTGAGCTTCCCATGGAGAAAATGTTTCCCCACTCAACCCCAGGATGACGCTCTTACGGCAAACATTCTCCTTCCCAGCATTTAGAAAAGAAATGAGTAATATTTTTGTGATTTCCTACTGTGCCCTTTCTCGTGTGATTGTCATTCTTGTGCTCTGAGTCGCACAGTCTTTGTTTTTATTTTCCTTTTTGTTTTATAACATTCACTGACTTACTCATTCAGAAATAAATATTTTAGCTGTTTGTAAGAGCAAACCACTGTGGGATGCCCCAATAGGAATAAACCAATGAATAAATCATGGTTCCTTCACTCAAAGCCTACATGCATCATGTCTATACCTTCTAGAAAAGAAATATATCAATAATAATGTCCTTGCCAGTATCAGAAAATAGTGACTTATTTTCCAATACACCTTTAACTCTGGGAGTGAACTTGCTGAGGGCTCTGCCCATCCTTGCATTTGAGGAGGTGCTGAAGAGTTTATCTAAAGGAATTAGGGTGACCAGACTGGGAGAATGTGAGTCAGGAAAGGATGTGGAACCAGGGGGAAGTAGACATGGCCACAGAGAGGACACCAAAGCCGAGTGAAACACTGCAGCTGTCTGTACATTCCCTGTCAATTGCAGTGGGTTAGCGGTAACAGATGGTTTTATCTGGGGAAAAAAAGAATGAGCTGGAAATAAAGATGCAGCAAAGAGATATAGAAAACCTAAACATCTTTTTTTTTTTAATTTGTAGAAAGTTTTAAAAGGTTTAAAATAATTTTTAAGGTTAAAAATATTGGGGCTTCCCTGGTGGCGCAGTGGTTGAGAGTCCGCCTGCCGATGCAGGGGACACGGGTTCGTGCACCGGTCTGGGAAGATCCCGCATGCCGCGGAGCGGCTGGGCCCGTGAGCCATGGCCGCTGAGCCTGCGCGTCCGGAGCCTGTGCTCCGCAACGGGAGAGGCCACAACAGTGAGAGGCCCGCGTACCGCAAAAAAAAAAAAAAATTAAAGCAAATGTGATCATGAAAGTGCCCAATGCAGGGATGATTGCCTCAATTGGGAATACACACGCATGCATGTGAGTGTGTGTTGGTTTTGTTGGGGGAGGGGACGAAACAGGTAAGAGAACGCTGTTGGGAGACACAGAAGTGTCCTCCAGACCACCAGCCAGTGGTGGATGGTACAAACCTCCAAGCATCCCCTTCATGGAGTAGCAGCCACTGGCTGGTGGACTCTACGGGGCTCTGTGCAGGGGAGGGAAGATGGACTCTGTGCTTGAGGTGGGAGATTGGGGTCTCAGGATGAAGATGCCTTTCTGCAGGCCCAGCATCCTATGAAATGTCATCCTTCTCTAGGATCCAAACCTCTCAGTGAGTGGAGAAGCGGGTCGAGCAGGACTTACCTAGAAAATAATTACTTCATTTTTGTCATGTGTATGGATGTTAAGAGAGAACGTTTTTGGTGTCGATTTCTGTTGTTTTGCCTTTTAAAGCAGCAGGGATAGAATCCTGATGGGCGCACTCAGGACTCCTTCTTCCAACCTTGGCCTCTTGCTGGGTGACCACATCTCATCCACCCTGCACTTCTGCTGCATTTGCATACCCAGGACCCCAGCAGAGTTCTTAGGACGAGGCAGGGGATGCACTTGGGATGAAACCCAGGGTGTGTGCCCTTCCTCTTCTCTGGGATTAGTACATGCTGCACATCTGGAGGGCCTATGGGATGGATGTGAGTCCAGAGTCACAGTCCCACTTTGCAGAAGGTGAATGTTGTGCCCCAGAGCAGGAAAGTGACCAGTTGAGACCTGGCTGCATTGGCAGTGGAAGGCGGGGCACAGTTATATATAGCAATATATATATATATATATGTCCCTGGTTAACAAACGGAAGAGTCCACGTACTGGGAGCCCTGGTTCCACAGAACAGCAGAGCCCAGAAAGGCTGCAGAGTCGGGCGATGGGGGAATAAGGTGTGGGTAGAACACAGGATTCAGGCCAGTGTCCCAGGCTGTCCCACTCAGATTATCGTACTCGTGCCTCCCCTTCACCCAGAGAACTGATCACCTTGGCTACAACCTACCTTTCACTGCAGGGCGTCACCTCAGGGTTGGAGCTCGAAGCTGGGGCGGGGGGTGACTCAGATGGGGTCGTGTGGTTTCAATTCTAATTTTGCCATAAAACCATTTAAAGCCACCGCAATTAGCTTTTATAGCACCAGTTCCCCAACCAATGTGTCAGAGAGCCTATGAAAGAGAGATGCATTGTAAACACATTAGGAATAAAAGAAAAAAAAAATTCCCCAAGCACCATCCGATGTAAGTGTTTTCTTTTACTTAGTTTTGGAAATCGTTATCTGCTCAAGAAATCAAATGTTTTGAGGCAGTGAAGTGCCCAGCATGGGGGTGTAATGAGAGAAGATGCCCGCCTCGGGAGCAATAGCTGATTTTCAAGTCAGGAAGAAAAACGGGGATGGAGCGCAGAGTCTGCACTCCCATTGGGCAGCAACAGAGTGAATTAAATGAGAGACGCTCTGTGCTGAATAACGTCTTCGAGTTCCTTATGCGGATGGTGCTCTCTCTGAGAAGACGAGGTCTGCTGCCAATGTTTGCTCTGCACATCCCTCAGCCCTGGCAGCTGCTCAGGTTATAAAAGGAAAGAGAGAAGGGTCATGCTTTCTGACCAGGCCGTTCCTGAGGCTGTGAGTGATGGGCTACCTGCCTCTGTACTGCAGGATTCTGCTGCCTCTTGCAGGTGGTGTGTGACCGGAACAAGGAAGTAAGGGCAGTTATGATAAAGGCTAAGATTTTCCCAAGAGCTGACCGTGTGGGTCTTTCTACATCCTCTATTTGTGTTCACTTATTGAAGGTGTCACGATAACCTCAGGCAGTTAATATTTTATTAGCCCCATTTTACAGATGGGGGTCTGGAGCAGAGAGCTGAAATATTCTACCCCAAACCCTCCATGGAGCTGTGTAAAGACGGGATGTGAAGTCAAGCTGTTGGGCATCGAATCGTCCTGTCTCTTGGTAACAGACCTTTCCAGGGAGATCAGAGGCTTATTCGTGAGCTCCCGATTCTCTGTGGGTTTTTGTCTCCCCTCCTATTTCTTGTTTGAATTTTCTCTGCCCACAGATTTGCCTCTGGCCTTGGTTATAGAAGATACCTCTGGGGTTTCCTTCAGCCTTTTCTGAAGTTGTCTTTTACTCGGGATATTCACAGGGGAGCAGTCACGGGGCACGCAGCCGCTCTCTGAAGATGATGCGCTCACACCTTGAGACTTCTTTCATGTTTAAACTATGCCTGGGAACGCTTGGTTTCCCCAAGAGGCTCCATTCGCATTCAGCCTAACAGAGTTTGGGAAAACTCATCTGAAGTAGTTAAGACTCTGATTGCAACTCAAGGAAATCCAGCGCAAACCAGCATAAGGAAAAGGCGTGTTTTATGTTGGTATTATCTGTAGACTGTTGTACGGGCAGAGGTTGAGCAGAGACTCCTATCTGCAGCAGGGAAGAAACGGCAACTATGAACTGGGGTGTGTCTGTGCCTCTCCAATCAGGAAATCACCCGCTTGAGAAGGAGAATCCGAGAACCCAGGTTGCAGTACATAAAGGTGTCAGTTGAGTCTGGCAGCTGGTAAAATGTGACCTCTAATACGTGGACCACATTAAAGGTTAGCTTGTTGTCATGTATTTAAAACCATCCAGCAGCTTACGTAAGGAAAGGCAATTTTGAGGAACACATCCATGTTGAAGCAGCGTAATGATGCAGAGTTTGAGATTTGGACTAAAAACCCGTGTTCAAGTTTATCCAAAGCCGTTGTTAATTGGATGACTTTGATTTAGGTCAGGGACTCGCTCACCTCTGAGCCTCACCGTCAGTTCTCCCCGGGCTGTTCTCACTGCCCGACTCCCCTCACCGGGACTCTCCCATCGCCATGGCTTTTCCAGCCAGGCCTTCCTTCACCCGCTCCCATAACCCATCACTCCCATAACCACTCAGCCCATTACTGTCATCCTCCTTCATGTTTTTGTTTATGTGTGTATCTCCCCCAGCAGGATGTTAGCTTCCTGAGGGTGGGACCTAGCTTGTCCATCCTTGTACTTCCAGTGACTAGAACAATGAGTAGATGTAAAAAAAGAAAAAAAGGAATGTTTTAATTTTACCAATAAGAAATTTGAGTTCCAGAGATGTTAAATCTTTCTGCAAATCTAAAAAGTGGCAGAAATTGGATTAAAACCTACCTAGTCTTTCCATTTCGTAGCTCTGTGCTCTTTTCACTTTACAGTATTTCCATTATATAGTATTTTTTCAACTTTTCTGGCCATGGCCTAGAACGAAATATGGAGTGAAGTAAGCAGAAAGAGAAAAACAAATACCGTATGCTAACACATATATGTGGAATCTAAAAAAAAAAAAAAAAAAAAAAGGTTCTTAAGAACCTAGGGCCAGGACAGGAATAAAGACGCAGACATAGAGAATGGACTTGAGGACACGGGGAGGGGGAAGGGTAAGCAGGGACGAAGTGAGAGAGCGGCATGGACATATATACACTACCAAACGTAAAATAGATAGCTAGTGGGAAGCAGCCGCATAGCACAGGGAGATCAGCTCGGTGCTTTGTGACCACCTAGAGGGGTGGGATAGGGAGGGTGGGAAGGAGGGAGACGCAAGAGGAGGGGATATGGGGATATATGTATACATATAGTTGATTCACTTTGTTATAAAGCAGAAACTAACACAACATTGTAAAGCAATTATACTCCAATAAAGATGTTTTAAAAATTTCGTATATCACACAAAACACACAGACACAATTTTTAAAAAATCTTACAGAAAATAATTCCACTTACTAATTAGACTAAAATAAAATGATTTAACTTTAATATCAAATATGATTTTATTACTATTGAACTGTAACATGCTATTCTATGTTATCTTTTTGATAGTTCAGTCAAGTTCACGACCCATGAATGGTTTGTGGTTGCTAGTTTGAGAAACACTGCATTGCTTCGTCTTCAGGAAGGTCTATGAATTGGACGGTAATCGAGGATATGTCTTATTTCTCTTCATGTGGACATTAGCTAGTTGAGGACCTTACTCAAGTCACCATATGCAGTTGGTCTGCAAATTCTGTTATTCCATCTCCTACACATCACTTGAATCCATCTTGTCTTCTCTTCCTCTGCCAGTTTTTGTAAATAAAATTTTGGAGATAAACTTCTGCTGGAACAGACACGCTCCTTTGTGCTGCCGCAGCAGAGTTGAATAGCCGTGTCTGAGTCCACGCGGCTCATAAAGGCCAGTGCGTTTACTCTTAGGCCTTCTTCAGAAGAAGGTTTGCCGGGATGATTCCAAGCACGTGGCCACAGACCTCAGCACTGGAGCCTCTGACTGCTTGTCAGGAATCACATCATTCAGATGCAGGGGCCAAAGCTGGTCACAGGCCCACTGGTCTAAGACTCGAGGGAGACCCGGTCTCGTCATTCACTGCCGACGTTCAGCCCTTTAGATCTGGCGCTTGGTAGGAATGGCATGATCGCTAAATGTCTCTCCGAGCTGGTCCCCTTTCCTGAGGTTCAGCCTGCCCCCATCTCTGACTTTCTCCGGAGTAAACTCTCCCTGTGATAACCTGATCACGCCATCCCCTTGCTTAACGTCCTGCAGTGCCTTTTCATTTCCAGCACACTAGAGTCAAAGCAGACGGGCCTGTGCAAACCTCCATCCCCATTTCCCGTACCCCGCCCCCACCCCAAATAACAGTAACCATGGTGACGGCGGGCAGGGATGCTGGGCTGGCCAGAAGCCAAGGGCTCTGCTAAGCACTTTGCGTGAACACAATGAGGTTGGGCAGTAAATGCCCTGATTATCCGTTATCTCCGTTTACACATGAGGACCTAAAGCTGAGCCGGGACGGCTTACCCAAGGTCACTCAGCTGGCAACTGACGGAACCTGGCGGCGTGGCCCCCTCTCTGCCTCTTCAGCCAGACTGACTATCGTTGTGTCCCCAGATGGACCACAGTTTCTCTCTTTTCCAGGGTCCTTTCACGTGTCGTTGCCCTTCCTGGAATATCCTCCCACCTCTCTGCCTGGTAGGTTCTCTTATCTTTTAGAAAGATAGTCTAGAATAGAGTTTAAGATCATGAGTGCGGGGACCAGACTGCCTCTGTGTAAACCTAACCCTGCGTCTTCGGCTAAGATGCATCATCTCTCTAAGCCTCAGTTTCCTCATCTGCAGAATGGAGTTGATAGGAATATCCACCTCATAGGGACACCACTGTATCACTATCGTGGACCTGGGCGTGCAGCTGGTGGCCGATTTGTCTCTTTCCCTGGAGCCTCACAGGGTGGACTAAAGAGCTAATTTCAACAGGGGGTTGTCCAGGACGTTCCACAAGCCCCACACAGCTGGGATTCCCAGAGGGCCTCTGCCCCCCGTCAGATGAGACCTCTTCTCTCTCTTGGTTATCACATCCTGCAAAGGAGATCTACGGCCCTCATAGCTATGACTGGTGATTCTCGAAGCTTCTGCCTGCTTCTTCCTGCTTCTTATCCTGTCTGTCCTGTCTCTGAAAGACATACGCAGTGGGCACGGATCACTTTTACTCTTACGTGCTTTTATCTGCCAACCACGGGTCCACGTGCCGTGTGCTTTCCAGTGGGCTTATCTGTGCGAGGCCCCGTCTGCTGCTAGAGTGTGGCTGGAGGATTACAGTTCTCTACTTTTTTGTCTGCCACTTTGATAGTGGGGAGTTCAGTTTCGCCTCCTTGAACAAGCATAACTAATGGGCTCCGAATTGCTGTAATAATTGTCAACACTCCAATGTCCCGCCATCTTTAAGATTTAAGCAAATAGTTATAAAAAAAAATACTTGGGTCACTGGGTCTTTCAAGCATCCCAACCTCCCACCAGTATCTTTCCCAGGCACTTCGGGTCAGCACATATGTTGTTTGTTCAGGTACCAACATCTGGTTCTCTTGGCCTTTGACATTCTTATTTATTTATTTATTTACTTTTATTCTCTTTTTTTCTCTTGTAAATATATAGGGGGAAATGTTCAGGCTTTTCTTAGAGATCTGTTTGCCTTACATAAGCGGTTTGTTTGGTGGAACTTACCATATAAGGTGTCCTTTTTATTTAGTTTGCTCCATTTTTTTATACGTTGGAGTTTAGAGACAGTATCCAAAAAGCTTGCTTTCAATCTGACCTGCCTTCTTTTCTTCTTTAAAGCCTCTGTATCATTGGACAATGGGATTTTTTATGTCATCCTTATGTTGTATGATAAACACAATTGGCAGTCACATCAGGACAGAATTACTTCAGTAATAATCAATGTTCTGAGAAAGCAGGACATAGTTGCCCATGGCCAGATACACAGATTTCACAATGTTCAGGCAGATTCTGTCTAAAATCTGTCCCTGTGTCAAACTCAGAAGCACATGCAATTCTTTCAACACTTTTATGCAAATTTAAGTTCAAGAGGGGTGCAATTTTAAACACTTCTTGTAGAAATTCTAAAATTAACATAAAACAGATTTACTAAGAAACCTCAGAATCATGTACAAACTCTTGGAAACAGTCACTGCTTGTCAACTCTTATTATCTTTACTTATCATTAAACCAAACCATCATGATATGGTTTTCATGCCACCCTGAGAGTGATCACGAGATAAGCCCGTCTGGTTGAACTCCCATATATAAACAGAAGACTGCTTGCTAGGGGTTCTGGTTCTAACATCTCAATGGGGATTTTTAAAACCACTAATTAATCTAACCACTAATTGTTAATGAGGATTGCCTTTTAGCAACTATTTTTTTGCACGTAGTTTAGGAAGTTTAGGAGAAGCTTGTGAACCACCAGCAGGCTTATTTTTGTCCTCTGACAGTTGGAAAATGATGGGGAAATAGTGGAGCACATCTCTAGGAGGAGAATAAAGCTTCAATTAAGTTGGCTGAATTTATGAAATCACTTTATAGTTAATATATGGTATTACCCGAAGCAAACAAAAGTTACCACTGATGAGCATGAAAGAGAAATGGTCTAGGAAGCAACTTCAGATCAAAGCTGTCAATACACCAGAAAGAAAAGAATGATGATTGTCTTTCCCTGCACTTACAAACCCATCTGTGAAATGAATGCAATTGTGCCTCTGAGAAGATACAACTTTACAGTTTGTGCAATAAGGGGGAAAAGCAATGGGTATTTTCAAAAGTTGTAAAACACAAATGGCTTCCAAAGTTTAAGAAGCAGCCGTTGTGAAAAACACAGAGGATAGCAAATCAAAGCGCAAGGGAAAAAGAAATATAAAGGGCTGTGCGAAATTTTTAAATAGAAACTATCCGTGCAAGAATAACATCAATGGCCTTAAGCAAAATAAGGATTCCAGATTAGGAATATGGTACAAGATGTCCATTGTTCACGATGGGCTAGCTGCTAAAACAAGCATTGGCCTCCAGTGCTTTATTGTGGTCTCTGCTGGGCCATTGGCATCTCTGAGAAATAGAATATTAAGGACTCAGAGTGGCTTCCAGCATCAGGATGTCATGGGGGTAGGCTCCGCGACTCCAAAGGACTGATGACTGAGCTATTCAGAGGAGCTCGGCCTTCCTCTTGTAATAGGTTTTCATGGGTGGCAGCCCTGCAAACCGGCCTCTTCCCAAGTCTCGTGACACTGACACACCAGAAGATCTTTTTTCTCCTGTTGATGGCGTTACCTTGTGTTTGTGAACCAGGTACAAATCCCAGTCGTCATATAATTTTATTGTGGCTTGTTTTTCCCTTGCTGGTTGTTCTTTTGATGAACAAAAGTTCTTAATTTTAATGTAGTTGAATTTATTAACTATTTTTCTCCACAAATTATGTGTTTATATTTCTTGTTTAAGAAATCCTCTGTAAACTGAGATCATGAAGATATTCTCCTGTCTTCTAAATATTTTAAAGCTTTCTTTCTCTTTTTTTTTTTAAGTTCTTTACAAATCCTTTCGGTAAGAGTTTATTCCATTCTTAATATATCCAAATTAACTATTGAGGAAAATAGATAAACAACTTTTAAATCATAAAGCAATACTCCTGGAAGCAGGACTAAGAAATTGTCCCTATCTTTGAACAAGATAATACTTTTATCTATTTTAATGGGAATATATATATATATACAGATTGGAGTATAATTGCTTTACAATGGTGTGTTAGTTTCTGCTGTATAACAAAGTGAATCAGCTATACATATACATATATCGCCATATCCCCTCCCTCTTGCATCTCCCTCCCACCCTCCCTATCCCACCCCTCTAGGTGGTCACAAAGCACCGAGCTGATCTCCCTGTGCTATGCAGTTGCTTCCCACTAGCTATCTATACATTTCGTAGTGTATATATGTCAATGCTACTCTCTCACTTTGTCTCAGCTTACCCTTCCCCCTCCCCGTCCTCAAGTCCATTCTCTATGTCTGCGTCTTTATTCCTGTCCTGCCCCTAGGTTCTTCAGAACCAATTTTTTTTTTCTTAGATTCCATATATATGTGTTAGCATACGGTATTTGTTTTTCTCTTTCTGACTTGCTTCACTCTGTATGACAGACTCTAGGTCCATCCACCTCACTACAAATAACTGTTTCGTTCTTTGTATGGCTGAGTAACACATTGTATATATGTGCCACATCTTCTTTATCCATTCGTCTGTTGATGGGCACTTAGGTTGCTTCCGTGTCCTGGCTGTGGTAAATAGAGCTGCAGTGAACATTGTGGTACATGACTCTTTTTGAATTATGGTTTTCTCAGGGCATATGCCCAGTAGTGGGATTGCTGGGACATATGGTAGTTCTCTTTTTAGTTTTTTAAGGAACCTCCATACTGTTCTCCGTAGCGGCTGTATCAGTTTACATTCCGACCAACAGTGCAAGAGGGTTTCCTTTTCTCCACACCCTCTCCAGCATTTATTGTCTGTAGATTTTTTGATGATGGCCATTCTGACCAGTGTGAGGTGATACCGTATTGTAGTTTTGATTTGCATTTCTCTAATGATTAATGATGTTGAGCATCCTTTCCTGTGTTTGTTGGCAATCTGTATATCTTCTTTGGAGAAATGTCTATTTAGGTCTTCTGCCCATTTCTGGATTGGGTTGTTTGTTTGTTTTGATATTGAGCTGCATGAGCTGCTTGTAAATTTTGGAGATTGATCCTTTGTCCGTTGCTTCATTTGCAAATATTTTCTCCCTTTCTGAAGGTTGTCTTTTCATCTTGTTTATGTTTTCCTTTGCTGTGCAAAAGCTGTTAAGTTTCATTAGGTCCCATTTGTTTATTTTTGTTTTTATTTCCATTACTCTAGGAGATGGGTCAAAAAGGATCTTGCTGTGATGTATGTCATAACGTGTTCTGCCTATGTCTTCCTCTAAGAGTTTGATAGCGTCTGACCTTACATTTAAGTCTTTAATCATTTTGAGTTTATTTTTGTGTATGGTGTTAGGGAGTGTTCTAATTTCATGCTTTTACATGTAGCTGTCCAGTTTTCCCAGAACCACTTATTGAAGAGGTTGTCTTTTCTCCATTGTGTATTCTTGCCTCCTTTATCAAAAATAAGGTGACCATATGTGCGTGGGTTTATCTCTGGGCTTTCTATCCTGTTCCATTGATCTATATTTCTGTTTTGGTGCCAGTACCATACTGTCTTGATTACTGTAGCTTTGTAGTATAGTCTGAAGTCTTGGAGCCGGTTTCCTCCAGCTCCATTTTTCTTTCTCAAGAATGCTTTGGCTATTCGGCTATTCTTTTGTGTTTCCATACAAATTGTGAAATTTTTTGTTCTAGTTCTGTGAAAAATGCCATTGGTAGTTTGATAGGGATTGCATTGAATCTGTAGATTGCTTTGGGTAGTATAGTCATTTTCACAATGTTGATTCTTCCAATCCAAGAACATGATATATCTCTCCATCTGTTTGTATCATCTTTAATTTCTTTCATCAGTGTCTTATAGTTTTCTGCATACAGGTCTTTTGTCTCCTTAGATAGGTTTATTCTTAGGTATTTTATTCTTTTTATTGCAATGGTATATGGCAGTGTTTCCTTAATTTCTCTTTCATATTTTCATCATTAGTGTATAGGAATGCAAGAGATTTCTGTGCATTAATTTTGTATCCTGCTACTTTACCAAATTCATTGATTAGCTCTTAAAGCTTTCTTTTTTTCACATTAAGTTCTTATTCCATTTGAAATTAATTTTATGTATGGTGTGAGATGTAGATCCAATTATCTTTGTTTGCTTGTTTTGTTTTGCAATAAGAATACCTCTTCTTCCTGAGCCCCGGATGAGTGGTTTCCAAAATACTATAAGTGCGGTTGGAAACTGAGACAGATAAAGCCAAAGTACTTTCAAATTGATTAGAACATTTCTTAACCTCATGGTGATTTTGTTCCCCAGGGGACAGTTGGTAATATCTAGAAACGTCTTTGATGGCCAGGATTGGGGTGTAGGGGAGCTGGAATGGATGCCACCAGCATCTAGTCAGCAAAGACCAGGAATACTGCTAACCATCCTACAGCATATGGCGCCCCTTGCCACCTCTTAAAAACTAAAAACAGAAAAAAATAATTTGCTGGCCCCAAATGCTAATCGCGTGAGGCTGGGAAACCCTGGTCTAGAGAATGAATCCAGGAGATCTGTGTACTTTTCCAAAACGGAGAGGAGGCCCTCAGCCCACTGGGATGGACCACAAAGATGTGATTCTACTTGCTTTTTTTTTTTAATTATTTTTTTAAAGTTTTGCTCAGCGGCCATGGCTCACGGGCCCAGCTGCTCCGTGGCATGCGGAATCTTCCCGGACCGGGGCACGAACCCGTGTCCCCTGCATCGGCAGGCTGACTCTCAACCACTGCGCCACCAGGGAAGCCCCTATTTTTTAAAGTATTTTTTAAGTCTTTATTGAATTTGTTACAATACTGCTTCTGTTTTATGTTTTGGTGTTTTGGCTGCGAGGCATGTGGGATCTTAACTCCCTCACCAAGGATGGAACCCGCACCCCTGCATTGGAAGGGGAAGTCTTAATCACTGGACCACCAGAGAAGTCCCTCCACTTGCTCTTTTCAAAAGATGTTTTCAATTTTTCTCTATTCGGATCCTCAAGAATGGAAAAGCCATTATAGGACTCCATTTCTGTAGCCAAATCGCCTAAGCATAATAAGGGCTGAGTGGCCCAGCCGGCCATCTCTGCTTGGAGAGTGGACTTTGTTGGGGGGCGGGGCACATCGTAGATGGAGCGCACCAATGGGAATTAGATAGCGATGGGGGCTGTGATTAAAACCACGTGCAAAATACAGCAGTTCCCACGGATGACGTATTGTAGGAAGCCAACTCGGGGCACTGAAAGATGGCAACGATTCTCAACAGGGCTGGGGATGCATCGCCTGGGAAGACCGCTATGTGGAGATGGATAAGAGAGGGTTACCAAGAGCAACGCGGGTATCAGCGCAGTCACCATTTTTACTCTTAAAACTTGATCTGTTCAAAGTGAAGCAACAAACAGCAGGTCTGAGGATCAAACAAAAAATCAGTGGGAGATAAGGGTAACTTTTAACTCGTCTCCGTATCAGCACGGATAATAGTCCGAGAGAAAGTCGTTAAATGTTGATCGGCTCTAATTGTTTCCGGCTAATTTAATTAGGCGTCCGAGTTGTAGCTGTCCCTGAATTGATCTGGGTTTTTAGCGTATGAGATGTCAAATTATTTTTGGAAAAATCGATTTGATTCTCCCCAGAACGTATCCTGTCTTTTCTACCGGTTGGAGTGGCTTAGACTAACGCTGAGGCAGGTACTGATATTCCTCTTGACGGGACAAACCAGTTAACTTCCTGAGGTCACAAGATGGGCGGTACAGATTCTAGAAGAAGACCACACCCAAAACGTGGGAATAGGTGAGGCCAGATTGCCTGCCCCAGAGATGCTGCTTTAGAAATCTATCCAAACATATATGGATGGAGAAGCGGTGGTCCCAGAAAGGTACCAGAGTTTAAACTCAGAGTTTAAACTGGAGAAAAGGCAGATTTTGACATTTTTCTTTTCTAGGAGTGAACAGCTTCTTTAGCAAGCCACAGAACTGTGAAAGATGTCTTTACGTTTTATGTGAAGAATGTGGGGGTCACAGTGATGACTGTGTCATTGGGAGAACGGCTTGTTCCAAGAGCAGCAAATACTCGCGGATTGTCCCACCTGAAATTTACATGTAATTGAGACAGTTTTTTTCTCCACTCAGATAATAAATCTACTTTTCATTATTTCTGTGGATACAGCACAAATATCTCTTAAACCAAGCAGACCTTCTTCTATAAAATCAGCCCTGTATAATGTAATGCATATCATCTTTTCCACAAAAGAGTGCTATTTAAATGGATGGCGGAAAGTTGCACACAAATATAAATGATAGAGCTTCGTGTATGCGTTGTAGGGAATATACTGAAACACTAAAAGGGGCATTGGAATAGGAGTGTCTCTAAATAAAAGCCTGCATTGGAAGGACAGCCTTCAGGCTGACTCTGTAACTTAAGACATTTATAGTGTCTGAAATATAGTAACTGTGACCTGCAAGGCAATGACCCTGCAGCAAGACAAAAATCTCACCTAATATTGTTGCCATCTTACTATGTTTTAGCTACATGGACCCTTTTCCAGTTTCTGTCTTTGTGCTTTAAAACATACCCAAATCGCTCCCAACTAAGAGTCTTTTTATTTGCTGTTCTGTTTGCCTAGTGCAAGCTTCCTGATCTTTGCCTAGTTGAGCCTACATTGTATTTATTTCTCAACTCAAATGCCATGAGTTTTGGGAGTTTCATCATAAGGGCTTCCCAGGTAACATCATCCACCACCACTGGTCACATTATTCTAGGTCCTGGCTTCACATCATGTGACACTTGCTGACATAAACTTGTTACATTTAATTTTAAAATAAAATATAACAGTATAGTTATATAATGTAGATCATATACCAACATATTCAAGAGCATATGCCATTTATATAACCTATAGTATATTTACAAACATATAAATATGTTCTTATAATATATTTATTATTATATATTAATACACACATATTGCATTTACATCTCATAACTCCCAAGGAGTGAATAAGTTTGGATAGTAAACATCATTGGTTGCTAAGATTAAATAACAGTTAAAGCTGCACTTTGTAAAACACTATAATTTTTCCAAATACCTTAAAACTGAGTCTTACCCAGTCTCTGGATTCAGCTGCCCGTATTCAGGGAACATAAAAGAAAGAGAAACCTGGGATCTTGGAAATCTTACAGGCCAAGGGGTTCAGAGTCTTCATTAGATAAATTTAAAGGAGTTAAAGGGAAGGGATGGAGGATAAGTCTTATGTTAAAAGAGATTTAAAGGATATCCAGTTTTTGAAAAAGTAGGCAAGACTCAACTGCTTGGAATAGGGATGCAAAGTGAGTGATAAACTGTGAAAAGAAAAGGGGCTGCTCTTTAAGGCTGTAGGTGGGGACTCGATTACCCATCTGCCTCTTGGCAAGAAACCGAGTCAGTGGCAGGTCTTCAAGTGTCCTTCCATCTCATACTCGCCCTTCTGAGGGGCCCAGGAATCTGAAGAAATAAACAGTGACAAGAGTTCTGAGCCTTTTCTGTTACTGTAGCAAGTAGACCAGGGTCACTGCCCTTCTGGTTCTTTTCTGTCAGGAGCTTCTCCACGTGTCCTGATGGACGCGGATGCATTCGAGCCACCCCGAGCCCAGAATGTCTCAAGAGGTGCAGCACTTGGGAGAACGCACATAGTCAGACTTGGGGGCTTCCACTCATGTGGGAAGCTTGGTTATGGCAAGCTTTGGTGAAGAAACAAATATTCTTTATTAATAAGTTGTTCTTCTTTATGGAATAATCTAACCAAATCAAATGCTGTTGAAAGAATGACCTAATCATAATCCAATGATAGCTACATCTGCATCTACATGTGTGTATCATCTATATCTGTATCTATATATCTCTTTATATATCATCTGTATCTATATCAGTATCTGTATATCTGTATCTATAGATCTATTTACTGATGGGTAGAGACTATATATATATATATATATATACACACACACATACACGCACACACACACATTTGTTCCTCTTCTAAAATACTGATTTCTATCCAAAAAGCAGAAGAAATAAAATAAAATAGCAAAATATATTTAAGGTGGTTTTATTCATAACCCCAATCTATTCACAACTGGGCAAGATCACTACCACAGTATGTCACTGTGTCCACCCAAAAGGCAGCCATGGGCACATCTCACAGACAACTTGCTTTGTCTGAGCATCAGAGCAAAAGGCCCTGAACTGACATCCACGAGGACAGTATTTATATGAATATTGTGGGTCAAGGCGCCACACGCTGATAAAAGATGGAAGGCAAAACTAGAAACTTCTCTTTGGAAATTGCTTTTAGGGGCTAAATTACTATGGCAATTCCACACTTCTAGCTTCTCACGGAGGCTGCAATCACTTCAGTTTCATCCAGCTTTTAGGGAAAGTGCTCTTAGGAAAGGTTACAGATATTCAAAGGAAAGTAGAAAATGCTGTATTCATGTCTTCTCTGGAAGCAGCACAGGGAGAAAAAGAGAGGGCGGGGCATTCATTGGAATGTGAGTTGAGTTTGTATATTAGCTGTTGATTAATTTTTCTCCTTTCTTAAACAAATATGGACTGAGTACCTACCACGTGGCAGTCATTTTTCCAGGAATTAGGACATGATGTTAAACAATTAAAGATACTTCTCTCATGGCGTTTGTATAGCTATGGGTGTGCATGTGTGTCAGAGGCAGGAAAACAATAAAAACGTAACAAGTGAATGCATTAGGTCAGGTGGGGTAAAGGTCTATAGAGAAATATAAAGGAGGGAAAGGTGTATTGAAAGCACCCAGTGGTGGAGACAATAATTGAAAAGAGAATGATTAGAAAAGACTCACTGAGGGACTTCCCTGGCAGTCCAGTGGTTAAGACGCTGAGCTTCCACTGCAGGGGGCACGGGTTCGATCCCTGGCCTGCGAACCAAAATCTCGCATGCTGCGCAGGGCGGCCAAAAAATAGGAAAAAAAAAAAAAGTGTCGCTGAAAAGCTGACAGTTGGGCACGGACCTCCAGCAAATGAGTTGATAAGCCAAGTGATAGCTGGAGGAAAGGCTTGCTCCGAAGAGAGGGAAGAAAATTGCAAAGGTCTTTTTTTTTTTTTTTTTTTTTTTGTTGCGGTACGCGGGCCTCTCACAGGTGCGGCCTCTCCCATTGCGGGGCACAGGCTCCGGACGCGCAGGCTCAGCGGCCATGGCTCACCGGCCCAGCTGCTCCGCGGCATGTGGGACCTTCCCGGACCGGGGCACGAACCCGTGTCCCCTGCATTGGCAGTCGGACTCTCAACCACTGCGCCACCAGGGTTACGCGGTGAGCATGGCTGCTGTGTTCAAGGAACAATAAAAGATCCAGTGCTGTACCCAAGGGGAAAGGGTATGAGAGGAAGTTGGATGAACTGAGGAAATGCTTCAGAGCGTGTAGGGTTTTCCAACCCACCGTAGACGGGATAATGATGGTAGTGATGTCGGTGATATAAACAATTGTAAATTACATCTCTCCGCCACATACTCCACCCCTACCTTACAGCATACATAACATCTGCTCGCATGAATAGGGCAGGAGTAACCCCATGCTGACACGTAAGCAGAGGGTGCCCGCAATTATCATCTTATCATCATGATTCTTGTCAGGAAAGGGTGGACTCGACTAATACTCATCATAACAATGATATTAGGAATTCTACACAGACTTTGTTTTTTGCTTAGATAGTGGGCAATCAAAAATCTTTGGAGACTACTACCAAGAGAAATAATACAGCATTTGAGCAAAACATAATTATTATTACCAACCAAGTAATACCTGGCCTTCTGATGTGACTGGAGCAGACTTAGGGCTTTCTGAAGTGATTTTGGATAAATTGATGTCAAGTAACACCATGATTAAAAATGCATCGTAAGAATTTCCTGTCTAGTCCAAAAACAGGATAATGTAACCTAAATTTGAAGAGAGAAAAATCAAGAATTTAAAACAGACTCAAATAAATGAATTAGTAGAGAAGGATATTAAAACAAATATTATGACTTTATTATACACAATTAAGAAGCTATAGGAAAGACTGAACATATTAAATAAAATCATGTATCTTTTAATTTTTATTATTTTTTTAATCTTTATTGGAGTATAATTGCTTTACAATGTTGTGTTAGTTGCTGCTGTATAACAAAGTGAGTCAGCTATATGTATACGTATATCCCCATATCCCCTCCCTCTTGCATCTCCCTCCCACCCTCCCTATCCCACCCCTCTAGGTGGTCACAAAGCACCGAGCTGATTTCCCTGTGCTATGCAGCTGCTTCCCACTAGCTATCTATTTTACATTTGGTAGTGTATATATGTCCATGCTACTCTCTCACCTCGTCCCAGCTTACCCTTTCATGTATCTTTTTAAAAATCACATTTTAGGGATGAAAACGACAATATCTGAGATGAAAAATACATCAGGCAGGATGAATGGTAGATATTGAGGGCGAATAAAAGATTAATGAAGTTGAAGACATATCAGTAGAAACTATTCAAAAATGGAACACTAAGAATAAAAAACTTGGAAAAATATAAACAGAGCCTTAATAAACAGTACAAAATTTTCAAGTGGCAAATATACATGTATTTGGATTTCCTGAAACAAAGGAGAGAGAAAAATAAATAAAAGTTTGAAGAACTTATAGCAGGTCATTTTCCAAATCTGATTTTATAAAAGCAAAAAACCAAAGAACAAAACCACCTATAAACCTAGAGAATCAAAAAGGTCAATGGACACCAACCAAGACACATCATAATCAAATTGCTTGAAAGCAGTGAGCTCTCTGATAAACAGAAATCCTGAAAACAGACAGAATAAAAAGGTACAGTTCCTATAGAGGAACAGAGAGAGATGACGGGGGATTTTTTTAATTGGAAACAATGCAAACTAGAAATGAGAACAACATCTTCACAGCACGGAAAAAAACAAAAACCGAAAGCAACTGTCAACCTAGAAATTTTGCCCAATGAAAATGTCTTTCAGAACAAAGGTGAACATTTTCTTCACCAGAATTACACTACAAAAAAAAAAAATTAAAGTTCTTCAAGTAGATGAAACCTGGAGTTACCAAAAAGAAATTAAGGGCACTGGAAATCATACTTTATACGTAAATATAAAGACATTTTGTCTTATGACTTAAATAACTTCAAAATGTGATCAACTGTTTAAAGCAAATATAGCAAACATATATCATCACACAAAACCACTGCTGATGCATTCATCTTACATGCAAATATATTTTGAATGATACATCAGATTTACAACTATACCAAAAGATGATGTATTTAATATTGTAAATAACTATATTTAAATGACAAACTTTTCCTTTGTTCCGGGAATCAGTACACTCTTTCATTTTGTTGGGCTAATATCATCATGTGATAACACACTGTAATTACCGAGGATTTGATAGAAAGTAACATTTCCTTTGTTACCTGTAGCTCTAGCACGTAGAATGTCTTAGACCAGCTCAGAAGCCTTCCAGCTCTGTCAGCTTTCTTGATACAGCCAGGTAGAATGTCAGAGTGATACCGACCAGGGCTCTTGGCCTCCCCCCAATCAATGGAAACTGATTAGCGTCCAGACAAGAAGCTCAGCAAGGCTTTATTGGGACCCCTGCTGCAGCGGGGCGGGGAGCGAAAACAAGTGACAGTTTCCCTTGCTCACTGGCTCGGGGTGGGGCAGGGGCGTGGCGAGCTGTTTCCTTATATCAGATGAGGGTAGGGGTGGGTTCAGGGGTCAGGCCAGAGAGATGGCTTAGGTGTTTTGCCCACCGCTTTGGTGGCGTGGTATGCAGGGGGCATGCACAGTGCCCTGCTTTTCTCCTGACACCCTGTATTTGCTCGTGGCTCTTCAGAAGTGGCAGCTGGTTTTTTTGGTTTGTTTGGTTGGTTGGTTTGGTTGGGTCTTTTTGTATCTTGTCCATAATTTGCCCCAACTGCGCATGCATGCAGTTATTTTTAGTCCCTTATAATTTCTTTGTATTTTGTTGCTGGAGGAGACATTCATCCAGGTGCAAGCCCTGCAGCAGAGGGTCCCAGGTCCCAGCCCGTCTCAAAAGCACGTTGAGAATGGCTTTCCATAGCTCCCTGTGACATTCTAGACCTGGGTCATGGGATCAACAGCCAGGTATAATTATGAACTGATAATAGGATTCAGGTTGATTAGCTGTGAAAACCATTATTTGCTCTAATGGAAAGTTTACATTTCTCTTCTTGAGCACAATTTGAGTCGTGGGGAGGTCTATGGATGTGCGTGTGTGTGTGTGTGTGTGTGTGTGTGTGCGTTTATCCTACAAACTTCAGCTCAGCCAGAGCACTGTGTGTTAGGGGGTATGTGGGGGGCAAACATAGCCTGAATCAGCGTGAGGTGAGTGGCGCAGAATGGTGCAAGTGCGGGTTCAGAGTCTGCTCTTGTTTAACGTGTTGACACTTTGTCCATCGTAGATATTTTACATGAATTTTGACTTAAAAAATATTTCATTAAAATGTTCTTTATCTAGATGACTGAGTTCTTTGGTGCCCCCTTAAAATTTGCACCTGAGACTAGCCTCACTCTCGTCACCCTGGTCCTGGCCTGAGCACCAAGGGCTGTGTGTGTGAGCTACATGCCCAATCCGATTTCCTTTTTTTTGGCCGTGCCTCACAGCACGTGGGATCTTAGTTCCCCGACCAGGGATTGAACCCACGCCTCCTGCAGTGGAAGCGCAGAGTCCCAACCACTGGACCGCCAGGGAAGTCCCTAATCCTATATCATAATAACCACAACAGCAGTGAGAGGCACACGGGCTGCTTGGCTGTGCTCCATTCAATGCACAGGACTCCCTGGAGGGGCTGCCAGGAGAAAACAAGCCACGAGTGTTTTCCTCCGGGCAAGTTCTGCTCCATCAGGACTGAACTGCCTTGTACCTCTGGTTTCACCACCTACCCCTAGCAGCCCCATCTCACTGCAGGGAGGTGCTCCGGGGAGGAGACAGGAGAGCCTAGGAACTACAGGTGCTTCTCAGATGTCCAGGAGAAGGCTCAGGACGCCCAGGACAAATGGCTGGTGGAGCTCTGGCAGTGACAGAATTAACTGAGAGGATATTAGTCACCCTCCAGAGTTCTCTGGTTATTTTTTTGAGGTTGTTTTGCTTTTGTTTTTGTTTTGTGTGTGTATTTTGTCCAGGTTTTACTTGTAATCTATGGGGAAAATAAGCTGTGAGGGACTTACTCCATCTTCCCCTGAAGTGTTAATTATGAATGGAAACAATGGTCAGGACCCCAATTAAGCAAAGTTTGGTCTATTACCTAACAGTAAGCATAGACGTCATGAGGTCTGCTGGACTTTTCATGCAGGGACAGGGGAAAATTATCCCTTAATACATTTGAAAGGTCCAGGGGAGGAAAGGTTGTGTTTTGTCACATGATATCTATTTATGTTCAGTGTGTCATATACTCATGGAATTGGGAGGAAATATGAAGAGATATGGTGTTACAAATAGCATCGTGATGTCAAAATCGTGATCAGCGTCCCCTTCTCTGGTCCATCCTGTCCTTGGGAGTCCCCATCCCGACGAGGGTACGGCATGGCTGAGACTGGCTGTGGCTTTGGGGCCACAAGAGTAGGACCTGATGGGGGCCAAATCTTAGAGCTACTTAGCACTTTGAAAAGCGCTTCGCGCACTCGTCTCATGCGACTTTTGCAAGGCCCTTGGGAAGGTCAGATTGGAGTTAACATTTACTTTATGAGTGGAGAGACCAAGCAGGTGTAGCTTGCCTAAATTTCCCATGAGTTGATGCAAGATCCCTGGTCAGAACTCAAGCCCTCAGACTCTCGGGTTGTTGATCGTTCCGCTAATCCCCGAGTGGTACCCAATAGAGAATGAGGCTCTCAAGCTGTGGAGATAAGGACAGGGGGGATTCAGCGTCACTCTTGTGCCATGCATGAAATGCTTTGGTTGGGGGAACGACTGGGGTTGTCTTCAAGGATGCAAGTGAAAGAAAACCTCAAGCTCCCTTGAGTTGAGACACTTCCCATGCAGCTCAGAAAGTGTAGGCAAAACCCATCCATGTCACCTCTCCCGACAAAGAGGCAGGGAGATACTGAAGTTGGAAGAGGGGAATTAAGATATTTCAACAGATCTCCTAAACCACAGTCCAGCAGTAAGACATTTTCCTCCCGTCAGTATTGTCAGATGCAGTCTATTTAGCATGACAGGACAAGCTGGAAGAAGAGCTCAGAGAATCCATGATCACGAGTGGTCTCAGGAAGTTTGGGAACTCGTTCTGAATTGATTAAAATTTTATTGGAATAACATGCACATGTTATATATTTTATTCCCAAGCCTTTCTATAATATCCGACGAGGTTTTCTCCTGTGGATTGCCTGGTGGCAGTTGGCTGGCTGATCATACCCAGAGGAAGAAGTGAGAGTGTTATTTTTAATTCCTCATTATGGGAGGAAACACACACATTTGGAACATCGTGTGGGTGACTGTCAGCTGTTCAGCTGAGAAATGGCCTGGGGTCGGCCATGCATCACTCCCCAGCTATTCTGATACCGCTCACTGACGTAGACACTTACAGGCATCTAAAACCCAGACTATTTAATCTCCCTAAATTATATCCTCTCAATCTGTCATGCAGCAATTTTTAAATGAAATCTCTACTTTCATCAGGCAGTGAAACTAAGACGGATGACATTCTGACAGGTGTATAAGCCCACGGTGGATGCAGTAGGAGACTCAGCTGGAGGGGAGGGCATCCAATCACACAAAATGTCTAGACAGGATTGATGTCAGCCTGGGATCTGAGAAAGGATGGATATTTCTGAACTGTAAGAAAAAAATATTTTTTGTATTTATAGTTACGGGGGATTGGATTTTTTACAAGTCTATTTACCAGGCAGACAAAAGGAAGCTTCATGTGTATATTTTCTTCCCCCTCCACCCGCCCGCTCCCCCGTCCAGCTTTATTGAGATACGATTCTCAGATAACATTGTGTAAGTTTAAGGTGTACAATGGATGATCTGATACACATGTATATTGTGAAATGATCGCCACAATCAAGGTAGCACATCTTCTATGTCACCTAATTACCATTTTGTTATTGTTGTTACTGTGATAACATTTAAAAGTTACTCTCGCAGCAACTTGCAAGTATACAATACAGTATTGTTAATTATAATCACCTTGCTGTATATTCAATTCCCATCACTTTAACTAGAAGTTTGTGATTAACGTCACCTCATCCCTCCCCACCCACCGGGCCTCAGCTCCTGGCAACAACCAATCTACTCTGTTTCTATGAGTTCAACATTTTTAGATTCCACCTATAAGTCAGATCACGCAGCATTGGGTTTTTTCTATCTCTCTTATTTCACTTAGCATAATACCCTCTAGGTCCATCCGTGTTGTCCCATTCCATGTACATACCACATCTTCTTTATCCATTCAGCTACTGATGGACACTCAGGCTGTTTCCATGCCTTGGCTCTTATGATTAATGCTGTAATGAATATGGAGGTGCAAATATCTCTACAAGATAGTGATTTTATTTCCTCTGGGTGAATACCCGGAAGTGGGATCACTGGATCCTCTGGTAGCTCTATTTTTAGTTTCTGAAGAAACTCCATACTGTTTTCCATGGTGGCTGCATCAGTTCACATTCCCAGCAGCAGCGCACGAGGGTTCCCTTTTCTCCGCACCCTCGCCAACATTTATCTCTTGTCTTTTTGATGATAACCGTTTTAACAGATATGAGGTGATATGTCATTGTGGTTTTGACTTGTATTTCCCTGATGATTAGTGATTTTGAGCTCCTTTTCTTGTAATTTTTGGCCATTTGCATGTCATCTTTGAAAAAATGTCTGTTCGGGTCCTCACCCGTTTTTCAATCAGATTTTTTGGCTATATTGAGTTCTAAGATTTCCTTATATATTTTGGATATTAACCTCTTATCAGATATATGATTTGCGAATATTTTCTCCCATTCCTTACATTGTCATTTTGTTGATTCTCTTCCGTGCAGAATCTTTTTAGTTTGACGTAGTCCCACTATTTATTTTTACCTTTGTTTCTTTTAGTGTCAGACTCAAAAAAATCCTTCCCAAGACTATTGCCAAGGAGGTTTTTCCATATGTTGTCTTTTAGGAGTTTTACACTTTCAGATCTTATAGTTAAGTCCTTGATCTATTTTGAGTTAATTTTTGTGAGTGGTGTAAGAGAGGGGTCTAATTTCATCCTTTTGCATGTGAATGTCTAGTTTTCCCAATACCATTTATTGAAGAGACTATCCTTTCCCCATTGAGTATTCTTGGCTCCCCTGTCAAATATTAGTTGACCTTATATGTATGGATTTCTTTCTGGGCTCTCAGTTCTGTTCCATTGATCTATACGTCTGCTTTTATGCTAGTACCATATTGTTTTGAGTATTGTAGCTTGGTGATAGAGCTTGAAGTAAGGAAGTGCGGTGCCTCTGGCTGTATTTTTTTCTCAATATTGATTTGGCTATTTGGGGTCTTTTGTGGTTCCATACAAATTGTAGGAATGTTTTTTTACAATTTTGTGAAAAATGCCCTTGGAATTTGGGTAGGGATTGCATGGAATCTATAAATGATTTTGGGTAGTAGGGACATTTTAACAATGTTAACACATAAAACTTGAACATGGATATCTTCCTATTTATTTGTGTTCATGTATATATTTTCTATGTGAACTTCTGACAGTTGATGGTATAGCATGATTACACCTAACACATGGGATCGAAAGAAGTCAGGCAGATTCCTTTACCCATTCAGCTCCACACACCCATGGTTTTGTTTGCGTCTGGCAGTCTTCATTGAGACTCTCCACCCTGTGCATCCACGTCAGAATAAGAGCATCTGAGGTATCTGTCCACGGTCAAGTGTTTCATGAGGACACACAGCAGCGTTCGCGCTCACACAGGCAGGGGATAGCATTTTGAAATTGCTCTGAGAAAGACAGGACTCCTGTGCCAGGGTCAATTTCATGCTTAACACGCATAGGCAGTGTTTTACCTTTTGCATTTTTAGGGTCTCAGGAAAGGTCACATCCAACCCTTGACTATCTTCTTCATTCACCTCAAAGATTTTGGAATTTCACACTGGAAGCTCAGCTTCTTTGTGTATCCTCTGATGCTACCCTGTGACAATAACAGAATATTCAACCAGAATGTTTCCAACAAAAAGTTATTATTAACACACCAAAAAGCCTGGAAGTTTCAGATCAGGTCCAGCAGTTCTCCCAGGTCTCCAAGAACTCAGGTTCCCTCTGTCTTTCTACTGAACCCACTGCATATTGGTTGCTCCTTAGTCTTGTCTCCTTGTGGTCACAACATGGCTGCCAGAGATCCTCACATCAATCACATCCTCACTTGTTTGCATTCAAAGACAGGAAGATGGCAAACTTTTGTCTCCTTTTTTTCTTTTTTCTTTAAGTAAGGAAAAGCTTTACTGAAGCCCCCATGGATGCCCTCTAGTATTTCCGGCCACATTATTGATGTGATGACCAAAGGTCTTGGCATAACGCTTGGGGCATTGTTGGAGCTTAGTAATGGCAGCCTGCAAGCTGGCTACATTTTTCTTGAAATACAGTCACCTATTTGTTGCTCAGGATGCCATCAGCCTATCCATTAAGGTATCTCTGATATAAAACTCATGGTAATGAACAGGGTCATGTTATAAGTTTATTAACAAAACATTTGGTGAGCAAATCCAAATTAGTTGTACAAACAAGGGTAAAGAGTGGGAATATTACAACATCCAAGGGAAAATAATCATGGAAAGAAAGATGAAAACAGGCTATTGACCCAAAAGGATAATGAGAATTCATTATCATTATTCATTATCATCATTCATTATTCATTGTTTCCTAATGTTGAACAGTCTTATTTGAATTATCTTAGCTACTGTATTTGACAGCAAAGCCATATCTCTTTTCTAAATTTCATAATTCAAACTTTAACACGATCTTAAATTCCCCTTAATTAACACTGAAGAGGTTTAGCTGAACTTCTGAATCCGTAATGGAGTTTTCTTTGAAAAAGAGACACGAGACTCCAGAAAGAGAGAACCCTGCATTCAGTCACACTCAAACCTGCCTGGCCCCGTCAGTTCTTCCAGAAAAATGTCTTCTCCTCTTTCATCTTAGGCTCAAGATCAGTAAAGGGGTAACAGGAAGTTGTCCATCCTAGAGTCGTAACCTGTGCTCCAGCCTGTCTTGATACAGGGAATGAGCCCGTGTTTTGTCTTGGGGAAGTTGGCTGCGAGTTTCATACTAAAGACACAGCCTCAGATCCAGTGTGGCGCCCAGGAGGCCTCTGAGGACAGAAGAGGTTCTCTGCTCTCGGAGGGATGGATTCAGAGTACTCCTGCCTGAGACAGGACGGTGGGCAGTGAGATAAACACCGAGCAAACTTCATACGGGCCTGGGTCCTGCTGGAACGGGGTCTTGCCCCTCCCCTGATCCGCGGGGCGGATCGTGGTTGCCCTAAGCCGCGGTGACCCCACCCGCTTTGTTCCGTGCCTGGACCATGGTTGGGCATGTGATGCAGTCCTAGCCCAAGACAGACAGGGGCTCAGAGGTGGGAGGAAAGCTCCTAGATAAACCAGTCTTTTCAGGAGAAAGCCTTTCCGGGCGTGAGGGAAGGGGTGACCTTACCCATCACATTTCATGTTTGGGAGGCTAATGCCTGCGGGTTTGATGTTTGAAGTCACCCATTTCCAGGCCTTCTGGACAGACTAACAGAAATGCAGAGACAGGGCCCGAGATCTCTGATACCTTCCAGGAGCTGAAAAACCTTGGAGACCCCCTCTCCCCCGCCTCCCCCCACAGGCTGCTGCTCATGGGAAGAATTTTTTAAAATCTCTGTTATTACGGCACTGTCCCTTGGGACTCCGATCACCTCAGTGACACAAAATGTAATTGCTACTAACAGACTTTTCTAGTTAGATTCTTCTGCTTCTTGCAAAGGCTCTGGGCTTAAGGCCAGGTCTCTCTAGGTTAAAAACAGTATTAGCAAATGTTAGAGCTGTTCAGGATTTCTGCCTTCAAAATGATTTTTTCCCCTTGTTATAATGGAAAGGATTGAAAGAGAATTGAAGAGGGAATACAATTTCTCACTGTGTGGTTCTCAGTTCTAATGTTCTGTCTGGGGCCGGGGAGGGAGGTCCCCTAAAATCACACTGGGCACCACCCAGGGGAGTCCCAACACTTTAGGAAATGCTGTTTAATATATAGTGAGTAGAATCAACATTTTTTTTCCTACAATACCAAGGAAAACGAAATATTTAGGTTAAAACAGAAGGTTTCAGAGGGTATGAACTCTTGCATTACTCATCACGACTTTTGTAAATGGTGGTTTTAGTAATTACGGAATGCACACAGGCACACAAGACTATGGATTATTTTATTTTATTTATTTTAATTTTTTGATTCAATAGTTGTGTAGATTATACTCCATTTAAAGTTATTACAAAATACTGGCTATATCTCCCTATGCTGTGTACAATATATCTTTGTTGCTTACCTGTTTTATACATAAGAGTTTGTACCTCTTCATCCCATACTCCATCTTGCCCCTCCCCGCTTCCCTCTCCCCACTGGTTTCTTCTCTATATCTGTGAGTTTGTTAGATACATCTTTTTGTCTTTTTCTTACAGCTTTTCCTCACTTTCAGCATTTTAGATCACATTGTTGACTTTTGCCTTATTTACCACAATATAACAAATACTAGTATTAATGTTACTTAAAATTATCTTGAAACAGGCTTATTTAACTTAAATACAAAGAATTAGGAAATGGCATCTACCCTACAGTTGGAAAACCACTGTCACTCACTGTAAGAAGAAGACAATTATAAATTAAATACAACTTGGGCAGTCTACAAATAATAAATGCTGGAGAGGGTGTGGAGAAAAGGGAACCCTCCTGCACTGTTGATGGGAATGTAAATTGGTGCAGACCCTATGGAAAACAGTATGGAGGTTCCTAAAAAAACTAAAAATAGAGCTACCATGTGATCGAGCAATCCCACTCCTGGGCATATATCTGGAGAAGACTCTAGTTAGAAAAGATACATGCACCCCAATGTTAATAGTAGCACTATTTACGATAGCCAAGACATGGAAACAACCTAAATGTCCATCAACAGTTAAATAGATAAAGAAGATGCAAGATATATATATATGTGTGTGTGTGTGTGTGTGTGTGTGTGTGTGTGTGTGATGGAATATAAATATAATGGAATATTACTCAGCCATAAAAGAGAATGAAATAATGCCACTTTCAGCAACATGGATGGATCTAGAGATTATCATGCTAAGTGAAGTAAATCAGATAAAGACAAATATCATATGATATTTGATCACTTATATGTGGAATCTCAAAAAGTGATACAAATGAACTTACTTACAAAACAGAAATAGACTCACAGACTTACAGAACGGACTTGTGGTTACCAAAGGGGGAGAGGGGGTGGGGAAGGGATAAATTAGGAGTTTGGGATTAGCAGATACAAACTACTATATATGAAATAGATAAACAACAAGATCCTGTTGTATAGCACGGGGACCTAGATTCCGTATCCTGTGATAAACTACAATGGAGAATAATCTGAAATTTGGAGACTGGTTATCACGTTTGAATTTTTGTCTTTATTTCAAAGTCAGGTTTCACTGCCAATGAGCAGCCATGTTAAGGCAGTGTAGGTCCCGTGATTTGATCATCTTTTGCTACAAACAAAGGCCCTATGCATCTGGGTTTTGATTCTAGAAAAGGTTGCGGTAGAAGGTGGTTGCCCCAACTCTTTCCAAGAAGAAAGATAGTAACTGGACCCCTGCAGTCCTCTGGGTTGAGCTGAAGGGGAGGAGAAGCAGTGAAAGAGAGCGAAGTGAGCACATTTCTCAGGCAGGGTTTCCAAGTTTGTTTTGACAGTTGGACGGGTTTGCGTCAGTGACCGCTACTGCTGCTGCAAGTACCTGCATTTATGTTCCGATCACACTGACAGAGCGGAGAGCGCCAGAGCCAACAATTTCTGTGCCGTAGGCGGAGGATGGCTCCCGGTGAATTTCAGATTCTTAAAGCGTTTTACTTTAGTGGATCCACGGCACAAAGAATTGGGGGAGAAACATATTAGAGGAAAAGCACATCCCAAATGAGAACAGTTGAGGATAGGAGGCTCCCGCCATTTATTGGATTCATTACAGAACATGACAGCAGGCTGTAGTATTTGTTCTGCTGCTGTGGTGTAACTGGTGAAATGAAAAGGTGCGTCAGGGGAGTGCGCAGAGGACGTTGTTCTTATTTCTTTCATCTTCTTAAAGGGCTGGGCGGATTCTACCAAGGCAGGGCTAGAAAGTCATATCACATTCATTTAATATGGGAAACAACAGTCAGGTTATGAGCCAGAGATATTTTGGCCTCGGAACAATAACTCCATTGATTGGGTCAAATGTGTTTAACTCCGACAGCAAGACATCCCGTCTACGTGAAATTATTGTGACTGCAAACAGCCAACAGAGGCAGGTGCAACCTCTGAGCTAGAGGGAGTGTGGCGCGTAGACCAGACGTCCCAAATGCCTGGATTTCTGTTTTGACTTGTGTGTGGATACTGATGGATTGGCATAGATAGAGATCCCACAGATACTGGAGGATAGTCCCAAAGTCCCCCAGTTAGAATTTCTCAAGGGCTTTAAGGTCGGAACCCCAGCTACCAAATCCATATGGGTGCCTGGGGGCCATTTTGAGACCATGTGTGGAACATTAAAAGTACAACACATAACGTTTCTCTCCACATCCACAATAGCACATACAGGGGGCATCTGGGTTGGAGCCATCTCACGTCTGTATAATCACATTCAGAGGTGATGGGCCCAACTGGCCTGTGGGTTGAAGTTAAATCAGAATTTTGCCCAAGAGGGAGAGGAAGAGCAAAAGGCACATAGGTAATTGGCTCAAGTAACATATTACACTTCTTGAGAGTCACAAGGAATGGAAATTGGAATGTGTAAATGAGAGAACAGTGGTTAGAGTTCACAGGAGCCCCGCTCACACACCTGAGAGCTCCTGCTTCTTCCCCGTCCTGCAGTGCAGCCTCACTCGCTCCCTGCCATGCATCAGACACTTTTCCTTCCCTCTCATGTGCCCGTCAGTGGTTGGAGTCTGAGTTTCTCAGTCCATAAAGTTTGTTGAATTTTGTCAGAGGCTGCTGCTAAGAAAAGCAGGAACTATACCAGAGTGTAGCTAGAGAGGTGAAATAAAATGTGTTTCCCTGGGGGAAATAAAAGATGCTCTCGTGATCCTAGAATGTCCAAAATAATGGTAAGACTCTCTAGGTTTTCCTCTTTGGGGGTCCTGGCCCCATCTTAGGCTAGCATTTTCTTTCCGTGGGCATTTAACAAGTTATTGCCCACAGAGGCTGCAGGATAGACGGTCCTGCTAATCTTTAAAACCAGAGAAGTCATGACACCTCCCTAAACAGAGAGAATCATGGAATATTAATGCTGTTGTTAATATCAAGCATCCAAACCCATGGGATGGTGTTACAAGGACACACGCCTCTCCTTGTGGGACCCAATGTGGCAATCACAGGATTTCCTTCTCCTCCACTTTCCTCCTGTTTGCACATCCCATCTATCTCTGTCAATGGTCAGGACCAAAAGGTCCAATCTCATTGGACACATTGTTTATCGGCTGAAAAAGTAAGAAATGTGGAAAGGTGGGTCCTTGTGAAAGGCTCCCAGAGATGACAGATCAGTGTTTCCTGAACTTCTCTCCACCAAGGATGACTTTATTTTCCCCTACACCGTACCCATGATTTAAAAGGGAACAATCATCATGATGATACTAACCTCCTTTACGAAGCACTTGCCGTGGGCCAGGAACTGTTTTAAGAGCTGGATATCTCTAGCTCATTTTAACTTCACGGCAACCCTGGGAAGCCGGTCCTGTTATTGTCACAGATGTTCTGAAAAGAAGCAGGAGGAAGTAAATGACTTCCCATGTCACGGGGACAGTGGGAAGCCAAGGCAGGACTCTTGAGTTCCGTCTGTTTTTGGACACACAAACGTATCCATTCTCTACTGTATTATAAGGAAGACAGAGGGTGCTTCAGGGCATGGACGCTAGAGCCAGATTGGCTGGGTCAATGCCTGTCTTCGCAGCTTATCACCTGTGTGACCTTGGGCAAAAGCTTCTTAATTCTCTGCTCCCTAGCTTCTGTATCTGTAAATGAAGACTCAATGAGGTAAAGTGTTAGGACAGTACTGGTACCCATTAAGTACTATATAGGTGTTTATTATTATTGTAACTATTGTTATCATCATCATCATCAATTTATTTGGGTTTTTCTGTGTTTCTACTCCCAAGCTGTTCAAATGTCACCTTCTCAGGGAAGCATTTCCAAGCTACCTGATTTAAAATAACAATCTCCACCGACAAAACTCCCAATCCCCCTTATGGCTTTATTCATCTGTATTTGTGTTCCTGTGACGTACAATATACTTTATCTCATTGGCTTTTCTACCTTCCTCTTCTCAAACGGAAGCTCCGTGAAGGCAGAATCCTCTGTCTGCTTTTCTCCCTGCCACCTCTGGCTGCCTAGAACAGTGCCCCATGAAGGGGTTCAATCGACATTTGGTGGATAGATTTAACGCGACACTGGGAGCCCAATCAGGGTTGCTCACTGCCAACCTCAGAAGCCCTCGCTGGGCTTTTCCCAGAAGGCACTGCTCGGTTCGGCAAGGTGGCCTTTGGGGGAGCCACTTGGCCCTCAAGAAACCCCTCCTCCCTCTTGGCCAAAGATCCTGCACAACCTCTGGCACCATCTTGCCACATCCCACAACTTGCAAATCGACTGTTCTACAGCCAACTGTAATATTAGTCTCGCTGTCTGCTAGAGGAAACCGCCTTCAACAACAAGGTTTTCCAAACTTTAGAGCTCCAGGATCAGAATTAATTCAGTGACAACGTCATGACATTCTGGCTGCACGATGGTTTCTAGGAAGCAAGGGGGTAATGCTAAGAACCAAACTGAAGAGTGTGTGCATAAAAGGAGACTTCACAGATGCACAGAGGCTTGGCATTCGCGGGTTAGGTAGTATAGGAAGGTATGTGGAATATAAACTTTGCCTTATGCCCAGCTGGAGAGTAGGAAGGGCATGCCCCTTGGGTGAAGGAGTCAACATGATCTTCTGGAGGACCCTGAGGAGAGAGAAGGGCGGGGGCCGCCCTCAGCTGTCATTTCACAGAGCCCCCTGGCCTGTGGGCTTTCAGATGAGGGCTTGGAGCTCCTGAACAAACCTCTTCGAAGGCTGGGGTGGGCTGTGACATGCTGCCTTACGTGGAAAACCAGACAACAGAGCAGTGAGTGCCGTTCACATGCCAAGCCCCAGCTGTGTCAGTTTTATCCCACCGAGATCTTAGATCGTTAGCAGCTAATCATTCGTTCTCTGTCTCTGGGACCAAATGGTATCTTTTTGTCCTCTCCCTGTGTTTTTCATTTCCAAACTGTGCCTCAGTTCTCTAGTTTGCAAAATGGCTATAACAATACCAACTTCACAGGTGGCTGTGAAGATTAAATATATTAATATTTAAAGTACTTAGAATAAAGTCTGGGACCTAGTATGTGCTTACGGAGTCTATGCTATTACTGTTATTATTATCCTTTTTTTTCATGCTGTCATCGCGTTTTCTCCGTCTGGTTTCTCAGCTGCCCCTTGGCTTTGAGGTTTCCGGGTACAAAGTAAGCCCATGTCACTGATGGATGGACTATCAAGGAGACAGCATCTGATTGGCCTGGCTGAGGTCAGGTGTTTATTTCTGGACCAATCATCTGGGACCGGGAGATGAGGTCAGAATGTAATAAGAGTAGGGAGACTTCCGTCAGGCCCGGGGTGGGGCTAGCTTTCGAAAATGGAGTAATGGAGGGGACGGATGATGGGCATTTCTTGTTCAGCAGTTTTTTAATTTCACGTAGTTTTTCCCTATCTGCAGTGCAAGCTCCTTAGAGGTCACAACTATGCACCCGTGTTCTCGAGCACCTGAGCAGCCCAGGGCTTTGCATATATTATGCACTTAGCACTCTAGACCTCATGGACACACGTGTCTCTGCATGACCTGCTCCCCATCCACCTCTCTGCTCCCTGCCCTCAAGCCACCATGGCCCTTCCAGCTCTTTCATCAACAAGCCAAGCTCATTCCTACCTCAGGACCTTAGCACGTGCTATTTGCTATTCTCTCCCCCTGAAATACTTGTACTCCTGATTCTTACATTGATGACTTTTTCTGATTTCTCAGGTCTTACCTGGAATGGCAGCTCCTCAGAGAGCCCCTTCCAAAATGGCCTGGAACTCAGTCACTCTCCTATCTCATGCATCTCAAAATAATCACCATGCTCTGTAATTATCCCACCCCTTTACTTTTTACTTGTTCTCTTTCTCCCCTACCTTGACTGTAAACCCCATAAAGAGATGGACCCTGTTTCTATTGTTTGTCATCATTTAACCCAGAACAGTGCCAGACATATAACAGATGCCCTAAACATAATCCTTAAATAAATGAATAGACAATTATAGATTCTCTCTTATCAGTTGAAAATTCTTTACACCGTCTCCCCGCTCTTTTCCTAAAAGTATCACATATGACTTATACTGCAGATTCTCATGACCTTAGGGGTGGCAACAGCCAATAATTTTTCATGTTTTCACTCAGATTCTCATGTACCACCTCAACCTGAAACTGAACTAAAACCACACCTTTTGGTCAGTCTATCTTTACTAAGTAATTGGAGTCAGGATTAATAACCCCAATTCCCATGTATCCAGAATCACCAGGAAGTTCTGTTGAACAGAGAGGTATTGACATCCCTGAGAAGCCCACCTGGGCTCGCAGGACTGAGGACCAGCCCCTCTGCATCCTGAGTGTGCTGTTCTTGGACTTAGCAGCCCCTGCCCCACGTGATGTGGTGACCCCTGTGCTTGGCTGACTTTTTAATTATGGGGGACTCAGGAAGTGGTGGGTCTGGCTGACATGTTCTCTCTGGCTCAGGGCCCAGTGCAGAGCTGGTGCCCAGTAAATATCTGCTGAATAAATGAATGTGAGAATATACGTGAATAAAGTCTGCACTTGTTTTTCTTTTGCAAGAAACTCAGTAAGTGTATTAGTTATCCATTATTGTATAAAACTCACCTCCAGAAATGAGAGGTTTCATGTAATGATCTTTGATAATCACTTATGGTGTCTGTGGGTGAAGGATTCAGGAATGGCTTGATCAGGCCATTCTGCTTCTCCATCTCTCATGATGTTGGTATCAGGTTTGGGCTGGGGCTTCAGTTATCTGAAGGTCTGACTGGGGTTAGTTACTAGGTAGGAAAATCCACTCCCAAAGTGACACTCACCTGACTGGGAAGTTAGTGCTGACACGTTAATCAGAAGCTGTCTGTGAACAGCATTAAAGGTGGATTAAATACAGCCTTTTAACTAAATATGGCCACGGATCTGACAGTTTCCCAAAGACAACGCAACCATGTTTGGTGTTTCTCTTTTTACTTTTATCTGTAATTTTTTTTAAAAAAACTTGCCTGTTGAGGAAATGAACATTGACAAATAACAGAATAAACAGACAATCCTCACAAGCACCAGATAGATTTCATCTTTCATACAACTCTAATTATATCTTCCTCTTTAATGCCTATCAACAAATACTATAAAACACAGACATCAGCCTCCGATGATACATTTTCCTACCTTCCAGGCACTGATAATTCCACAGAGTTGAGAGGGAGTAAACACCAGTTTGGCAAGACCCTCTGGAAAGCTAACAGCAGACATTTTTTTTTTTTTTTTTTTTTGGCGGTACGCGGGCCTTTCACTGTTGTGGCCTCTCCCGCTGCAGAGCACAGGCTCCGGACGCGCAGGCTCAGCGGCCATGGTTCACGGGCCCAGCCCCTCCGCGGCATGTGGGATCTTCCCGGACCAGGGCACGAACCTGTGTCCCCTGCATCGGCAGGCGGACTCTCAACCACTGCGCCACCAGGGAAGCCCACAGCAGCCATTTTTAATTTGTCCTGGGGCCAAATGATACTTCAACAATTTATTCAAATATAGTTATCCCCAAATAGCACTTGATTTGGTTCATCTGAGGTTAGAAGAATGGAAAGAGCGGGGAACTTCTAACACTGACCTCATCCTCAACGTGTGCCCGCCACGATATCTGTGCCCTGAACCTTATGTTCCAGCAAAACTGGAAAGACCTTGTACCTCACTGGACTGGAGTCTGTGTTGGGTCCCTTGTCTGAAGACACTGAGATGTGGGCCAGGAGCGTCCATCTCAAGTACTTACAAGGGCTTGGTCGTATCTCTATATAAAATGTTCTGATATTTCTAAAAGGGGCACATTTTGGGGGCATACAAGACACTCAGGGTAATAATTCTATACTTTCACAGAAACATATGAGCTCTACCCCTTTTCTGTAAAAAATCGACCCTATTGGTCTAGATTTTGTTTATCCACTTTGGAAAGTAAACATAGGAGAAAAAAAACCTCACTTTCCCCTTAACTCGATTTCAAGTAAGAGCAAAAGTAGAGCCTAAGGATGAATTGGAACTCACCTCCCCCCTCAGATGAAGGCACATGGTGGGGCAGGGGAGGGACCTGGTAACTGGAGAGCAGGTGCCTCTTCTCCCCCCGACCCCCTGCTGTTGTCCTGGTGTCTATATGCGGATTGTTGTACATATATAAGGACTTACCAGAAATAGAGAGAATCACTATGTTTGCCTTTCTGCCTTGTTTCCACGTTAGACACAGATTGCATCCGTTTGCGCTGTGCTCCATCTGGCCAAGTCCCAGGAGTGTCAGCGATGTGCCTGACGTCAATGGCTGATCACTCCTATCATTTCGGATCTCTCCCAGCTCTGCCCTGTCTCTGAGAGACTCATGTCATAGGTTGTGTCTCCTAATCTTGCTTCTCTTCCATATCCCAGGGTCTGGACCAGGATGGTTGGGGGCTGTCAGAGGAGAAAGGTGGAATCAGGGGGCTTGAAGTTGGAGAGAGGAAAAGCGTGGAGCCACCCCTCTCCATGTAATGCCCCCTCCCTGGATCCTAAAAATGGGAAAAGGCAGAAAAACAGATTTCCCCTCGAGCGTCCAGAAGGATCCAGCCTTAGCTGTATCTTGATTGTACCTACTGAGACCCAGGTCAGACTCCTCGCCTCCAGAACTGTAAGAGGATGATTTTGTGTTGTTTTAGGGAGGATGGAGTTTCAAGAGGATAGATTTACTTGGGGTCTGTAGACTACTGTTGCCATCTTGAGGGCAATTGGGGTAGAGTGTGAGCCACGGGAAGAAAAAGGGACAGAGAACAGCTCCCCCAGACTCCTGTAAAGTGCTTGTTCAGACCAGGGCAATAGTTTTGGTATCTTTATTTTGCGCCCAATCTTTGGCGCATTGTGGATCTCAAGTCAAAGGGAAGAATGAATGAAACTTCCCTTAAAGTGAAGTTGAGGTCTTTTCTCTAGAGACTGAGACAAACGGACCTACTTGTTGCTAATGCAGCTCTGGGATTGAAACACTCATGGATACTGAAAAATATTTCCATGTCCAAATAAAATAAGAACCGAGATGTACCAAACATGAATTGTGTGTTCCAGAGAGGAAATGCAGGTGGTCAATAGGCACAAGAAAAGACGCTCAACATCCCGTCATCGGGGAAAGTGCAAATCAAAACCACAATGAGATATCACCTCACACTTGTCAGAATGGCTGTCATCATAAAGACGATAAATAATAAATTTTGGCAAAAGGATATGGAGACAAGGAAAGCCTCACACACTGTTGGTGGGAATGTAAATTGGTGCAGCCATTATGGAAAACAACATGGAGTTTCTCGAAAAACTAAAACCAGGACAACCATATGATCCAGCAATTCCACTTCTGGGCGTATATCCATCAAAAACCAAGACCACTAAATTAAAAAGATATCTGCACCCCAACGTTCATAGCAGCACTATTTACAATAGGCAAGGTATGGAAGCAACCTGAGTGTCCATCAACAGATGAATGGATAAAAAAGATATGGCGCGCGCACACACACACACACACACACACACACACACACACACTGGAATACTACTCGGCCAGAAAAAAGAATGAAATTTTGCCATTTGCAGCAACATAGATGGACTTTGAGGGCATTATGAGGTAGGGGAGGGGAGGGTACAAGCTATTGGGTGTAAGGTAGGCTGAAGGCTGTATGTGCAACAGAGGAATATAGCCAATGTTTTGCAATAACTGTAATGGAAAGTAACCTTTAAAAATTGTATATTGAGAGTCTGCCTGCCGATGCAGGGGACACGGGTTCGTGCCCCGGTCCGGGAAGATCCCACGTGCCGCGGAGCGGCTGGGCCCGTGAGCCATGGCCACTGAGCCTGTGCGTCCGGAGCCTGTGCTCCGCAACGGGAGAGGCCACAACAGTGAGAGGCCCGCGTATCGCAAAAACAAAAAAAAAAAACCCAAGAATAAAATAAGGGTGGCTGTAGACACAGATACACTCTTGCATCTCAGTAGCTTAACCCAGACAGAGTCCAATGAGCTCGGGGGTATGGGGTATTCTGTTCCACACAGTCACTCAGGGACCCAGGCCCCTTTCATGCTCTGGCCCTGTCATCCCTAGGGCTGAGAGTCCTCTGCTGGGGCTGTGCATCCTGCCAGCCGAAGGAGAGAGAGAACAGGAAGAGGACTGTGTGGGAGGAGTCTACGGGCCAAGCCCAAAAGCAGCTCCCGTGACTCCGCCACTTCCATTGGACAGAACCTGGTCACGTGACATCTCCTAACTGCAAAGGATGCTGAGACATGCCGCACAGCTAGCTGGGTGCCCAGGAGGAAATGGAATTAGGTTCTTGTAACCATCTATCACTTTACTCCAGTTTAAAACTCTACATCTGGCTAACATCTGTTGTGAGTTGATATCCCCAACACAGAGTCCGGAAGATGATGTTCTCAGTTTCCTGGGTGCAGCGCTGTGAGCACGTGAACCCAGTTCGTCTTCAGGCACACCCGCGGGAGGCATTGCTGAACAAGCAGACAGCAGCACAGAGCATCTGTTTGTGGGAATACATGGTGGAAGCCGCGTATTTCTGGGGTCAAGGATAGCGATGGGGGCTTCCGTGATGGCAGAGTCTTTGGGGTTCCCGTCGCAAGCCAGTCCTATTAAGTGGTTCTGGGGGGTGTTCCTGGAAGCTCCGTCTAGAATCTCTCCCTCCCTCGCCTTCAGTCATTCTGTGAGGCTCTTCATGCCCGTCGGTAAATCTCTGCTGCTTCAATGAGAGTGAATCTACTTTCCTGCACTTACGAATGTTGTTTTTTTACCCATTTGTTTTTGAGGGGAAAAAAGCAACAAAACACATATATCTTAGAATTTGAAACATGAAGCCTTTGACCAGCCAAGACGTTTTATTTGAATATTTTCATTGATTTACTAATATTTAATGGTTGTGAGATCTCATACAATATTTTGGTGTCTGCCTTTTTTTGAAAACGAAAAGATTTAGTAAATTTAAGAAAAGGCAAAAAGGACTTTACGAGGAACACATACTCAATATGGATTTATTCTCCCAGAAAACAGGTATCAGATGCCCTGGGGTTTCCCAGCCCTGGGCTACAGGGGTGAATAAGGCTCGGGGGCAGATGGAAAGATGCTCCCTTTCCTGGCCTGAAATTGACATCTTTGGGGGATTTCATCTACTCAAGACTTGGACAGATAGTGATAATAGCTCAGTAGAGGCTGACTCTTAACAGACATTCTTGCAAGCTCTTGATTATCTTGAATCTCTTAAAATCTTTATAAAATAAGTGTTATAACTTCCTTTCAGTCAAGTAATTAAGAGAGGCACAGAGAATTTAGATAACTTCTCTGATCCACATAGCTGGGAAGGGGAAGAATTGGGATTGAAACCTAAACAGTTTCAGCGCCGGACATGGTCCTAAGTGTTGTGGAGACTGTCCCTCTGTCCTAATACCCATGGGTGTTCAAACCTAATTGTCCATTACTATCACCAGGTAAGTGTTGTAAAACATCATGCGTTGTACGGATAAACCTTGAGAACAGGACGCTAAGTGAAAGACGCCAGACACAAGAAGCCACATACTGTATGATTCCTTTTATATGAAATGTCCAGAATAGGCAACTTATTTTTAAAAATTATTATCTCATAACTATTCCAGAAGGATATTTCCAGGAATGGGTCAGTGGATCAATGATGTCATCAAGACATAAGATTTTTTCATCTTTTTAGCTCGTAAGTCTTATGGTCAGATTGTTTCCTCATGGTCTCAAAGTGGCTACTGCCGCTCTAAGGCAACACTGTCCCCCATGATAATAACACCAGAAGAGGGAGAACGGGGACGGGAGGAGACCTCAGGGTGCGTTTCTGGTTTGTTCTTTTTTTTTTGGCGGTACGCGGGCCTCTCACTGTTGTGGCCTCTCCCGTTGCGGAGCACAGGCTCCGGACGCGCAGGCTCAGCGTCCATGGCTCACGGGCCCAGCCGCTCCGCGGCACGTGGGATCCTCCCGGCACGAACCCGCGTCCCCTGCATCGGCAGGCGGACTCTCAACCGCTGCGCCACCAGGGAAGCCCGCGTTTCTGTTTTTATTGGACAGAAAAAATGTTCCCAGAAGCACCAAAATGCTCCTTAGCCTCTCACTGGTCAGAATTGAGCCACTTGCTCACCTGTGCCTTCAAAGGAGGTTGCAAGTGTGAGTGTCTGTGATGTTTAAGCCAAAATTGTAGGGGATGGGCTCAGCCTACAAGGACTAGAAAAAGTGATGAAAGCCTCCAGATTAGGCTGCCCATCTTCTGTTTGTGGCAATTTTCACTTTATGATTTTGTTCTGGATCTTCTCAACATAGTTAGGAAGGCAGAGGAAAACGACAGAAAAAAAAAGTTTCCCTTGTTAATTTAAATAAGTACGGCTCATGTTCAGTGGTGCAGGCCTTGTCAGTGACTTTATGAGAAACATGGCTATTGTAAATAGCCAAGACGAATCCAGTTTAGACGGAGTAGGAGGGAGAACTCAGAGGTGTGGCAGGAAATGCAGGCTGGGGCCATCTTTAGAAAGTCTTGGAATCCAGTCTCAGAAGTGGGTAGGTATGTAATAGTCTAGGGAATATAGAATATAGGGGTGACAGTAAGGGGCACAGATTTCCACAACTCTGGCTGCTGAACCTTGCTTGTGGACATTGCCAGGGAAACACATCTTTACTCTGTGTCTGTGCATGGGTATATGTTGTGTCTGTGTGATGTGTGTGCATGTACCTATATGTAGGTGTGTGCAGGTGTGTGCAAGTATAAGCGTGTGTGCATGGGTATAGGTTGTGTTTGTGTGTGCATGTACATATATGCAGGTTTGTGTGCACATGTGTTTCTGTGTGAGTGTTTACTGCATGTGTGTGTGACTTTGACCTTGACCTTGAGATCACTCACTATCATTTTTTGAAACTTACCTTCTGGCTGAACCAAAGTCCGTGGTCATAGCAGAGGCATAGACCCCCGTGAATCAGCTGAGCTGCCTCACAGTTGCTTCTGTGGAATATATAGATTTAGGTCTCAGGATCTTCTGTTCTAAGCCTCATGCTTTGAATATTGGGGGAAATGCACTTTTCAGAACATGAGTTTTTATTCGTGGCTATTTGGACCAACACATGGTCATTTTAAAGTTCCCCAAACTAATCAAAATTTATCAGTCACCCTTAGACCTCATTTGAAGACCAAGAGGCCTTCTTCTTAGAGGTGAAAGTTACCATGCACGTCAAGTTACATAATGCAATTTTCTAACACATCACAACCAAATAAACGGCAAACGGAGAAGAAAGTGAATCGACACGGCCTCCCCTTCAACAGACTTCCGTTTTAGGACTACCCTCATTTTGTGGAATCCTATTCTTTTCAATGAAGATGATTAAATAAATATATAATTAAATGTGATTCAGGGCTTCCATCATTGGAAATCTTTTCCTCGTTATCCATTCGCAATGTAGATAGAATACAGACGGCACATGGCCTGTGTTTTGTTTTGGCAAGTAAGATCAGCTCAGTTCATCCAGGTTGTCTTTTTTTTTTTTTTGCATCTTTATTGGAGTATAATTGCTTTACAATGGTGTGTTAGTTTTTGCTTTAGAACAAAGTGAATCAGTTATACATATACATATGTTCCCATATCTCTTCCCTCTTGCGTCTCCCTCCCTCCCACCCTCCCTATCTGCCCTGTTTCTTATACAGGTTGCCCAGGGTTTGGCTGGGATCTGCTGGACCTTGGCATTTGCATAAGATGGTTTGAAAGTCCCTTTTTTCTCTGTGGACGTCTAAAGCCTTACCCCAGTGTTATGAGGATTCCTAAGGCTTATCATCCTATAGTCACGTCTCCCTTTGGCTTTTATTTCTAAGCTTTTCTCTCATTTGCAAGCTGAAAACCCCAGGTTTAAAACTCAGTGCCTTCCTTCATTTTCACACCATCTTTACTTACACAAAGCATTTATGAGTTGTGTAGAATCTGGTGAAGTGGGGTGGTGGGCAGAGGAGGCAAAGGAAGGGTTTCCGTTACAGAAACATGCAAACTGAATGTAAGGCATCTCTGTTCATAAACCTACACTTAAAACATCCTCTGGTTTCTCACCCATAGGGAAACGTCTTCAGAATCCCTTGTTGCAACTGTCTATGGGACTCCTCTCTCTTGGCCAAGTCCACTAAACTTGAATATGCAGGGCGTAAGGGCACCAGCAGAAAGGCTAGGCAGGGGCAGAAATTCACCCCATGCTCTGCTTACCAACATCGTGGGGTGGGCTAGCCCGTGCTTGGTGTCTCCCCTGCCCTTCCCTGCCTAACACACTCTATTCCCACCCTAAATCTTAGACGTAGTGCCACAATTCTTATTTTCTCATGAGGAACAGTCAAACAATGCTTTTTGTTTTGCTTTGGTTTGCTTGTTTCTTTTGTGTTAATACCTATAATCCCAAGATATTCAGCCCAAACACCTAGCCATGTATGTTCTAACGCAAAAGGGATTGAGAATACAGGAGGGACACGATAAGGAACACAGGTTTCCAAGACTGTAAGTAAACTGTGGGAAACACCAACAGAAACCCTTTGCCTAGATACTCTTTTTAATGGCGGCCCTACAGCAGACACTAATTCCACCTACTTTGACCATCTTTATATTTCATAATTCCTAGTACTAAGTGATTTTTTTAAAGATTCTTGTGTACTAGAATGAATGTTCTATCAAAAGCAACTTCCTTTCTGCATGAATACTTCTTATCTGCAGGATGTCTTTGAGTTTCAGCAGTAATACTTTAGCCTTGCGTCATCAATTCGATATTTCCATGTTAAACACTTTAAGTGTTTAACACTTAAAGTACTCCTTGAAGTCGTTTTGAAATGGATTCTGTCCGGTAATGGGATCGAACCAGCTGGCTGTGTGCAGCAGTTTTAGAATTTCACTTTTTCACCTTTGAGCTGACTGTATTCTGATGAATCTGGACTCGTCTTGGCCATAATCCCACAGAGCAGGGTGAATTCATGGATAAGATTATTTGAACTATGAGAAGTCAGGCTCTTTTAAGGGATTATCAAATGATTCAACATGTCACAAGGCGCCTTAACCATTTTTCAATGAAAATCTAAACTTTTGGAAGAAAACTTGGAAAGAAATGGCATGAATGTTTAAAAAAAGTCGAAATTAGACATTTACAACCTCACAGAGTCAAATAATTCAGTAAGACTTATTATTTATATTTTTTACCCCAAACTCTTACTAATTCTAAGTGATTTGTTTTTAGAGTAATTTCGACATCCAGTATATTCTGATTACATCCCTATGTGTTTTTCTTTTTCTTTTTCATTTTATTTTCAGCTACGTTGGGTCTTCGCTGCTGCGTGCGGGCTTCCTCTAGTTGCGGCGAGCAGGGGCCGCTCTTCGTTGCAGTGCACGGGCTTCTCATTGCGGTGGCTTCTCTTGTTGCAGAGCACGGCTCTAGGCCCGTGGGCTTCAGTAGTTGTGGCACACGGGCTCAGTAGTTGTGGCTCACGGGCTCTGGGGTGCAGGCTCAATAGTTGTGGCCCACGGGCTTAGTTGCTTCGTGGCATGTGGGATCTTCCCAGACCAGTGATTGAACCCGTGTCCCCTGCATTGGCAGGCGGATTGCTTAGCCACTGTGCCACCAGGGAAGCCCCCATCCCTATGTCTTGATCTTTATTTTTTTTTCTTTTATAAATTTTCTTCTCTCTGCAAAGCTGTAATTCCTTCAGGTTGCTTTTCGTTATGTGTTTGCTTGTTTCAGTGTGTACCTTTGGGCTGGAAGATTTCCTCGTGGATGTGAACCCCGCTGACTCCCATTTACTAGTAAGGGACATGGTGGAGAATGTCCAGTGCAGGCTGGGCTGGGCTATTTCATTGAACCGTTGATTCCAGTACCTTGGTGTCTTTCCCAGTTGCTCCTGCAATTCCTCAGAGATGGATCTTGTGAACACGGTGTGGAAGGCGTGGTCTGGCAGTCATCACTCTGGAGCCCAGCTGGTGAGGAGGGCTGTGCGTCTCATCAGGGTTCAGAAAGCCCTGATGGTATTGAGTATAATAGCTCACCTTCAAGTGTACCTGAGCCCCCTCCCTTTTCAGTCATCACAGGAGAGAAATCATGTGTTCTGCCACATTTGGGAAGGATGAAAGGAGCTAGAGAAGGGATCCAACTTCTTAAGCAAATGCTCTTGCTGCCAGCCCTGCCTGTCCAGCTGCTTCTGGAAGCTTCTGGTGTCAGGATTCCTGAACCTCTGAGGGGTTCTTTGGAATAAACTGGGTTGACGCTTAGCTTTTCCCTGTTGGAATATGATTGAGCTTAGCGTCCAGCAGTTTTTGTTCCTGTGGTCTCCTTTGTCTCTCTTAGTCTTTGTTGATTTACTCCTTAAAAATAAAATCAATTCACAGTTATTGTTGCAGCAATTTGGGAGGGAGTGAAAATAATTCACGGAGGCCACCTTCCACTTTAATCAAACACAGATCCTCTGATTTTTAACACATTTTGTCTGCATGAATGAACTTGGCATAAACAACATTCTAAAGCAGTGTTAATTTCAAACTTTTCGTATGAATTCATTCAACTTAAAGTCTTTTTTAGCCCCTTAAATTAATTGTCAATCTCGCCTATTCCACGATGTCCTAGTTTCACATTTTAGTGTCTTTTAATCAGAAAAAAAAGAACAAAGACATAAGTATTTAATATCATAGCTACCTTGTTTAATTTTCTTTTTTTTATTAGTTGATCAGAGTTTGAATGCAAGCCAAGGTTTCTAAGACAAAAAAAAAAAAGCAAAGAGCAAGCACAAAAGTAAAGACATATTGTTTTTCTTCTCTGACTTGCTATCTGCAAGTTTCCCTGTGCCCTTCATTCTGGCAAAAATTAAAATTCATCTCAGTCAAGCACCTGTATAGTCTAGTGAGCAGCACAGCACCTGTATAGTCTAGTGAGACCAAGGCAAAAGGCCACCGATAACGTGCATTTTCCATCTAAAAGACAACTTCATTCAATGGATTTTTTATACTAAATAATGATAATTAATCCTTGGATCTAAGCACACTAATACCACATGCTGATTAATTATCCAGTGACAAATAAGTAACATTTACATTTTACTGGACAGAATCAACCTAACAGAAATAGCCTTGGCCAGTGAATAAATTAATCCTTTTTTCTCAACAATTCAAATTATTACTGAACGTCTGTTAACTCCCTTGCCTTCTAAGAATTATTTTCAGCCCTCTCCCCATCACTCACCTCATGGAAGAGGATACATCTACAAAGTGATGGATTGTTGATATGTTTTTACACCTTTTACACTAAAAAAGTTCATCATTTATTGGGAAAATGGAAAATCAGCATTAGAGGGAAGATTTTTACCCCTCCCTCCCTCCTTCCATTCCTCTCTTCTTTTTCTCAGTGTTAGGTTTATGAGAAAGAGAAGAAGAAAAGAGAAAGAGAGCAAGAAAACAAAAAGGGAACGTTCTACTTTACAGTTAATTCCCTCTTGTGAATTATAAACCTGCCATCTTTCACTTTACATCCATGGTTTGCATTTTCTCAAGTCACAGCATTGTTTCACTCCATCCACTTTATCCTTTCTCTAGAGCTACAACCTTACTTTCATTTTCTCCAATGCTGCCCTTGAAAACTTTCTGAGAAACTGAGATTTTATCTCAATTTTACAGTGATTGCTATCTTGTTTCCAAAAAAAAAAACAAATTGAGTCAGGAGAAAAACCAGATGACCATGCTGATGGAATCTCACACAAGGAGATTAATTGCAGCCGCTTTGGAAGACTTGGGTGAAGTGATGAGCAATCCACAGAGTGCAGAGGAAACTAGAGGCGTTTGCAATGCGCAGACTCCTTGGTATTTGTAAATATCCTCACGCTGGGCTGGTACATCGGGAACAGCCATCTGGATGTTCCGCTACATTTTTCATTTTTTTAGGTGGATTTTTAGATAGATAGAACTTTCAGCTTGATAGCATTTTTTTAGGTGGATTTTTAAGACTGCTAGATAGAACTTTCAGCTTGACTTCTTATTCTTTTGGGTCTCGATAGCGGCAAGGCATGATACAATAAATTCAACGTTTTAAAATTCACACAGTACCAGACAACGAAATCCACAGTGTGGTGTGAATCAGTATCTGTTAAGTGGTGTCACTGTATGCAGCTATAGCACAAGAACCTATGTAAAAATATTGTCATGTGTTAGAAGTATGAATTCAGAGAAAATAAACAGTTGAAACATATCACAGTTTCTGTAATCTGATTTTGGCATCCCACTGTTAAAACATTTAGTGTGTTATGTCAAAATGGAATCACCTAGGTCTCCATCAACCTTTGATGGGACCGATTCCTTAAGAAACCCACTTATATACACACTACTGTATATAAAACAGATAATCAACAAGGACCTACTGTATAGCACAGGGAACTCTACTCAATATTCTGTAATAACCTATAATGGAAAAGAACCTGAAAAATAATGGATATACGTATACTATAATTGAAACACTTTTGCTGTACACCTGAAACTAACACCACATTGTAAATCAACTATACCCTAATATAAAATAAAAATTAAATTAAAAAAAAGGGATCCACAGATAATCCGATGGAATGATGGTGAAAGAAGTCTAGTGCCTGGAAGTGGGGTGAAACTTTTCCTATTCTGTGTTTGTTCACATATAATCCTGAATTTACATCCACACAACAACGCAGGAGTGTCTGCACACAGAAGCCTGGAGCCCCCAGCACCCTCATCTTCTCTCGAGCAAGAACTTTCTTCTCCATCATGGGCTGAGGATAACAGCCTCCCTCAGCACTGGCTAGAGAGGCTGATGACAAAGCAGGCATCACTGCGTCTGTACAGATGAGTGAACAGCACAGCAGACGAGGGGCAGTCATCACTCAGAGTGGCATGGCCTCCGCACCCCGGTGCTGCAGCCCTGATCTCAGGACTCTGAGCTCTGAGGACCAAGTGGAGAGAGAGCGGCACAGAGATGATGCCCAGAGACGCCCTCCAGCACTTTGGCACACACACAGCTGGCCATGACCCACAGCCGTGGCAGACAGCGCTGATCCCACCCCCACATTTATTCCAGAACACTGTAATATCTCTTACTTCAAGAATTATTATATTTAGTGAAATCCATTTTAATCAGAGAGGGGTGATGCCTCCCATTCTGAGGCTCCTTCAAAATATGTAAAATATTGACCAGAGTAGCTTTCACAGATTGTTCACAAACAGACCCTTGAGGGGCGATATCCCTTTCATGTGTTTTAAAATTATATTTTTTCCCAGGTCCAAAGAAAAAATTGGCCAGAGTATACAATAGCGTCTAAAGATGAAAGTGTCCGATGCAGTTATTGCAGAGTGAAAACATTTTCTTCTGAAACTCTATAGGTCTCCGTTTCTGCAAACAGTGCTTCTCTATACAAATGTAAGCAGTCAACATGCAGTTTCCTAAAGAAGGATATTCATTCTAGGATCAGATGTTTTCTAATGAAATGTTTATTGCATTCTCTGAGGGCTTAAATAAATGTTGGCCTTTGACAGTCAGGTACTAGGGGATGTTTCCACTTCCCTTCAAGGATGTTAAATGTTCCCTCCAAGAATGACATGTGACAGCCCCTCCTCCACAATGCCATACACCCGTGGTGTTACAGCTCATCTCCTCACCCCGTTTTCTGGATAAGTTAAAAATGAAGGGTAAGGGCTTCCCTGGTGGCGCAGTGGTTGGGAGTCCACCTGCCGATGCAGGGGACACGGGTTCGTGCCCCGGTCCGGGAGGATCCCACATGCCGCGGAGCAGCTGGACCCGTGAGCCATGGAATGAAGGGTAAATGCTGATACATCCCATTTATACCCAAGACACCCACAAAACACTTATTTACTTATACATTTCCCAGAGTTTCCAGTTTACCTGCTTGTATATACAAAATAGGTGTAAAGATTTTACCCAAATATTATTATTATTATTATTATTTTTTGCAGTATACGGGCCTCTCACTGTTGTGGCCTCTCCCGTTGCGGAGCACAGGCTCCGGACGCACAGGCTCAGCGGCCATGGCTCACGGGCCCAGCCGCTCCGCGGCATGTGGGATCTTCCCGGACCGGGGCACGAACCCGTGTCCCCTACATCGGCAGGCGGACTCTCAACCACTGCGCCACCAGGGAAGCCCCAAACATTATTTTTTATAAGTTCTATTGCCACCAACCACTACAGAGCACAAGGTAATCTTTTTGCTGAGTTAAGCAATGTGAATTCTCCCTGCAGCTTTCTGTGACTTTATCACACACATCAGTTATTTCAACTCTCTCCTCTGCCCCCCATAGAGTATTTTAAATTCTTTTCCCATATCAAGTGTGCTGCTAGCAATACTGTAGGACTGGAAAACAGGGCACAGAAATCACTAAAACCTGTAATTAGAGGAAAAAATTCCCACTTTATATTTAAACAGACTTTTTCATTTGACAGAAACAACCACTTTGTCACATGTTAAGTTAATATTAATTATGAACACTGAATTATTTGCAAGAAAACAATACAAAGGTAGAGTCTGTGTTTCTATCTGGGTTAGCGTGAATCATGACAGATACGATATAGACCATTTTTTAAGCCTCTTAATTTGTCAGTGTTCCTGGTGGCAAATGATGTATTAGACCAAGTAATTAAGGTAATGAAATAGATTGTCTTTTTATGAAATATTAGTATCCATTAGATCTGATAACCCTCAGTCTAAATGTGAAATCTCCCCTTTTTGAATCATCTCACCTGCTATTGAAGGTGATGTGTTCAAAGCCAAGGAGAATTGCCAACTCCTAATTAAAGGAATCCAAGAGGATGCTTAAAACCAGATTTAGGATAGTAGTTCCATCAGGGGAAAAAAGAGAGAATAAAATTGGAGAAGGGCCCCCAGGAGGCTTCAACAGTGTTCATAATATTTTAACCAAATTCTGCCCCGTGTATACGGGCATTGGTTATATTATTCTTTATTCTTGTAACATCTCTATGTGGGAATTCTTCTGGATCAAGAAAACAATGGGAAACAAGTACACACACTTTCCGAAGTGAGGTGCTGACTACCATGTATAAAGTAAGCTTGAGAATATAAAAGGATTGAAGTTGAAGAGTTCTGAAAATCAGGCCAAAGAGAGGGCATATCTTTGGAGAAAGTTGTCTGTGTGCTGAAGTTGGCCCTGAGGGTCAACAAGACCTTCTGATTGCTCTTCTCAAGTCTGTTCAACTTAGAAATGACTTGAGTGAAATTTTAGGTGGAAGATTGGGGGAATGATGGAAAAGTTGCTGGATTTTGATCTAGAGCAGAACAAAAGAAGACAGCCTGGGGATCCAGATATGTGAGATGGTGGAGATCGCAGCTTCTGGAGTGTGACTATAGAAGAAACCCCACAAACATAAATTTACTGAGGTTTTGCAAATATCTTAAGGAGAGCACGGGACATCCCAGAGACTGTGGAGAAGAAAAATCATTACTTTTCAGTGTCAAGGACTGCATGACCACAGGTACAATTTGAATTGTACAGCCACTGTGATTTCACTTTTAAATGGAATGGCATCTACCAACTAGGCTGTAAACTCCACACGGGTAAGTGATACCTCTATTTCCACTGTTGCATTCCTAGTTCTCTGCACGTTTTGTAGATTGAAGGGCAAAGGAAGGCAATGATGTTGTTACTGAACTCAGGTTCAGTTGCTGGTCACTCAAGAATCCAATACTGAGAGTCAAGTGTTGGGTAAAAGGAAAGATAGCTTCATTGAGGAAGCTGGCAATCCTTGGGAGAAGGTGGACTCATGTCCCAAAAAACCAACTCCCCACTCCTCAGATTTCACTTGGAGATAATACAGGGAAAAGAGGAAGGGGCTACATGCGGAGGAGAGGGTTGTGGGGAGTGTGATCAGCTTGTGGACATTCTTCTGATCGGTTGGTGGTGAGGTAACTGGGAGTCACCATCATCGACCTTCTGGTCCCAGCTGGTCTGGGGTCTACATGCTTGTGGGCATCATATAGTTAACTTCTTCCATCTGGTGGAGGTTTCAATATCTGCAAAGCAGCTCAAAGGACATAGTTCAGAATATTATCTATAGTCTTTGAGGAGGAACTAAAGGTCCTTGACTTTGTTAATGTAGCCATTAACTATTACTATTTTGTCCTGTTTGACTGTTTTCCTTTGCTTCTGAATTTTCTTACATCTCTGATTAAACTTATTCTTTGGCTAAAGTTTTTCTACTGACAAGAGGCAGGCAGAGGACATGGGTGTGGGTGGCATCTGTCCTGGTTACAGAGGGTCCTGCTCAGTAGCAGTGTTACTAAATCCCAGTATCACCCAGTGGAGATAGACCCTCAAAAGACATGTCGAGTGGGAGACAGAGGTTGGAGGGGAGTCAGCCACTGCTGCAAACCTGGCCTGAGGAAAAGAACAAAGGGGAGGAACACCCTGGTCTCTTTCTTCCTCCTGCCTGACAGTCTAGCATCAGTGCCTTCCATTGGCTAAGTCCAGTCTTTAATTGAGATATAATTCACATACCATTAAATTCACCCTTTTAAAATATACAGTTTGGGCTTCCCTGGTGGCGCAGTGATTAAGAACCCGCCTGCCAGTGCCAGGGACATGGGTTCGAGCCCTGGCCCGGGAAGATCCCACATGCCACGGGACAACTAAGCCTGTGCACCACAAATACTGAACCCGTGCTCTAGAGGCCACGAGCCACAGCTACTGAGCCCATGTGCCACAACTACTGAGCCCATGTGCCACAACTACCGAAGCCCGTGCGCCTAGAGCCCGTGCTCTGCAACGAGAGAAGCCACCCCAATGAGAGGCCCGTGCACCCCAACGAAGAGTAGCCCCTGCTCAGCGCAACTAGAGAAAGCCCGCACACAGCAACGAAGACCCAATGCAGCCAAAATAAATAAATAATAAATAAATTTATTTAAAAATATATAAAATAAAATATACAATTTAAGTCAAAGTTTATTTTATTAGTATATTCACAGAATTGAACAACATCATCAAACCTGACTTTAGAACATTTTCATCGCCCCAAAGAGAAACCGTGTTCCCATTAGCAGTCATTCCCCGTCACCCCGCACCACATCCAGCCCTGGGCAACCACCCATCTTCTGTCTCTGTGGATTTGACTACTGTGGACATTTCACGTAAATTTAAGTGCACAATACGTTGTCTTTTGTGCCCGGCTTATTTCCTTTAGCGTCGTGTCTCCAAGGCCCGTCCACACCATAGCCTGGGTCACTGCTTCATTCCTTTAAGAACTGAATGCTATTCCATGGTATGAATAGACCACATTTTGTTTATCCGAACTTTGGGGATTTTTCCATCCAAATGCTAATTATTAACTTTCTATTTCTCTACAATTCATTTTAACAATGTGGACGAAAATGGAAGGTGGCAGAGCATTTTTAATAAAATATCTTAAAATATGTTTTGATATCATACAAATGTTAACATTGGAGGAGGTCTTAAATGTTTTCCAGGGCACAATTTTTTGCATTTCCACATATATCACATTTTATATATGGAAGTAACTTATAAAGGGAGATAAAATAATTAGGTTTGAGAAGGGATTGTCTAAAACATGTCACTTAGCTTAAGCTGAATATCTGAATTTGAGTAAATTGAATTCCTGGAACCAAAAGGTAAAAATCTCCTGAAAGAAATTGGTAATTTAGCCCATGAAAAATCCTAATTAAAGGAAAATAAGAATTCCCTGAGATTTTGCATTAATGAATCTTCTGGCTTGAGAATGTAGTCCCCTTATAGAGCCAGAGAGATAGAGCTTTTATTAAAAATGATATTATAAACTATTTGAATTATCCCAAGTTTGGGTTTGATACTGTTTATATTGGTGATCTTTTCTATTTCAGGTTAACAATAGCTGGTTGAAACTTTTCTTTTTTTTTTTTTTCCCTCAAGAGCCATGGGTCAAGGCCCAAGTATTCAAATGTGACACCTCTTTTCCTAAAAATAAATGGTGCTTTGGGTATTCCCTGTTATATTCATGCTGTTTTCTTGGCCCTGTAGCCAGACATCCATTACTGAGATAGAAATGGTTGGGGGCTTTTTTTTTAAATGAAGTACCAGCTGGAATAGGCACCCATTCACTCACCATCAGAAGTCACCAGGGCATCATTCTAAGTGACCCTCTGCACCTCTGTCTCTAAATATTTCCCCAAGTGTGGGCTTGTAGAGGGAACTCCTGTCGCTCTGAATAATAATGAAATCCTATTCGAAATCCCAACTATATCGTTATTTTGTCAAATTCCCAGAATGCCCTGTTTTAAAGAGTACCCACAGCTTTCCAAATAGCTTCACGGGCATGTTTTTCAGCCAATGTGTGGACTTTTTCCCATTGTTCACAAGCTAGTCACATGGGCAACTCATGGCCTGGGGAGATGCCAACCTTAGCCACTCTGGAGACGTCTTTTGCTCGCCCTTTTAGAAAAGGTAAGCGGGGCTTCCCTGGTGGCGCAGTGGGTGAGAGTCCGCCTGCCGATGCAGGGGACACGGGTTCGTGCCCCGGTCCGGGAAGATCCCACATGCCGCGGAGCGGCTGGGCCCATGAGCCATGGCCGCTGAGCCTGCACGTCCGGAGCCTGTTGCTCCGCAACGGGAGAGGCCACAACAGTGAGAGGCCCGCGTACCGCAAAAAAATAAAAATAAAAAAAGGTAAGCGACTCACAGCCCACAGAAATTCTAATCAAGAGCTCCAGGCTCCCAAGACAATGGAGACACGAGGCACCTGACACCCAGTGGGTTCGTCCCACTTATCGTCCAGTCATTTTCACGCACCATCAGCATGGCTACTGCACAGCCGTATTCTTCACTCCCAGAAGGATTCGATTTAGGGAACCAGCAAAGGACCACTCAGCCCAATTATCAAGAAAGCTTTTTTCAAACTTCAAAAGAGAGGAGGAAGTTAAAACATGAAAGGTGATGCACCACAAAGCAAAAGGACTTTTTGTTTTGTTTCCATATGACTTTCCCATCAACTCTCCTTTCTTAAATGACCTGAAAAACTGCTTTAGGGAGGGACAAATGTATTTTCTTCAAATAAGTCCATGCTCCTATACGTTTCCTAGTCCTTTTTCATTTTGACTGTTAATGCAAAATTTGTTTTCCATACTATTAATAGTTGCTCCCTAAATTCAGACAAATGATTTTTTAAAATAAGAGATAATTCCTAGAGTAATGTAACACCATTTAAATGGGCATGGAATCATTCTCACTCATAAAAATATCTGTAACTAGGTAACTGAATTGCTCATCTGTCAACTACATGTGATGCAGACCTATTTATGCCTATCGTCCTAGCTAATTATTTATAGCACTCTCCGTTCACACTCAGAAATGTCCAAGGGTGGGGAATAAGTTATGTCACCATCCTAATTATAAGGTTCTTTCAGGGCTTTGCTTTCTTGGGGGTTTACTCTATCATTTGATTTAAGATGCTTTTTGGAATCCTTTTGGCTGAGAATAGGAGGTACATTCTCTGACCCTGTGTATATGACTTTGTGCTTTGTGAGTGGGAGGAAGTAGGGTGAAGGCTGGGATGCTGGTGTAGTATGTGGGCAGCATCATTTAAGTGTGAGGTTCACACATGGCGTTAAAGGCTGGGATGCTTCAAGACAACCAGGCTATCAGGCTTCTGGTCCTGGAAACGTGTGACATATACTGATACGTAAGGGCCAATGTTCACCAATAGAACTTTTTTTTTAAAGAAAACAAACAACAATAGCAACAAAATTAATATTTTTATTCTTTACCACCCAAAGTAATTAATAGATTTGAGGATTCCGTGTTTATGCTGCCCTGTCTGTTTTGCCACAGAGAGAAAGAAGGCTCTTGGTCATTGTAGTTCAAGGCCATGTCAAAGCAGTCAAGCTTCCCCCCGAAAGGCCGGTGCCCCCCTTCATCAGTCCTCGGAGAGAACAAACTTCTTCAAAGACCCCAGATGGAACTTGGTTTCACGGACCCTGCTACCAAACTCAGGTTCAGCTGCCCGCAGCTTGAAAACCAATACTCGAGACAGTGTTGGTAGGAAAGGAAAGCTTGCTTTATTCAGGAGGCCAGCAACCTGGGGAGAAGGCGGACTTGTGTCCACAGCCAGACTCCCAACTGCCCATCAGGGGGCAAGAACTTTTAAAGGGAAGTTTCAGGGGTGCACAGGTGGAGGGAGGGGGCTACCTGCAGAAACAGCACAGGCAGCTCCAACAGGCATCTTGAACTTGGTCATCGGTGGTCTGATCAGCGTCATCTTGATGGTTTTAGGTACAGTTAGTCTTCAGTTCCAGGGTCAATTCCCATTTATTTGAGGCCAGTTCTCGGAATTGTGGCAGCTTATGTCATGGCTACAGTCCGGTCATCATGTAGTTAACATCTGCACCTGGCAGGGGTTTCAGTGTCTACAAGAAGGCTCCCAGGACACGGCTCAGAATACGATCTCTAGCCCTTGAGGAGGAACGAAAGGGCCCTGACTATGCTTAGTGACTGAACTATTATTATTTTGTCTTGTTTGACTGATTTTCCATCGCGTCTGCATTTTTCTCATTTCTCTGATTAAATTTATTCTTTGGCTAAAGTTTTTCTACAGACAAGAGGCAGGCGGAGGACATGAGGGGTTGGGGTCCTATGCCAGGAAAGCCCCATAGGGTCCTGATTGGTCACAGCCTGATCTGAGGGTCCAGAGTGCCCTGTGGTTGGTACCTCCCCCTGGGCAGGTGGCATCAGGTTCACTTCCTTACAGGGCCCTGAGGATCACAAGCTAGGGTTCTAGCTGGCTGTTCTCCCCTGGCACTCCTTCTTACACTCTGTACACATTTATTTATATGTTTTGTTTGTTTGTTTTTAAATTTATTTATTATTTATTTTTGGCTGCATTGGGTCTTCGTTGCTGCACGCGGGCTTTCTCTAGTTGCGGCAAGCAGTGGCTTCTCTTGTGGAGCACGGGCTCTAGGCGCGCGGACTTCAGTAGTTGTGGCACACGGGCTCAGTAGTTGCGGCTCACAGGCTCTAGAGCACAGGCTCAGTAGTTTTGGCGCACGGGCTTGGTAGCTCCGCGGCATGTGGGATCTTCCCGGACCAGGGCTCGAACCCGTGTCCCCTGCATCGGCAGGCGGATTCTTAACCACTGCACCGCCAGGGAAGCCCTATTTATGTGTTATGTGTCTGTTTGTTTAAGCTCTGTCTCTCTACGGTATGAGGGCTGGGATTACTTTGTCCGTTTTTCTTTTTTGCTTATCTTTCACTTTTGTCTTTTTGGAGGGGGGTCATTTGTCATCACATCACCGAGTGCTGGGCACAGAATAGGTGCCCATTGAGCTAGGTGGCCACAAATTTTACCTCCGCTTATTCACACGCCTTTGCAAATGACTTTTCCACTGCTCCCACTGAAAGTGGGACTGTTTCTTCACATCTTGTGTCTGGACTTGGCCTTGGGGATCGCTCTGCCTGTTAGTAAATTAGTAACTATTGCTTAAACAGAGGATTAAACAGCACTTGCCCTTTGAAGCTTGCCCTCTCTTGCTCTGGAAATCCTGTTGACTGCCCCCCACCCCCCAGTAAGCCTGGGTGAGCCTGTGAATGCAAACAGCGTGTGGCCTGTGACCTCCATCAGCTTCGCTGAGAGCCGGCCCCAGCTGCCAAACACCTGATGAGGCCACTGGACCCTGGTGACTGTCAGCATAGGGTAAGCCCATCTCAGCTGAGGCCAGACCGCATCTCCAGCCCGGAGCATCACGTGTAAACAGATAGTTGTATTTAAAGCTACTTTGGTTGTTCATCGTTTGTCATGCAAGAAAAGCTAATTGGCATACCCGATAAATATTTATGGAACGAATGAATAATGGTCTCAGAACTTACAAAAAACAAGACATCTGTGTATGTATGTTTATTCATTTTTGCACATATACAGAAAGGTGGGTATTATACACGTTTATTCCCTCCTGGCGTGCACAAAGGAAGTACAAGATTCCTATTTGTATTAGTCAGGGTTCTCCAGAGGAACAGTCCCAATGGGAGATATACATAGACGTATGGAGGTTTACTATGAGAAATTGGCTCAGTTGATGGTGGAGGCTGAGATGCCCCAAGATTTGCAGGGTTAGGGTTAGGGTTAGGATTAGCGTTAGGGTTAGGGTTAGGGTTAGGGTTAGTTTTAGGTCTGCAGGCTGGACACCCAGGAAAGTTGGGGTGATTCAAGTCCCAGTTTGATGGCCTGAGAACCTAAATGTAAGTCCAGTCCAAGGCAGGGGAAAAAGGTGTCTCAGGTGAACCTTAGGCGGGCAGGAAGGGGCCCTTTGCTGTATTCAGGCCCTCAACATTGGCCGATGGCCACCCACACTGGGGAGGGCCATATACAGAGACACTAATTCCGTGGCTAATCTCACCCGTGAACACCCTCAGAGAAACACCCAGAAACAATGTTTTATCTGGTCCCCCGCCCCGGCCGTGGCCCAGTCATGTTGACACATCCAGTTAACTCTTGCACAGTTAAAATACTCACTTTACCAGTTGTTCCTCTATAGCTATTGCCTACCAAAAATGACTAGGATGGATATTTCCAGCTGGTATCTGAATATTGTCAACTATAGGATCCAGAAGTTAGAGGTGAAGAAACTGAGAGGTCAAGGGAGGATTGGGGGCAGGCCTGAGGTCATGGGGCCATCAGCAACGGGCAGGTCTCAGATCCAGAGGCTAGAGCTCACAGTCTGGAGGCTGTCAGGCTTTAGGGACAGTGTGGCTTCCCCGAGTTCCAGGGGAGGCAAAGTCCGCACCCCTCACCCTCGGGCTTGAGTTCGTGATACGCTAGAAGGCCTTGAAGAATAAGAAGGGCAGGTGTGGTGGAGATGACGGTGGTGGTCAGGGGTAGGATGCTGTGTTTGCCTGTGCACCCTCCTCCCTTGAAACTTGTGGAAGATTCAGGTGTAGAACGTCCTGTTACTCAGAGAAGAGCAACACGCATCCCTGGTCCCTGTAGGAGTGGAAGCAAAGCTGCTCATTCCATCCCTGTGTTTTCTTAGCAGCTTCTACGAACGGCCACTTGTTGACAAGGTGTAGGTGCAGCGGTATCATTGCACGAGGAAAACTCTGTGAGAAAAAGAAAAATGTTTACTGAAAGACAGCGGCCTTTGGGGTATGTATCTAGTATTATCAACTCATCTGACGTTTTATTGACTTCTTGCCTCGGCCTCCATCTTTTTCTCTTTAGAGTTTTGAATTTTGTCTCCATTTGTTCAGGAGAAAGAATTCTGATAACGCATGTAATTTCAGAAGGAAATCACACAAGCAAACGATATAAAATCATAATTTGTCCATATGCGGAATTCCCATTAGTGCATGACTTAAGATATGCAATTTGCTAATTAAAAATACTTTTTTTCTGGCTCATTAGGTTTCTGGTAAATAATGTGTATATATATTTTGTTTGTTTGTTGTTTTGGGTTTTTTCAATTTTTTATACAATTTTTAAAATTACTTTCCATTTACACTTATTACACAATATTGGCTATATTCTCTGTGTTGTACAATACATCCTTTAGCCTATCTTGCGCCCAGTAGTGTGTGCCTCTCACCACCCCCCGACCTTTTTCTTTCCCCCACCACTCACCACTGGTAACCACTAGTTTGTTCTCTAGATCTGTGAATCTGATTCTTTTTTGTTATATTCGCTACTTTGTTGTATTTTTTAGATTCCACATACAGGTGACATCATACAGTATTTGTCTTTCTGTCTTTTTTCACTTAGCGTAATGCCTTCCGAGTCCATCCATGTTGCTGCAAATGGCAAAATTTTGCATGTATATATATATTTTATTGTGATGGTCAGACGCACCCACAGAAGGAGACACAGGGGAGACTCAGCAAAAACAAAGGTTATTATACTCACAAGTCCTAGAGTTGCGAGACACACATAACATGCAGGACCACATGGAAAGACACCAGGGCAGTCAGGAGGTGTAAGACGGTGAGGGGAAGTTTTCCCCAGGAAACTCCCATGACCTTTATGGGTGTTTGCTGGGGAAAGGCAAAGACAGCAGAGTAAACAGTTCATTGGAAAACTTCTGTGCTACAGGGATGGTCCCCTGCTTACGGCACCTGGCCCTGGGATGATTAAAATAGGGGAAGAATGCCTCCTGGGGTGTAGGTCTGGCTGTGGGTTGGTTATTTTGTGTATTAGAGGCAAACTCCCATCTGGGCCCTTTATTATCTCTAAGAATTGTCTAGTCCCTGGAGGGGTGGTCCTTTCTCAGCCAGAAAGGATTTTTAATATGTCAAAATATCATAATATGCAGAAAGAATTTAAAATATTTATAATACAGTTTGCATTTCTTATTTAAAAATTTATAATAAAGACAAAAGAGAAGATGAACAAAGAAAAGTCAGATTTATAAATACCCATACGTAATCAGGTTTGTTTAAAACTACTCTTAATTTCTCGATGTCAGAGAGGCTCAGGGATGTATCGTACACCATGGGGAATATAACCCCAATATTTTGTAAAAACCGTAAATGGACAGTGACCTTTTAAAATTATATAAAAATTAAAAATACTATTAATTTGAAGCAAGAAGGGAATAAATACCTTATACAAAACAGCTCACAATTCAATTGCTATAAATTGTTGCCAACTGCTGGCCCGATACCCCCTCTCCCAAAGAGAGAGAGAGATTTTTAAATTTCTACAAAATAATTTTCTTTTTTTTTTTTTTTCTTTTGGTGTGTATGAGGACAGGAAGAGGTAGGAAAATTGCTGTGCAGTCTTAGTTGTTCAAGATTTTACTGAGGTCCCCTAACGCCTGCCTGCCTGGTCCACAGCTCCGTCTAATCAGCATGGCGTCATGTTAAATTGGCCGTTTCTGGGAGTCAGAAGGCATCCGGTCTTAGAATGACAATGCATCACCCAGATATAAAGCAGCTGGCGATCCTGCGGACAATGGATTATTGATCTCAATAGAGGAGACACATTTAGAAGGTATAGGTTGACCTCGGGAGGATTTTACAGCGGATTGTAAAATTGTGTCTGAGAAACAGAGCCACAAAGAGCTACAAGCCTAACAGGGCTTCCCCTGGGATGTGGCTGAGCCCAGACCCAAGAGATGTAAACAGGTGGTCGCAGAGGCCGGGCTGCGGAACACGCGTCCATCCCATAAACTCCTTCAGGCGTCGACCAGGGAAACGTCTGACTCATTGCTTTTCCATGTGTGGGTTGAAATTTCATGTTTCTGTGTCTTGGAAGAGTTATTTGAAATTGCATGTACTTGAAAATTGTTGAAAGCAAACAAACCTGTATGACACTATATTTTAGGTGTATATTTGTCTGAGAAAAGTCACTAAACTATCAACTGTTTTTGCCTCTTGGTGACAGGGTATTAGTGACTTTCAATCTTCTTTCTCTTAAAAATAATCTGCATGTTGTGATGATTCTAAAACGATGGTATTTCATGTAATTCAGAGTGTTTACAGGAAAATGGAACGGTGACTTTAAAACACAGCACGTTATCAGTTTGAAAATGAGGCGGCAGGCTAGTCCTTGTGGGTACATTCTCTTATCCACCTGCTTGGTGTTCTAATTCAGTCTGATATGGAAAAATGCTGCTCTTCACTGCTGTGATTGCTTCACGTTCATTTATGTTCACCTTCCCTTAGTCTCATGACTCACACAAACTCACACTTTTTTCCCTGAAATGCACTGAAGGCATGAATCATTGCTGAGCGCCTCCGTGATTTAGGGCATGCTGGTGGCAGAGATGGCTGAATGAGTACGATGGCCATTTCCTTATGAACCTAGTCAGAGATCAGCCACAAATCTGTCCACGACGAATTCACATGGACTTGATTAACATTCATACGGAATGAATTTCAGGGCATGTGCATTTGCAGTGCACGTGTGTGACACACAGATGTCATACTTACCATAATTACTCCCATCACAATACATGAATTTTGTCCCGTTCTCTTTTGTTTAGTATACAGTTGTTAAGTTGGCAAATTTATCATTGTGACTGTGCTTCCAACTTGAAACAAATGCCTGAAACTTTTTTAATGACTGTGCAATATGATGTCATTAAATGATCAAGTTTAATAAGACCTAGAAAACCGCAGAGGTGCCAATGAAATAACTGTTCTTAATATAAAGTCCTCCTCAGCCACTTCGAAGGGTCTCGATTTCCTAAGTGACTTTGAAAGAATTCTATCTCTGCCTTTCAGAATCAAAACGGACCCCCAATAATCCTATAATTCAGCTCTGAAAAAAATGCTTTTTGCTTCTAATGAATTGATGTGCCTTTAAGATGGTCACATCTTATTGAGATAAAGAGCTCATCCCTCCTTGTTGGATGAAATGAGAAAGATAAACCTTGGGAAGAATTAGGGTACAGTTCCGAAAAAAATTAAGGAGCAGTCTTTATTAACTGCGATATGCTCTCTCCTTGAGAGTAAAGTCAATTTTGAACTTAATTTATGTGTATTAAAAAATATATATATATATATACACACACAATAAAAACTTTTCTAAAGTCCTCGCAAAAAATATTTTCCCACTTCTTCCTCTCTTTGACCTTAACTGTCAGAAAACTAGTGCTGAAAAGCCCTCAGATCTATTGGTCTCCTGTGGCTTCACTGTTATTGGCTCTTCCACAGCTGTGCTCCTTTCCCTGCTGCCAGGACCCTGATTTGGTCAGGCTGCCCGGTTCCCAGACCCTGGAGATGAATCAAGTCTAGTCTAAGTCATCGCAACCCAGTGCTCCTTTGTGATTGGTCTAGACATGAGCATGTGACCCACTTATGGCCAATGAGAGAGGAGGGGAAGTGATCTTGGGGGCCCTGGGAAATACTTTTGTCCTTAATAAACAAAAAATACTCACACAGGGTAAAGAGCTTCCTGCCACCCTCCTGTGCCTTCCTACTGTATATACAGTTTCGGGGGATGTGACACCTGGATGGGAGACTGCCATGCTGGGATCACGAGGGATTGAGCCTTGGAAAACAGGCTGTGTACCAAGAACTGTGGAATGGAAGGAAGAAAGAAGACTTCCAGTTACTTCCAGGTCAATCCTGAGAACACCCACTGGGGTGGGCAAAACAGTCGCAAAAGTGTACATCTTCACGCCCAGAACCTGTGAACATGCTACATTACACGGCAGAAGAGAAGTAAGGTAACAGATGGAATGAAGGTTGTTGACCAGGCAGATTATCTTGGATTAACAGGGCGGATCCCATGTCATCACAGGGTTCTTAAATGTGAAAAAGGGAAGCAGAGGAGTCATTGTCACAGTGATGCCATGAGAGAAAGACTGGACTGGCCATGGCTGGCTTTGAAGATGGAGGACGTGCCCACGGGCCAAGGAATGCCAGAAGCCGCTTGACACTGGAAAATACAGGGAATGGGATTTTCCTCTAGAACCTCCAGCAAGGAACGCAGCTCTGCAGGCATCTGATTTTAGCCCCGTGATGATCTCGGAGAGGCAGCAGTGAGTGGTGGCATGAAGCGAGATCTTAATTCACTGTCCGGGACTTGAAGGTGGGGGGCCTGGATGAAAACCAGGAATCCCAGCCAGCACACCCCCTGGCTCTTGCCCCCGGTGAAAAACGCATTTCTCATGGAGGCAAAACTGTAAAAACAGGTACAAAGTTTATTATTAGAGACACAGCACAACAACAAGTGGGAGAGCACACAGGGAAACTGTTTGGTTAAGACAGAAGCAGGGCAGAGATGCACACCTGGAGAGCAAGGGTGTGGGCATCCCCCCTAACGAGGAGGACCCCAGTAAAGAGGCGGTTAGATCACTTATATAGGGCAGGTCTTCCGGGTCTCTGTTCACCTCTGGCCAATTATCTGGTTTCTTTCTCCGCACCTGCTCTGCCCTAGGGCCCTCCCCAGCATGCCTGAGCAACTTTTTTCCAACATGGATTACAGCCCAGACGCCTATGGGACGGCCTTAGCATCACCTATTATGGGGTGGTGTCCCCTCCTTTTTGACCCCCAAAGAGTTTTTCTGTGCATGTGCAATGTCTCCCTTGCCCCAAGGATGGGAAATGTATGGCCTCTTAATCTTTTAACAGGGTTTAGTCCCACTCTGTTCCTGCCATAAAAATGTCCAATGTCCGGTTATTTACCCTATTTCTCTTACTGGTTTTTATATCGAGGTGCAGATCTCAAAATATAGGCAGGAGTCCGGTCATAACTATGTAGTCCTGGAGTCTGTTTATCTCTTGCTTCAGGAAATGTAAACGGGGGGCTGGTAATGAATGTCTGGCCTGGAGCCCATCTTCTTCTCCCCCCAGAAGTGTGAACAGGAGACCAGTTGTAAATGTCTAGCCTGGAGCCCATCTATCTCCTGCCTCAGTGACACCCATTTAAGACTTCTGACCCCCTGAACTGTAAAACAATAAATTTGTTTTAAGTCACTAAGTATATGGTAATTCATTACAGCAGCAACAGAAAACGAATTATGGATGTTCAATTTGAGGACGGCTGTCTATTTGAAGCCTTTGTTAGCTCAGTTTTCTGTTAATTACAGCCAAACACCACCTAGCAGATATGCCACTCTATCATCTATTTGAGTTAATATTATTTTTAAGACCATTACCTTTGTTCCAAAGAGATCATTACATGGTTCCCTGGCTAAATGATGTGTCTCTCAAGGCAGGAAACGCTGAACCTTTCACTACTGTATTCTCACCAATACTCCAGGTCCTTCCCCAAATATGACTTACTTTCTGTGGAATCTGAAGATCCATGAAAGAAAGATGAAAACCACCGATTTATATAAAAACAGAGCAAGTGTGTTAAATCACATGTAGGGTCACTTCTTTATAGTAGGTTTTGAAGAATTAATTCACATGGAACAAAATTATTATATAAAATTTTGTATCAAATTGACGCTGTCCTAGTAACATAAAAAAAAAATCAGAACAGAATTCCAAATTCGCTTTCTGAAATTGGTTGCCATCAACGATGTTTTTGGTCCTTTGTTATTCCAAATTTTGAAAACTTAATGAATAAATTTCGTTCCTGGGGTCTGTATGTTGAATGATATCACCTGTACGTGTACTATATGTCATGTAGATTATAATTACATTTCCCATTTGTCATTTAATCTTTACAAGAACCTATTTCTCAGGCCAGTGGGAATTAGTAACCATGACAAGCTTTCTTCCACTTGTGTGGCTTTGTCAATTTCTTTGTTTACTTTATACCCTTAATATCCTATCACCGTGTGGCTGTGTGTTATTCACAGAAAACAGTGTTCTAGTAAATGTGGTGTGTTCTCCAGGCCCAGGGCTATCTATGATTAAAAAAGCTCTAGGTATGCAGGATATCAAACCACCCACCCACCCATAATTGGATGTAGAGCCGAATACTACATCGAGGTTCCAGGAGCCTAGCCCCTCAGGGTCCCCGGTGTGAGGACCACACAGGCCCCTCCCTTGTTAATCTTCAAGCTGACGTTGCAGACTGCCCATTCATTCCTCAGGAACCTCTCGCGGCCCCGGGTTCAAGCAGGCGCTCTCTGATTTAGGGATCTGCCCTATACCTATCCTCTCCGGCTCTGTAGAACCCCTCTGTTCCTTGTCACCATCAAGGCAGAGTGGCTGCAATGCAGTGGCCATCGAGAGAGTGGAGGCTGAGGTTAACCCATTGGCAGAGGCGCCCCCTGTGTGGTGGAGGCGGACCCAGGCTTCCCTGGGACCCAGACGTCCAGCATCAGAGCCAGACGCCTGCTGGGCAAGGCTGCCCCCCGTGGTGGGAGAGGTGCATCTCCAGGTGGAGAGTTGGGCTGTGTGCTACCTCCAGAGAATCCCTCCGCTTCTTCCCCGGCAGCTCACGCCTGCCTTGTTCTGCTGGTCCGTGTGCATCCACAGGCCTCCGTGCCCATCTGAGGAGCCCAGTCTGCCTGTGGTCACTCAGGACCCGGTGGGATGAGAGGGCGGGAAGCTGCCCGTTCCAGAAATTTCCTCGGGCAGAAGAGAAAGGCTACTTTGGTCCTGCCTCTTTCAATAGGCCTCTGTGTTGCCATCCATCTACCTTAAATATAGGTGATCTGTAGGCATTTAGGTTCATTTTCAGCATTTTCTAGTGATTTAAATGATCTTGCTTTATGATTGACCAAGCTTTAAAGATAGAGAAATCGGGTTCGGGGTGCAGAGTGCAGACTCAGCAAGGCTGTTTTTTGTTGTCTGTCTTAAAATCGTCTTCAACATGGAACCCTTAGCGACTGAATGGCCAGTAACCAGACTGGCTATACTTCCCCATCCAGCAAGGGCCAGATGGCTTCCATTCTCAGAGAAGGGCCGCGAACGTGCATCTGTAATTCCCTGCAGCCTGCACTGCTTTTTTATGAAATCTGCTGCTACTTGTTCTGTGTGGGACAGCAAGTGACCTGTCAACGGCATAAAGTATAAACACAGCAGGTCTCCCTCACCCCAGGAGCCCGTCCTCAGTCTCACGTCACAGCTTCCCTTGGGGAACAAAACCGAGCATATACATGTCAGCATCTTTTTTACCCACGTTCGGATGAATGGCATTTGTTAGCGTCCTTCAGCCTCTGTAAAATTAGAGTGTCATTTTCCTGTTGGGAGCATGAGAAACATAGGCAATTTTGAGTTACTGTAGTGTGAGGTTTTGACGTTCGGTTCACATTGATCTCTTCCCCAGTTGCGTCGCCATGCTCCTGCAAAAGCGTCTAGATTGATCTCGGAGAGAAAGGCACAGCAGGTCCTTATTCTGAATGTCTTGGAGCCAATAGGGGGCAGCGTTCTCGGCACCAGTGGCGTGGGCAAGTCAGTGCACTTCGCTCTGCTCCAGCAGCTGGGCTACTTCAGCACCAGAGCACAGAGGTTGCCATGCATACAGCTGCCCTCACAGGCGTGTAAACCTCCCCACTGGTGAGTGACCCACATGCAGGAGACTCAGGACCATCTGACAGAGGGTATTTAGGGTTCTGATTAAGAAAATTCACAAGGTAGGGCTTCCCTGGTGGCGCAGTGGTTAAGAATCCGCCTGCCAATGCAGGGGACACGGGTTCGAGCCCTAGTCTGGAAAGATCCCACATGCCGTGGAGCAACTAAGCCCGTGTGCCGCAACTACTGAGCCTGCTCTCTAGAGCCTGCGAGCAACTACTGAAGCCCACGCGCCTAGAGCCCATGCTCCGCAACAAGAGAAGCCACCACAGTGAGAAGCCCGCGCACCGCAACGAAGACCCAATGAAGTAAACAATAAATTAATTAATATTAAAAAATTCACAAGGTAGAAAAACTGCAAACGTTGAATATTTGAAACTAGGGGACTGTAGCTTTCGTTTACTTTTCCTTCACTCATTTTTTTGTTCAAGGGATTTCCTTCTCTGTGGAGGCAGAGGAAGTGGAAAGGGCTGTCAGGGAGATGCAAAAATAGAAGAGGGGTTCAACATAAAGCGACGGGGAAAGAATAGATTTCTGAAGCATGGTGGCTGGGAATGTCAGTGAAGAGAAAGTGGTGAAGGATGGATGGGACGGTCTCTCCCTTTGACCCCAATCGATGGACAGTATCCAGGGGGTACTTAGCAGTCAATAAGAAAAGGAGAAACGCTGAGCAATACGATACTGGACCAGGTATAACGGTCTCTGCAGTTTAACGTAAGGAAAATGATTTCAGTAACACTTCTAATGTAACCGAACCAAGTTCGTTTACCCCCATAACGAACCAAATGCTGAGACACCAAGGTTTTGCAGCAGAGAAAAGGTTTATTCACAAGGCAGCCAAGCAAAGAGACAGATCTCAAACAGATCTCAAATCCACCTCCCCGAAGGTGAGGGGTTCAGGATATTTATGGGATAAAGAAGCAGGGTGGCTATATGTAAAATAGATAAACAGCAAGGTCCTACTGTACAGCACAGGGAACTATATTCAGTATCTTGTAATAAACTGTAATGGAAAAGAATATATGTATAACTGAATCATTTTGCTGTGCACCTGAAACTAACACATTGTAAATTAACTATACTTGAATATAAAAAAAAAGAAGCAGGGTGGGTGGTCTGAGGCATATGAGGAGTGTGGGAAAAGGTGATTGGAGATAAGGAAAAGGTGAGGTCATTGTCATTCTCTGCAGGTGCAGCTAAGCTACAGGCCTGCGTGTTCAGAAAGTGCAGGCGTTATCATCTTTTGAGTGTGGGGTTTTGGCCTCTAATATTGAGGTAGTCTCGACCAATCTTAGCCGGCCCAACTCAAACTGGAACCAGCAGACTCCAAGTTCCTGAAAAAGAGCTTGGGCAAACATCTTATTGTTTAGGCTACATGATGTTTGGAGGACACACACATTTTTGTAAACACAATTAAAATTAGCTTGATAAGTGAAGGCAGGTTACAATTCATTATTTATTAAGCAAGTTACAGTTTAATGGGTCTGATGACCACCCTCAGTTTCATTAAGTGAGCTGGAACTGGTGCAGTTCCACCACTGTGGAAACCTGTGTGACACAATTAACTCACGTTAAGGAGATGCCAGCAAGTCTCTTCCAAGTTATCTGAGTGCCTATCAAAACATAGTTACAGGGTCGGGTGAGGGATGGATTGGGAGTTTGGGATTAGCAGATGCAAAGTAGTACGTATAGGAAGGATAAACAACAAGGTCCTACTGTAGAGCACAGGGAACTATATTCAATCTCCTGTGATAAACCATAATGGAAAAGAATATGAAAAAGCATGTGTATATAAGTATAACTGAATCACTTTGCTGTACAGTAGAAATTAACACAACATTATAAATCAACTATACTTGAAGAGACAGGCAAGTACAGTTGACCCTTGAACAACCTGGGCGGGGGGTGGATAGTTAGGGACGCCAACCCTCCCAGTAGTTGAAAAATCTGCGTATAACTTATAGTTGACCCTCAGTATTCCAAGTTCCTCTGTATCCGAGGTTACACATCCACAGATTCAACCAACCTCGGAGTGGGCAGTATTTACTGTCGTATTTATTACTGAAAAAAAATCCCTGTATGAATGGATCCATGCAGTTCAAAACTATGTTTTTTTAAGGGTCAGTCTACTTAACTCAATCAAGTTTCCTCATCTCCCCCAAAGACACCAACGCTCAGTTGAAAATAGAGGCTACTATTAGCTTGGCATATTGATGCAGAGAAGCTGACTAAACCGCTGGTCTTTCGAAACAAGGCTGCAGCTAGAAAGTGGTGAATGTTTTGGGAAAGCTGGAGACTGATTCTTCAAGGCCAGAAACCATGCTGTTCTAGTAAATAAAATCTTAAGTTCCATGCACAGACTGTTTTGTCGGGAGTGCATTTAGCTTGGTAACATCGCCTTGGACTAACACCAGGAGTCAGTGGTATGTAGACTTGATAACACAGCCGCTTGTCAAAGGGACAGAGGCTGCAGGCAGATTGGAGGCTGCAGGCAGCCTGTAGGCTGTAGGCAGATTGGAGGCTGCGGGCAGATTGGAGGCTGCAGGCAGATTGGAGGCTGTGAGCAGATTGGAGGCTGCAGGCAGCCTGTAGGCTGCGGGCAGATTGGAGACTGCGGGCAGATTGGAGGCTGCAGGCAGATTGGAGGCTGCAGGCAGCCTGTATGCTGTAGGCAGATTGGAGGCTGCAGGCAGCCTGTAGGCTGTAGGCAGATTGGAGGCTGCGGGCAGATTGGAGGCTGCAGGCAGCCTGTAAGCTGTAGGCAGATTGGAGGCTGCAGGCAGCCTGTAGGCTGTAGGCAGATTGGAGGCTGCGGGCAGATTGGAGGCTGCAGGCAGATTGGAGGCTGCGGGCAGATTGGAGGCTGCAGGCAGATTGGAGGCTGCGGGCAGATTGGAGGCTGCAGGCAGATTGGAGAACGTTTATTAGAAAAGGAAGCAGAAAGAATAAAAATACCTATCATTCCACAGGGCAGAAAGAAACATGCCATTGCTATTTATTAAATATAAGTTAATGTCTGCTTAATGAGTCCTATTGCATTTACCTTTTCTTTCTGAAAGTCTAACACTTCTGAATGTCTAACACTTAGGGATCTTAAGAATATTCAACGGCAGAGCCTATAAAATTTAAATCTCCAATAAAGAGTTAAAAAGCCGTTAAAGTAAATTGTTTTGGAGAACAGAGACGTTACGAAATATCATTACATGTTCTCACACATGTTACTTGTTTAATTAGTCCGATATTAATTACTCTGCCACTTTTATTTATTTATTTATCTATTTATTTTTATTTATTTTCTTTTACTTAAATAATACCATTTACATAACATAAAAGTAAATGATACAAAATAATATATAATTTATATGATTATTATTTTAATATACAATGTGCAGATATCCACTTTATATTTATGTTAAATTTAAAAAAGTATGTGCATAATTATTTATTACATTTATATTATATAATTTATTTATCAGTTAGCAACACTAGTAATGATATTATACTATTATGTAATTATATATCACATTACATTTATTTCACATTATATTATTATGGTTTCTTTTTAAGTCTGGTAGGTTATGTACTGGCTTCCTTTTATTTTGGCGGTACACGGGCCTCTCACTGCTGTGGCCTCTCCCGTTGCGGAGCACAGGCTCCAGACTCGCAGGCCCAGCGGCCATGGCTCACGGGCCCAGCCGCTCCACGGCACGTGGGATCTTCCCGCACCGGGGCACGAACCCGTGTCCCCTGCATCGGCAGGCGGACTCTCAACCACTGCTCCACCAGGGAAGCCCTGGAATAGTGCTTTTTGAAGTTAAATTTGCTAATTGCAAATAAAACCAGATAATCATCAAAAAAAAAAAAAAAAGGAAGAAGAGAAAATGTACTTCCGTTTCTACAAGGTCTGCTGGAGAATAACCTATGTTCTCCAAAGTTGCAGATACAGACAGGAAACAGGAGCCGTGATGAGGACTCCGGCAGGTCGGCCACGCATGGCTGAAGAAGGACAAGAGACACAGCGTCCATCTGCTACTGTCACACCCCCAGCAGGTCATTCCTCTCCACTTCAGAGAACTAGTCAGTCGGCAGCTTAAACAGTGTGGCTTTTAAGACCCATGTACCCCAAGATGCAGGGAAATGGGAAGATGATTCACAGCAGGTTTAGGTTCAGACTCTACCTGGGCCAGATAATGCCCTGCTCTGTCCCTCCCACCCCAGAATGGGACACTTGGAAATGGAGAGATCTGAGCCGTCGCATTGACTATGGAACCCTTTTGGCATTTAGGGCCTGGGATGGTGAGAGCCTGAAATGACCAGAATGGGACCTCACTATGAAAATGGTGCACCCCAAACACCTATAGCGTCTCCCGCAGAAAAGCACCGGAACAGAGACAATGGGATCATTTGCTCTTCTTGCCTGGGAACCTCTCACACCAACAGGGGAACCTACTGACCACCTCCCTAATGAAGTTCAACTGCATCCATCAACCATGGTGATAATATAAACACAATTACTATATGAACCACTTTGCTGCACACCTGAAACTAACACAATATTGTAAATCAACTATACTTCAATTAAAAAAAAATTATTACTATAAAAATATCCAGTCTTTCCCATCCCACGCCCACAAAATAAAGAAGATTCCAACATGGCCTGTTAAGTTTCTGACCCTCTCCCTACAGAGGGATCAGCCTGGCCAGATGCTCCTTTGAGATTTGTAGCAGGAAATAAGAAGGCAAGTGAGCAAAACAGGGAGTATTTGGGCAAGAGCAGAAAAGAAAGTTTTCAAGGAGTTGTTAGGGTGACAGAAGAGCCACAGCAGTGTCTGTGTGTGGAAGAAGAGACCAGCGAGGAAAAAGGGAATTTAGAAAACATCACCATGGTTTACAAGGACCCTGCATTCTTGGTGTCTGTGAAATATAATACATGTGTTTTGAAATGAAACTTTAGTGTTTTTTTTTAACAGAGGTATAGGTTAGCAATCATGAAAGTACTTTTTAAACTTTTTATGTTTTCTAGGATTGAAAAAATACATAGATATATTGCAGAGCCAGATTTCTTAATGTTGGAGAAAAAAGTTATATATATGGAAATGGAGAGGATGGGAGTCAATCCCGTGGCATTAGACTGGAATCAGGTACTAGTAGAAAGTAGTACACACACACATACACACACACACACACACACAAATATAGATATATGTGTGTGCACAGGTTGGTATACACACGTGTATACCAACATTTCCTAGCTCTGTCCTCTAAGAGGACTTAGAAGCAGTGACACCCCCGTAACAATGAGAACACCTAATGCTCAGATCTTGGTTTCTAATACCAATTTTTAATAATAGGAATCAGGGCTCTTGGGAAAAAAAATGCTGACCCCAGGGCTGAGGCAGAAGAATTACTGGATGAACCTGGAGCATCTTGTGGTACAAGGAAGGTACAAAGAAGTGCTCAGATGTGACAGAAATACATGGAAAGATTACAAGAACCAACCTGAAGGAACTCAGAATGTTCAAAGCCAGAACAATGAGTACAACAAAATAACTATGACAGTGTTGGCTAATAACCCATAGAATAAAATAAGTATCCATGAATTGATATAATATCAATCAATCAATTAATGGTACAGAAGAGCCAGTGTGTCTGAGGGTAGAATCCCAATGAAAAAAGCAAAAACTATGCGTGAAATGGAAAATCCCCATTAGACTAATGTTACAGGAATGAATGTTGTGAGCAGGTACCACCAAGTGATGCTAAAATAACACATGCACAGACCCCGAAGAGCTACCCGTGGGAAACACTGAAATCACTAAAGATCATGACATCTATAGACATCTGGGAACTTCCGCAATGACGCTCCCCTAGAAGGAGTCATTAATATCCAAAAACGGCTGCCCAGCCTCTAGCATTAAACCATTGGGCTGTTGGAAGGCAGAATGTATCTTATGTGACATCCGATGAGCAAAACATCTGGAGAAACAAATTGGGGTGAGGCCTTTCCAAGTGTGCTAATGAAACACTTGCTGTCAGGATAAGGCAGAAGAAAAGACAAGGTCAGGAAGCCCTGGGGCTTAATTGATTTGTCTTCTAGGAAAAGATGGCAGTGGGCAGAGTGACTCACGCCCAGGTATCAGGGGAACGTCATTAAAAGCTTATTAGGACACTAGTCCCAGGCAGCAGACCAGAGCATAAAGTCGGTCCACCACTGGCTCTGTCAGAATCTTGTTTTCTCATACAAGCATCCTATTGTGTTTCTGTGCCCAAAGTCATTAACATAATATAACAGCTTCACGCCCAAGAATTTCTGTGCCTGAGGCCGGAAGCTGCTGTATAGGGAAGGGAAAATTAAGTTCTCAGACTCTGGATTTTGAATGCACAAAACTGAAAAGGGAATTTTTCTCCAAACATGGCGTTTATTCCAAATGGCCTGTTAGGATGCCTTTGATGAATGGCATCTCAAATATCTGGGAACGTGTGGCAGAGACGGGAAGTGTCTCACGTATATCGATATACCTCCCTATACATCTTTCCTTGCCTCTCTTGCAGCTACACTGGGACTGATGACTTGCTCTGGGAGGGCAAGTAACATATATGGCTTCTGAGAAGAGGTATTTAAAATCCAGTGTTTCTTCTATCACTCTTTCCCCTGCTGTGAGGACCTAGTGGACCACTTGCAGTAGCGCAGCTACTAGGGAGGAGATGCCAGAGGCGCATCACAGGCGCATGAAGAGTCAACCTTTACAATTTCAAGCCACTGAGATTTCAGAGTGTGTGTGATTCTGGCGACAAACACCCTGACTCTTCCAAAATGCCTCCTCCCAAGCCCACTGCAGCAGATACAGGAATGCCTGTTTTTCAGTCAACACCATCCAGGAATAAAATTTCTGTGCTTCAGCCAGAGGTGACTGCAGAGGTGACAGAAATGTTAGTTACCAGACTCGAAAATAGCCTTTGTCTGGTCACAAGGACACGATTCCCAAATCTGACAGAGGGCTGGAGCTCCCTGGGCTTGGAGTGATGAATTATGTTCACGTGAGCTAAGCAGATTCCATAAATCATAAGAAATTTTTACCGAATCTACTGTGAATACAGCTAGAGCCCCAAGTCTGACACGTCACACATCTTAAATTGAGAATAATGGGTCCTTCTTTGACCATTTACCCAATAGGTAGAATAAAATATCAGAGCTGAAAGGGCTTTTAAAAATTATCTTAATGAATCCCTTCAGTTTATTGCAAATGTTTTATTATGTGCCATGGACTGTGCTAGAAACTGGGAATTCAGGTATAAGTGAGACCCACTCCCTTTCCTCAAGGAGTTTATGTTTTAAGTGAAAACCGAATACAGAAACTACATAATGAGATGCACACAATAGACATATAAAGGGCACGGTGGGGCTTGCTGGAGGGGTAATTAGTGCAGCTTGGGGTAGAGAGAAAGCTTTGTGAAGGGATGATGCCCCACTGGGTCATAAGAATGCCTGGCAAAAAATATGGGACAAGAGAGATTCGTGCAGGCGGAGGCATGAAAGTATGAAAGAGCATGGTAGGGAAAGAGATAATAAAATTCTCAAAAACAGGTGGTCAGAGCTTGGTCTAAGTTCTTTGTACCCACACCTGCCACCACATTTAATTGGCTCTTGCTTGAATATAAGGTGGATAAATGGCAGTGTGTGAAGCTGGACAGTATTGAACAGAAGGAAAATCTATTTCTGTGAAGATGTGATATAATCTAGGTTAAGTGATTAGTAAACAATAAATGTGTTTAAAGGGATTCAAGGGCACTAGTATGTGATACTACAGGATAGGAAACACTGTATAATTTTAAATAGATTGAATTATACCAGTATTTTTAGAAGGCGGTATCTTGGTTTGTAGTACTTTTTTTTTTAATTGCTCATCAATTTTTACTCCTGCTTTTTTCATCCAGAACATAGTATATTTAAATGAAGATTTTTACCCCTTATCCATTTTGTTTGTACGTTAAGATAATTTAATTTGCTTCTAAGCTAGACTATAACAATGCATGCATAAAAGCTTGCAGGAAAAACAAGCCCGGGCGTGGGGGGTGGGGAAGAGAAGAAAGAACTAAGTATAGCTATTCTTTTTCTGAAATTAACTTCTTTGTGTTGCCGGGTCCCAACCTCCACTTATGCATTTAAAATTGTTACAAAGACTTGCAAAAAAGTTCAATGGAATTTGGCACCTTCTGAAAAATCAAAAGAGAAACTACAATTAAAATGTGCAGAAAGAAAATTCACATTTTCCCAGGCAAGGGAGTGAAGAGGCAACTGCAGGGAGGCTGCATTCTTCTAATGACAAAAAGTAAGTGATTCGAATAGGTAATTGGACTTGAATCTGGTGAATGCAGACACCTTGGCTAGAACGGAAGCGTCTCTCTAGAGGAGCAGCAGTTAAAAGACCTCCTCCTCATGCTAATGACATCATGCACCAAAACCAAGTGGGTGACACCAACAGAAATCAGTGCCGCAATGATGTTGCAGGCTCCCCTTTGGGAGAAGGACTGGGGTAGAGTTTGGGAAGCATTTCAGCTAAAGATAAAGAGTGGATTCCTATGGGAATGGGCTGGGTAGTTAACACATTAGCTGAACTGAGCCTGTGAGGTTAGAACACTTGCACCAGGTCTCCTCAAATCACATGGGGAGTCAGAGCTCTTAACCAAGGACATGAAAGTATAAGGAGGCAGAGAAAGAGAAAGCTGAACCCCGTCTCTTAGACGGAGAATCCCTGATGGAAGAATGTATCCCAGACTTTAGACAACTTGGCAAGAGCTGTTCTGTGAAGAGCATCACAGCCTGGGAATGCGCGTGTGCCCTAATCCGGATGCACCTGCTAATTTCAAGATAAGGACTGTTGAGCCGTTTCAAGGCGTAAAAAGACCGTAGTCTGATTTTGTACTTTCCTAGTGCTTTGTTTTTATGCTTCTCATCTTGCTCTTTCTTATCACTGAGACATGATATATTCAACCTGTGCAAGTAGCAAGATCGTATGTGAATAAAACATCCCTACTCTATGACATAACTCACAGCAAGATCCTTTTGACCCACCTCCTAGAGAAATGGAAATAAAAACAAAAATGAACAAATGGGACCTAATGAAACTTAAAAGCTTTTGCACAGCAAAGGAAACCATAAACAAGACCAAAAGACAACCCTCAGAATGGGAGAAAATATTTGCAAATGAAGCAACTGACAAAGGATTAATCTCCAAAATTTACAAGCAGCTCATGCAGCTCAATATCAAAAAAACATACAACCCAATCCAATAATGGGCAGAAGACCTAAATAGACATTTCTCCAAAGAAGATATACAGATTACCAACAAACACATGAAAGGATGCTCAACATCACTAATCATTAGAGTAATGCAAATCAAAACTACAATGAGGTATCACCTCACACTGATCAGAATGGCCATCATCAAAAAGTCTACAAACAACAAATGCTGGAGAGGGTGTGGAGAAAAGGGAACCCTCTTGCACTGCTGGTGGGAATGCGAATTGGTACAGCCACTGCGGAGAACAGTATGGAGGTTCCTTAAAAAACTACAAATAGAACTACCATATGACCCAGCAATCCCACTACTGGGCATATACCCTGAGAAAACCATATTGAAAAAGAGTCATGTACCAAAATGTTCATTGCAGCTCTATTTACAATAGCCAGGACATGGAAGCAACCTAAGTGTCCATCATCGGATGAATGGATAAAGAAGATGTGGCACATATATACAATGGAATATTACTCAGCCATAAAAAGAAACAAAATTGAGCTATTTGTAATGAGGTGGGTAGACCTAGAGTCTGTCATACAGAGTGAAGTAAGTCAGAAAGAGAAAGACAAATACAATATGCTAACACATATATATGGAATTTAAGAAAAAAAAATAATGTCATGAAGAACCTTGGGGTAAGACGGGAATAAAGACACAGACCTACTAGAGAATGGACTTGAGGCTATGGGGAGGGGGAAGGGTAAGCTGTGACAAAGTGAGAGAGTGGCATGGACATATAAACACTACCAAACGTAAAATAGATAACTAGTGGGAAGCAGCCGCATAGCACAGGGAGATCAGCTCGGTGCTTTGTGACCACCTAGAGGGGTGGGATAAGGAGGGTTGGAGGGAGGGAGACGCAAGAGGGAAGAGATACGGGAACATATGTGTATGTATAACTGATTCACTTTGTTATAAAGCAGAAACTAACACAACATTGTAAAGCAATTATACTCCAATAAAGATGTAAAAAAAAAAAATCCCTGATCATACGCAGACAGCCTGTATTTTGGAATGTAATGTCATATATTTCAAACTGTGGAGAATTTACAATGAGGAGAAGATGATTGTAAGAAATATTATGTCCATCTTGTTAAATATGAAATCTGTGTTAAGATGGAATTTTATGTGTTTCCAAATATGGTATAGACTATAAACCCTTGGTTGATGTCTAATAGATAAAGAACTCTAACAAGTGGAAAAGGAAAAATCAAAGATATAGATAGAAAATATGACCAAGAAGAAAAAGAATTGAAAAATAAACTTTTACCTTTCTAATAACAAAACATATTAAGTATACCATCTCTACTGATAATATTTTAGTTATATATAAAACGATTTGCACAAACATGTAACAGTCCAACTTTGTAGTTATGTCACAGCAAAAAGAAATGCTCTGAAAACTAATATTTCTGACTAAAAAGAGGGGAAAAAAGGAAATCAGGTGATGGAATATTGAAGAACTTTCTAAAATAATTTATGGTTGTTTCTCATTGAGTTCAGGTACCCAGACTGGATTCACTGGGCTTCTAACGGCCAACTTTATCCCGATGGATTGCACTGAAGGTTGACCACCAAAGCAAACACAAATCAACATTTTAATTTATGGTCTTTAAAGGAAAATATATATTAAAGTGTCTGTCCTGCTGTACTCCTCAGTAGAAGGTATTTGAAACTAATTACTCTAAGTGCTAGAAGAAGTTTGATTAGTACAATGGCTTTGTCCACGTTAATCAGTATCACTCTCCAGAAACTGTGTGCTCTTTGGTGTCACTGGTTGAAGCTTTATTCAATTCAAACTCAAGTTATTAAACCAAGGCTCAGGGGCTCCCGCTATCTGGCCAGTAGAGAACTCAGGTACCACCTATAGCTTTAGGGGTTTCTCTCTGTTATCCCTGTGTCTTCTCATAAAGGTGGGCATTTACAGTCTACAGTGGGAGGGGAGGGGACAAGGGGGGCTCTGCACCCCAAGACCCAGGCCCAGTGGTGTCAAAACTCATCTGACTGTACTTAACATGGGTGCATCTTACTGTCTATTAATTACACTCCCCAAAGTTGATTTAAAACAGGTAATGGAGAAAACACATAAAGATTCTTGGCAACGAGTAAATGAAACAAGCTCCAAGTTATACAAAACATCTTTTCTACGCTGGGTAACGTTCTTTCCAATTTTCTGTAAATGCCTAAGAGGGCTGTCCTGAACATCATTTTGTTCGTTGAAAACTCCCGAGTTTCTCTCCCCAAACCCAGAGCTGTACACTGTTGCCCAAATATATTTACTAATTTTGGAACTTAACGGTTGCTTCTTGGAGTTGCCCATTATTTACTTCATCTGAAGCACAGCAGGGTCCCAGGAAAACAAGGTTATCTCTCCTCCAATCTCTAGAAGCAAGAAGAAGGAGGAAGGAAAATCAATAGTCTGATCATCATTCTTCTCCACATAGAGTCTATAGGTGGGGGTGGGTCATTATTCATCTGTGCCGGTGGAAATTGGCTTCTAAACATTGGAGAAGCAGAAAGCAAATTTTGAGAGCAAAATATGCCGTTAACTTCACGGCTGAACGGCCTGCGGAGGGATCTTTAATTGCATATGCCACAGTTCCAAGATCCGTGGCACATTCCAAGATGATCCTGGGTCTGTGGTTTCTACCTTGTTATTCCTTTCGAAAAATCAATTATGAAATTTACAGTCTATCATCTTCCCCACACATAAGTGTCTTCAGGTGGACTCCTGAGAAGTGTTTGGAATTAAATATGGGAAGACCTATTTTTCAGTGTCGCTTTTGCCACCGGTTAAGCAATGCAAAAAGCCCAAAGGGAGGCATTGTTTTTGCTTTGTTTTGTTGTTGGTTTTTGCTTGTTCTAGATCAAGGGTCAGCACTTTTTTTTTTTTCCCGCAAAGGGCCAAATAGGAAATCTATTGGCGGGCCAGAAAAGGCAAACTCGAGAACATTATATAATTATTTCTATATTCATTTAAAAGGTAAAAACATTTTTAGCATGTGGGCTTTGCAGGACTAGAGGCTGCCCACAGGCCACAGTTGCTGACCCTGTTTTCGATGGTCTCTAAGGCCTGAACCGACCCTGACCATGGAAATGTCCGTGGCTTGCTCCACACTACCCACAGCTAATTAGAGCACTTAGACTAACTCAGGTCCCTGTGATTTTCCCCAATATGCATAGTTCATTAGATGTCCCTTGGTGCTATAACAAATTATCACACACTTAGCGGTTTAAAACAACAAATTTATTGTCTAACAGTTCTGGAAATCAGGAATAGGAAAGGGGCATTTTGTGGGTAAAATCAAGGTGTCGGGCAAGGCTAGTTTCTCCCAGAGGCTCCAGGGGAGAATCTGTGTCTCACCTTCTCCAGCATCTAGAGGCTGCCCGCGTTCCTGGGATCATGGCCCCTCCTCCATCTCGAAAACAAGTACTGTAGCATTTCAAATCCCTCTGTGACATTGACCCCTCTTCTATTTCCTCTTTCAATTATAAGTGTAACAGAGAAGAGCAAACGTGACTGTGTTGGATCTATTCCTTTAGCTCTAAACCTTGTGCTCTGTTGCCTGTGCTGAGTCATGCTGGCTCTGCACCTTTGGTAAAAGAATGTTGCCTAGAGCCTGAAATACACATGGTAGCCTAGTACATATTTGTGGATGATACGGACAACAACAAATACATCAGAAGGGACTTTCAAAGCTAGCAAACGTCTGCATTTCCCTGGCAGTCCAGTAGTTAAGACCTCGTGGTTCCACCGGAGGGGGCACGGGTTCGATCCCTGGTCGGAGATCCCGCATGCTGCGCGGCCAAAAAAAAAAAAAAAAATTGCTAGCAAACACCTGCTAACATTTTGCCTTCACATTTCCCATCCCATCCCTAAGATGAGAATGATGAGCTAACCATTTTGATATTTGGAGCTCAAGCAATCTGCCAGTGTTAGACTCTGGAGAAGTTTTGTGTAATCTTGAAGCATTTGAATGTCCCTTCCCTAGCGGGCCAATATTGAGTTTAAAGCTTTGTGTCTGTATATGCGATGGGGAATCCTCTCATGGCTTATTCAAAATCACAGGTACAAAAAAGTCTTGGAATGAACCGTTTGCCCCTAGTAAGACGTTCTTAATGAGTGAAATAAGAGTCAGTTTTAAGGAGACAATATAGACCGTTTCACTTCCTCTTGCAAATCTTCTTGGGAAAATGATGGGAGGGCATGTCCTCCTGAGACAATCTGATGGGTCCTGAGGGATTAGAGGTTAGAGAGAAAAATTAAGAGCCTTTGTTTCAGTACCCACCCTAACCTTCCCACACCCTGGCTGCCAGGTCCCCTGCCTCTCCGCCTGATGTTTACAAGTGTAGCTGCTGTTCTGTGATGAATTCATTACACGCACCTCATGTCAAACTGTCTAGGACAGAAACCATTAAAAATGAGCTCCTTTGTTTTAAATTAGACACTCGGAAAGCCCATTTTCAAGTACAAATGAATAATGGTGTTTTTACGACCAGGGAGAATTCGTTTTCCTCCTGCCATCTTGTTCAAGGTACAGTCACCTGTTCACTAATTTTCATTTATCTGGATGTTCATTTTTCTAAATTGGACCACCCTTCTCTATCGCAAAACTTATTCAAGTGGCAAAGCATCGAGAAAGCACAGCACTCTTTGCAGAACAAGAAAGATCACGATATTGTCAGAAAATAGCCAAGTTAGTGTTCTGTGCTAAATTAGGTGCCGTTGGACACTGGGTTTTTAACTCTGCTACGGCAACAAAACTCCTGTCTTTCCTAGAATCCCTCCCCACTTTTTGTTATATTAGCCAAAGTCAGTTTTTGTTGCTTTTACTAAAGGTTCGGCTTAACTTCCTTCTCCACGCCATTGTTTTCTGTCATCCAGTCTCCTTTTCATAGATATCTGAGATGAAGCCATCTCATGTTCTGGAACTTTCCCCAAACAAGTCATCAAAACATAAACAGTTAGAGGATCAGCAGGAAATGCACAGACACAGAAAACTGGAGGATGGTTTGAAAGCCATTAATGAATTTTCACCTCTCTGTGCAGTATATAAAAGTGTCACCTAAAAGTATGGCTAGAAAGACATCCTTGTCAAGATAAAGGCTTTCAGCACAGTCAGGACTGTGGGGATTATATTAAAATGTCACCACTAGTAAAAATGGAGTTTGCCAGTCCTGCAAAAAAAAAACGTTTCCACAAATGCCGTAGGAAATACCACACTTAATCTTCATCTTAGTCTACATTTAAAATAAATTTTATTTTTTAAGACAGCCTTTGGTTTACGGAAAAATTGTGCAGAAAATACAGCAAGTTTCCATATGCTCCTTTTCTCTACACAGCTTCTTCTACTACTAGTGTGATGCATTTCTCACAAAGGATGAACTCATATGGTGTCATTATTAACTATAGTCCGTAGTTTACATTAGGGTTCACTTTTTGTGTTGTACATGTCTGTGGTTTTGACAAATGCAAAATGCCCTGTATCCACCATTACAGTGTCACACATGTAAGTTGCACTGCCCCCCAAATCCTCTGTGTTCCACCTCTTCGTCACTCTCCCCCCAACTCCTGGCCACTACCGATCTTCTTACTGTCTCCATAACTTTGCTTTTCCCAGAACGACGGGGGTTGGAATCATACAGTATGTAGCCTTTCAGATTGGCTTCTTTCACTTAACATTCTAAGGTCCTTCCGTGTCTTGCCGTAGCTCTATAGCACATTTCTTTTTAAATCTCTATTCTAGTCTATGAGTATTTTTTCCAGTTTTATTGAGAAATAATTGATATACATCGCTAAGTTTAAGGCGTACAGTGTGGTGGTTTGATTTGCATATACTGTGAGATGATTATTGCAATAGTACATGTATCATTTTAAATGAAAATCTGACTTTTTCTTGTCACCTGTTTGTTGGGGAACGCTCTTCCATGGATCTCTCACAGGTCATAATGGCTTGCTGCCGCTCAGTAAGAGTTGAAACCAACATTTTATGTATGTATGTGTATGTGTATTTCTTTATTTATTGAAACCAACATTTTACGTGAAGTATTATAGAACAGGACAGAACAAAATAGAACAGAAAAGAAAGAAGAAAATATTGAAGCTCATTGCATGTAACAAAGAAATTAAAGATTTGTAAAATTTTGCTTCCATTGTACCAGAGTGTGTGTTTGCATGGGTAGTGAGACATGAAATATATTTCTTACCACAGTTGTCTGTGTATCTGTGTATCTGGGGGATTGATTCCAGGAACCCCCTCTGCGGATAACAAATACAATGGATGCTGGAGTTCCTTATATAAAATAGCATAGTATTTGCACATAACCTATGCACATTCTCCTTATACTTTAAATCACCTCCAGGTTACTTATAATACCTCATACAATGTAAATGGGGTGGCAAATGCAAGTTCTGCTTTTTGGAACTTGCTGAGATTCTTTTCTCGAATATTTTTGATCCGTGGTTGGTAGAATCCACAGATGTGGAAGCTGTAGATGTGGATCCGGAGGGGTGACTGCATGTGTTTTTCACTGTGAGTTGTAGCAAACAATCAGATCACTAAGTTTTGGTGGACTCTGTTACACAGATACAGTAAAGTAGAACAGGTGACGAGACGACGACTTTTATAATTTTCTTATATTGTTGTTATCTACGTGGCCATGTTTTTAAATAAAGTGAACATGCTTTGGGTTTTTATGGGGTAGTGAGAAAATACCTATAATTGTTAAACATATATATGTGTATTCCTATATAAGTTTATTATGAGTTGTTCTGATGTAAAATATGTGTAAAACACCATTTACAATTAATAATAAAAATATGTTATTTATCGTAAATTCCGTATAGCTAATTGATACTCAGTTAATACTTTTGTTGATTTTTGTGGGTCTTGTGTCGTAGGAGACAGAACGTGGTGGCAGCTTAACCATGACTCGACTGATGGCAGGGCATCTCACTCTGTTCTTCCCATTAAGCATATCGTCACTGTATCTGATCTGTGATCTGCTTGAAATGATTTTTCACCTTCAAATGATTTAGATTCATTAGACAGAAACCTCTTTCAGCTTCAGCACCGCTCATTGCAGTAGTGCCAACTATCTCTGTTGCCTTTGGAAGAGTTGCAGGGGAACGGATCATTGTTCGGTTTTAAATTAGTTGATAATGGTTGTATTTACAACAAGCTCACAGAATGCTTGGGAATCAGCTCTTGCAAGCTGGCATGACCTGGCTTTCAGCATATCACTCTTACCAACTAAGTTGCCTTTATTTTGAAATATGGGAAGGCTTAGGTGTAAAAATGGCTGTGAATTTTTTTATTACCTCCATTAATTTGTGAAGGGGTTTACATAATCCTCTTTGATTATATATAAATCATCCCTGTTCCTGCCTGGTTTTTCTTCATTGTCTGGATAAGAGACGCTGCCCACTGATTATTCATTCATAAGAGCAGACTGGTTGGTGTGCAGCAAAAGCTTTTCTAATGGATTCATTGAAAGTATCACTGGGTGCTTGGAGAACTCGGCAAATGACTTTGAACAAGCACTTCTCACAGTGAATGGCGATAATGCAAAGTAAATTGTGTAATAAATTCCACCACTGACATGGCAATTGGAAAAATCGTTAGCCTGAGAAGTCCCCATTTGGGATTTTAGAAGTAGAAGACTGCAATTTCCTGAAGCCAGATTGTCCCAGGTGAAATCCCAGATGTGCTACTTACTTACTTGCTAGACTTTAGGCAAGTTACAATCTATATGCCTCAGTCTCCTCATCTGTAAAGTGGGTGTAGTATCAATAGCTCCCAAGCATTTATGGCGGCTCGGCATGAAGTAAGCCACAGGTAGGCGTCAGCTGTAGCTAGCATTGTGTTACTGGGTCCAAGCCCGTCCTGCCGTCTGCATGACAGGCCAGTCAATCAAGAAAGGAGGTGCTGGGGCAAGGAATAGCGACTTTATTCAGAAAGCCCTCAGACCTAGGAGCTGGCGGACTCGTGTCCCAAAGAACCATCTTGCCCAGGTTTGGGTGATAGTTTCTTTTACAGAACAACAAGGTGGAAGTCAGGAAGGAAGTAAAGTAAAAAAGGCAAATACGGGGGCTTCCCTGGTGGCGCAGTGATTGGGAGTCCGCCTGCCGATGCAGGGGACGCGGGTTCGTGTCCCGGTCCGGGAGGATCCCACGTGCCGCGGAGCGGCTGGGCCCGTGAGCCATGGCCGCTGAGCCTGCGCGTCCGGAGCCTGTGCTCCGCAACGGGAGAGGCCACAGCAGGGAGAGGCCCGCGTACCGCAAAAAAAAAAAAAAAAAAAGGCAAATACGTTGCTGCAAATATTGCCTGGTTCTCATCAGACTCCAGAGGGGATGCAGTAATTTCTTCTTTCCTGCAGCCATTCACAGGTGGGCCTGATCAGGATGTTTCCTGTGAGCTTAAATGAAGATATTTTAGCTTAGCACTCAGGCGTGGGAGGCAGGGGACTGGAGATGGGCCATTATGCATACCTTAAGCAATAGGCAACATCCCTTCAGTGATTAACTTGTAACGAAAGCAATAAAACACAAAGGTTAAAGTAAAAGAAACAGATCCATTATGGAGTCAGATTTGTTCCTCCGTATTGCAATTGTGCATGAAATGTAACAGTCATGATCCTAGAAAGACCGTATGTCATACACAAGTGGGTGATCAAATATTAATACGCAGGACCCCTTAAACGGGTGTGGACAGGATTAAGGTAACCCATGAAGTATGATGAAGCCCCCAAGACCTAGCAAGAATGGGAAGCAGTTAGTCCTCCAAAGCTTAAAGGGCAAGAGGAAAACGTTATTCCCAGGATGCAATGAGACGCCTGTCGGATCTGTGGCCTTTGCAAGAGGAGGCTGACGCCTTGGAACTCCGCCAGGCACACGGTTGGGTGTAACACTGCTGCGGACTGTTCCGTGCACTCCCTTCCGAGTGGTGCCTCGGAGATAAGGCTCTTTCTATCGTGTGGTTCCACCATCTCACGAGCCTTCAGTCCAACCCTGCACGCAGAAGACACAGGACAGCGCAGGGCAGCAGCCCATGCATTTTTGAAGCCTGAAAGCGACATGTATCACTCCAGCCCATATTTCGTTGACTAGAAGTTAGTCATATGGACCTTAAAGAATCACAGGACCTACAGAATACAGTCCTCCTGTGCTCGGGAAAAACAATGACTGAATTTGGTGAACATCTGGCGTGAAACATGTAGACACAAAAATTAATCAAGAGCCGATCTAAGAAAGAAATTGAAAACTTTATCTGAGCCAACCTGAAGATTATAACCTGGGAGACAGCCCTTTAGAAAGCTCTGAGGATATTTCCGAAGAGGTAAATGGTGGGGGGAGATCAGCATAGATGTGATTTTGGCGAAGGGGTACCTCTAATCAAGGGGTGTGTGTAATCACAGCTTGGTAAAAGGTTACTATGTTCATGAGGAACAGATATTTTAGTTCATGGTTTTAGTACTTATAATGCTTTTCCAGGTATGGGAAGATGCAAGAAACTGGGTTCATAGCATTTTCTCTTGAAAATATCTGTCTTATGGCCACTTCTGCATTTTCTCAGAGCACAAAATGTCTCATCCTGACCTTCACCCTGAATCCCTTTCAGGGTGTCTTGTACGTCAGCAAACACGGTGACTAACGACTTGATTCTTGTTGAACTGGATGGTGGGCAACGTTCTTTCTTTTACAATCCCCTCCCTTTTGGTCTTAATTTCAACCAAGGTTTGGGAGGCATTTCAGGACCTATCTGTCTC